>NC_080636.1:3737487-4042554 GCF_027579445.1 Ammospiza nelsoni
CTCTAAATGAAAAGTTCCTAATTTTAGACTATTTCAATGAAGTGCTGTTAAATCATTCTGAATTTCCTTCATTTTCCAGGACCTTTCTTGTGCGTGCCACAGTTATGACCCATAGGATGGAATAAAAGGGAGATCTAAAATCAAGTACCTTGAAAAGTCCTTCCACTTAACTATTTTCATAACTGAAAAGAAACCAACATTGGCTCATGTTCAATTATAGAGCTGCCAGTGAAGAACAGAAGAAAAAGGTATCATATTATGTTTGATCTTTTACTTTTCATATCAGACAATAATAATGATTTCAGATATAAAAAAAAAATCATAGAAGTAAATACCATCTCTTATTTTCTTTCTTTTTTCTTCAATATATGGAATTTGAGTACAAAACTCTGTCTTCTTGAAACAGGGCAAGTTTTTACACCATATTGGTGAGCCTCAAGTGTGATAAATGTGCCTGATTGCAAACTCCTTACTGTGTCTAAAGACCTTATAGAAGAAGATGGGACAATCTCTGATTTTAAACAATCTTTCCAGGTCATTGTGATTTCTCATTGTAAATTCTCTATGGAAAACAGGAGAAAGCAAATTGATTAAAGAAAATAATCAGGTGATTTTCTCAGGGCATTTCTCCAATTTAAACCTGAGGAAAATCATTCTGGAAGTTACTTCAGTTTCAGTTTCACGTTTTGTTTGTGGTTAATTTCTTTTTCCATTTCATTCAGGGTTTCAGTTTCACTTTATTTTAATTTGCAAAATTATTCAAGCAATGCTGTTGGACACTTGCAGCGGACACTGCCCAGAACTATCAGCTGCATCCTCAGCTGGAACCAATGGCCCTGACAGCAACTGCCCCTGCTCCTACCTGAAGATCCACTCTCACAATTAAAAATCCAGGCCCACATCTGTCAGGAATTCTCTGTCCCACTGAATCTCCAAATAGCTTGAAATTCAGGGACTTTAAAGAAGTGGGTGTGGGTGTTAATCCCCAGAGCTGAAACCAGTGGAAATTCTTTGTGCTATGTCACTGTCATATTTTCTGAAAAATCTCCTTTCCCAGGATTTCTCTCCTGGGAAGCTGGGAAGCCTCAGAGAAAAAGGAAAACAATATTATCTCATTTGCCTCTCTTGTGTTTTGCTGCTTTGGAATGTGGTTGGAGATTGTTTATCCAACATGTGAATTGTTTTTGCTTATTGGCCAATCAGGGTTCAAGTTTTGTTGGACTCTGAAGAGAGAGTCACAAATTTTTGAGTAGTATCTTTTAGCCTTCTGTCTGCATCCTTTCTGTATTCTTTAGTATTGCTTTAGTGTAGCATTCTTTCATGTAATATAGTAGCATAAAATAATAAATTAGCCTTCTAAGAACATGGAGTCAGATTCATCATTTCCTCCCTTCGATGGGGGTCTCAGAAAATACCACAGTGCTCTGACTGAAAACTCCCTCAGGAATTATGGATGATCCTCCCTTGTTTGCTTAAGGGTGTGTTTGTGAGCCATTCAGCTGGAATAGAACTAAATGATAGAAGCAGTGGGGAGCCCAGAGATGAGGGCAGCAGGAAAGGGGTTCCCTCCTGAGGTTCACTCCCCCAGGAGCTGGGAAGGCAGCAGGACACTCAGCATCCTCCCTTCAATGATTTGCTCACTGCCTTGACATAATTTCTGAATTTTCTCACTATTCATGTGCGCCCACTGCTGAAGAGATAAACAGCAAACAGCTGGAGTAAGCCAAGAAGAAGAGCAGGACTTAGTTAAGACCAGATTTGTATTTTAATTTTAACTGGCCTTGAGCAGTGTAGCATTGCAGATTGATAGAATGCAGCGAGTCTTTCTCCTGCAAGAAAGCAGCTTGTAAAGATGCAGGGGATCTGCTCGCTGCTGTTCATCTATCCCGGTGGATCATGGAGTAGATAACCTGCTCTAAACTGTGTCAGTCACATGACTGCTGAGTCTAGATAGTCTAGCTAAAAGTGATTAATTTCACATACTGACTTTGTGAGTTACAGGTAAAACTGCATTTTACATCACATTGGTACACCTTTGTTTCCTTTCAACGAAAGCAAAGGTAAAATGCCCAACTACAACAATTCCTTCTGCAGAGGTCAGAGACCAGAGACCCATCTCAGTGCTTTTTCACCTCTGTTAGCAGGACTGGGTTCCTTTTCTATTTAATTTGATAACAGGTAAAGGATTTCAGACACTATTCCACCATTACTGGTCTATTCACAGTGAAACACCAGTGAATAAAGAATGCAGAGGAACACAACAAAAATGACAGCACTGGCTCTGAAATGTCAGGGACACATTGTCACACACAACAGAACCTTTCTGCAACAGTAAGTGTTAAGTTCCAAAGTGCGAAAAATGGCCAAAACAATTTCTTAGTCTGGTACATCAACAAAACTCAGGAAGTTTTGTGTATTAATCCTTTCTGGTCAATTTGCAGCCAAGGCCTCTGCTACTAAAACTCATCATGAATTATGAGCAATGGATCCTGAAATATCCAAGGAGCAAGAGGGCAGCTGGTGTCCTACGGAAAGAAGATTTACAACTCTGCAATGTGTGTGAGTCGATCCCATAAAGCAATTTTGACAACATACCCCTGGCAGTGCTGTAATTAATAGATATTAATAGCAAGCAGTTACCAAAGCAATCCATCTGTCTAATAACAGTCCACTATTTTGGCAAAGTGCTCAGTGACCCTGGGACATGGACGCATGCCTGACTAGGCTGTGATAATTAAATGTTAGTTATATTATCAGGGAGCTGTATTTTGACAGCTGTTGAAGACAAAGAGGGGACTGTGTTGGAACTCAGAAAAGTTCAAGACATTAACAGAAGATCTGAAGGCATTAACAGTGTGATATCAGATACCCCAGGGTATAAACAAAGCACAAATTATAATCACTGATCCCTACAGAAACATAACTTGCAGGTTGGATAGAACCAACTTTATCGAGCTGACCAGTGCGGATGGAGCTGAACTTGGCAGGGGATGCAAAGAACAAGAAGGGCTTGTAGAGGTGCATCAGCCAGAAAAGGAAGGTCACAGAAAGTGCATCCCCCCTGAGAAGCAGGACTGGCAACAGGTTGAACAGAAGAAATTGAGGTACTCAACAACTTTTTTGCCTCGATGTTCAATAGCAACCTCTCTTCCCAGAGGAGGGACTGGGGGAGCAAAGTCCCTCCTGCTGACAGAGAAATGAGGCTGGAGACCAGCTGAGGAACCCAAATGAGCACAAGTCCACGGGATCCAAGGAGATGCAGCCCAGTGTCACCATGATATTTTAGGAAAAATCCCTTCACCAGGATTGTTCTCCTGAGAGGCTGAGAAACCTCAGAAAACGTAAACAACAATTATCTGATTGCTTGGAATGTGGTCTGGAGGCTGCTCACCAACAGGTGAATCTTTGATTGGTTCATTGTGAATTGTTTTTTATGAATTACCAATCCCTGTCCACCTGTGTTGGACTCTCTGGTCAGTCATGGGGTTTTATTATTCATTCCTGTCTAACCTTCTGATGCATCTTTTTCTTTAGTGTAGTTTTAGTGAATAACTTCCATGATATGATATGATATGATATATGATATGATATGATATAATATAATATAATATAATATAATATAATATAATAATATCAGCTTTTTGAGAATTTGGAGTCAAATTTTCATCTCTCACCTCATCCTGGGCACCCTCACAACACCACAACACCCCGGAGTGCTGAGAGAATTGGCTGATGCAGTTCCCAAGGCACTTCCCATCATATTCAACGAGTTCATGGCAGTCAGGGCAAGTCCCAGGTTGTTGCCCAGGAAAAAGGGAAACACTACTCCCATCTTTAAAAAGTGGTATTTTAAAGGCTCACAAAATCCCATTCAGAGAAAGAATGATTTTATATTAATCCAATTTTTGTCCATGAATAATTTGCGAAATGTTTTTACGATCATTTAGTAATGGCTCAACAGGAATGCAAACCTAAGTCATCTGCCCAGAGCCAAAATGTGTAGACAAGGCAACAGAACTGGATGTTCCCTTTCCCATTCCTCCTGTCAGCTTTAACCCTGGCATGGAGAGAGCTCATATTGGCTCAAAGCATCAGTTAGTTTACTTGCCTGCTTAGCAGCCCTTTTTTCTGCTAATAAATTGCTTTTTCTTTTGGAAAAGTGATATTTATGCTAATAATCCTTACAATAAGAATGTCTGACACCAAAAAACAAACACCCAGGATACTTTGCAGAAAAGCTGTATGTTGATATGAGCTATTTTCCAAGTTTTGTACTATAAAAAATTCATCAATCCATTATTCCTGACTTTTTGTCATGTCATGTCCATCCTTTTGGTATAACCAGAAAAACAGATTTCTTAAATATAGTTATTTACCAGCAGCAGCATTTATACCAGTAAGGTAAGCACAGACCTGAGAACCTGCACACACTCATCCCTCTTTTTTCAACTAAAAATATAATCTTAGGCAGAGTTTTACCCTAAATTACCTCTTCTATATCACACATGGTCTCTCTCATATCTATTAAAAAGATTTTGGTCAAAAAGATGGCACTGAGAAACCTTGATGTGTTCTTAAAGATATGACAATGGGCTGAGAAAAACTGCTTTTGTATTAAGGTCTCTCTCTTCATCTGAAATGGGGAATACATAAAAAAATCCCCACAGTAATAATTATTCAATGTACTGGGATACATATCCTCAAATTATAATTTCTCCTAATTTAAGAACGTATTCTTAAGGAGTTTTGCATAGAATTTTGGTTTTGTATAGTAAACATGGAAATTTTCATCTTACTTGTGAATTCAATCATGTTTATTTGACTAAAACCTGTCTGAGCCAGTCTTACATTTTTGTCCCAGTTGTCACATGTTTGCAGTTATGTGTATGAAAGCTGATTACCTTTGCAAAAGATCATCATTAGCTGAAAAACATCCAAATCCATTTCAAAAAAACCCAGATTATTTATTGTGTATTACAGTGATGGTTTTTTACTTTTTTTGTGGCTCCTCAAAAAAAAAAAAAAAAAAGTCATGTGAATGCAGCTAACAAACAACTAGTTTTTAATAATGAGATTTTATATCAAGAGCTCCTCATGTGACTTTCAGCACTAAACAAAGAATGGAAACAAACATATATTTAAGAAATCAATACTGATATCAAAATTCTAACCAGAACTGCAGACACCTTTAATTCACTGCGCTTTGATTAATATTCTCCTGGCATGCAGAGATGACAATAATAAGTCAATTGTCTCTGCTGGTAGTTTTAAAGGCAATAGCACTGCGAATTTGGGACTTTTGGCAATTGCCATTTGAAATTCAAGGGCCAGCAGGTCCATGATGAAGTTGCAGAGAGTTTCTACAACAGTCCTCCTTAGTAATTTTTTTAAGGTTTTGAATAATTTAATTCAAAGGAACAGAGAAGCCTCAGTGAAAATTAAATTCAAAGAAAAATTAAAATTTAACAAAATTAAATTTCATTGAGAACAGGCAACTGTTTTGAGGACACAAACCTTATTATCCTCATGCTGCCTCACTGAGGACAGAGTTTTTAACTCATGGCCCACACTGGGGAATCTGAGGAGCTGAGAAATTTCTTAAAATCTGTGGGAAAAGCTTCACTTGGATGTGACACTTGACCACAAACTACAAATCTCTGAGAAACCATGATTCATCCCGACTGGTGTTTACCGAGCTGCCTCTCTGAGAGAAGAAAATCCTTTTTCCAAAAACCCACAGCAAGAACCGCACACCTGAAGAACCTCTGGCTGGGAAACCAAAGGAGAGTTTGGGAACATGAGGACAGACTCGGAGCTGGAAGATGTTCCAGTTTGCTTCCACAGGGCCTCCTGACCATTGGGATGATCTGAAATTTATATTTTTAACATGAGCCTGGATATCTGGAACCCTTCACTGGGCCAAGGAGTAGCTCCAGCACTTTGGTTTCAGGTTTCTGCAAGAACCTTTTAGTAAATCACCTCTAAAATTAGCCCCAGGTGAAGGAACGATGAGAGTACATTTCCCCCCTGTGTTATAGGGAAGTTATCTTTCATCACATTACAGGTCATTATTCAGTTTTCCAGGAACAGTTTTTAGATTAAATGATTTCTAAGATGTCAACCTGGAAGAGGAAAAAAAAATGAAGGGGAAAAAAAAAGAAAATGCAAGGACATATACAATAAAATGGAGCATTATTAAATCTTCTCTCGTTCTGCTTTGATAATTGATAATTTCACTCAATAATATGTCCAGGTTAGGTGATGGATGCTACCTGTATTAATTTTTTTTTTAACCCACAGGTTGCCCATCTGTGAAGCAAGTGAGGAAAAACCCTCTGTCCTTCTTTTGGAGCAGGCAAATCAATTTATTTCAATGTTGGGAACACTGTGGCTAAGTCTGATCAGTTTTTACGGAAACCACAGAACATCCACGTCTCTGCACTGACATTAATATAATCCTACCACAAGTTATGGAAATTGGAGCTGAAAGGAAAGCTGGCAGATGATGCTCCTGTCTGAGAGCAGCATCAGCAGTGCCTGAACCACTGCTGGCAGGTGTTTGCCTCACTTACAGCCTGCACTGATAGCAGTTGTAGGGATTTCTGTACATGGAACATTTAACTAGGGAAAACAAACAGCAGCAGTGTGTGATGAGGTCAGATTTACTGCACCAACTGCAAGGAGTGTGCTCCACTCTGTGCTCAGGGCCCATTCAAATGGGTATGAAGAGATTCAGTAATGACAACGACAGGAAAATAAAAAAAACTCAGCTCAATAAACATCTCTGCACATTTCTCCTTTGCAGACTCTCTGTGAGCTAAACTAAATCTGGTCTGTTCAAATTTGTGAGTGAAGAGAACAAGGAAAAATCCCATTTACCTACTGTACAGTATATTTGTATCTATTAGGACTATTTTTGCTTATAGTAAATTCACGCAACTTTAGGACCTTAAAAAAACCCCAAAAATCCAAAAAACCCTTAAAATGGAATATACCAAGAAGATACCACCAGTGGAGATCACATTTTAAGCTAAAAAAAGTTTTGAAACCTCTTCATACTTTCTTTTTTGCATGCGCATTTCTGTGCTTGGAACATGACCCAAAGGATTATTGGTTGAGTCTAAAAATTAATCTTTTAAATTAAATTGCTACGTTACCCAGGTTCTTACAGTATCTTTATGCACTTGGAAGATCAAAGAAAAAATGAAACATATCTTTGAAGGATTTTTCTTTCTCTCAGAGAACATCTTTGTATCATCAGAACAGGTGACATGCTCTGATGTGTTTGATGTGTTATTGCTGTCTCCACTCAGATGCCTGTAATAGCTCAGACTCCCCAGACAATGCAAAAATAATGATGAAAGTTTGATCTCTACTCATGTTATCTAAAGTGGATTGCAGTCAACTCAATTCTGAAAACCAATCTCTGTTCTTAGAGTGAGGAACAGCAATAGAAGCCCTGAACACATTAAAAGAGTTAGCAAATTTTAAATATGAATTTATAGGTTACGTGTGTGGGAGCAAGAGATAAAGGGAGGTCAAATGCAACTAGAAATAAACAATTCAGCACTTCCACAGTAAAGGTTCTATTCATTGTCTCACTCAATAATTCTCAATCCAGACACAAACCCCATCCAGCCTCGCACAAAACGATGGAGCCTCTTCACTCAATCCATCCCCTGGGACAAAGCTGGAGATCCTCAGCTCAGGTGGAACAGAAAAACTGCAGTGATTTACCTCAGCCCTGGCTCCTAGAACACACTCTGGTCTGTGAATTGCAGCTTTGAATGAAATGAATTCCACAATCAATCCACCAACAACACAAATGGTTTCTGTGCTTTCACTTCTCCATCTGCACAATGGCATTCCAGAATGTTCAAGACACTCTATGTAAAGTGTCTCTGTAGTGCCACTCCATGTATTGAAACGAATAGTAAAATAATATTTTCTAAATGTGACAATTGATCACCAAAGCTTTTCTTTCACTGGCATGAACAGGGTATGATTTGCTGGCCAAAGAGTATGTCATAGTCTGTATAAAAATGTATATACCCTTGCCACCATAAATAATGGGTAATGTATTACAGAAATGCATCAATCCTACGTCCTTTTATTCTTCTAAACCTCAACTCTTTTAATGGTTAATGTGCCATGTATTCACTGAACAGCCATCAGCACACATTTGCACTACCACAAACTGGAATTTATTCATCTAGCAGCATAGAGGGATTTGTTAGTTATTGGGGGTCAGTGAACACAGCTTTATAAACTGATATTGAACAGGAGGAACTGCATTAGAATGAAGTCAGAATAACAATCAGCCAAAGAGTCAGGTGAGTATTTTTTGCTTCAGCTCTTAAATACACTTTTTTTCCTTACTGTCAGGAAGCTAATTATATATATATATATATAATATATTTTTATATATATATATTTATATACATATATATATATATATATTTATATACACACACTCATATATATATATGAGTGTGTGTATATAAATTCTTTACTTTCTTGCCATTATATTTTGTTTAGCTCTTTAAAGCCCTTGACAGCTGCTGTGCATCAGGGGTTCCTCCCAGTAACTACAGGTCCCAAAAGGCAGCAGGTGCTCCAACCTCTCACTGCTAAAAGCTTTAATCCTAACTTTTTCCTCTGTCTTTCTCCAAAAATATGTTTCTGATATATCAAATTATTGATTCTTTCTGTGTGTTTTGTATTACAGGATCACCTGCCACAAGAGAATGAATCCTGATTTATGCTGGTGTGAGTGACAGGAGAAATGAGCTCAGTGGCTTTGGGGTAACAGCTGTGGAAAATGTTTATTTGTGGAAGCTCAAGGAAATCAATTCCATTTCTGAGGCAATGGAAATAGAACTTACCCTAGGCAAGTCCCACCTGAGAAACCACCTTTTCTGAGGGATTGACAGACAAATTGTCTGCAGGATATTAACACCAACATTACACTGCAGTCTTAAGAAGCTCATCAAGAAATGAGGTAAAATCACCAGAACTGAGTGGTGACACAAAAGTGATATCCGAAAAATATCCTAACACATATACCAATAGTTATGCAGCCATTCACGAGTATTTAAATATTAAAACTTAAAAACACAAAATATTTTCCAGTTTATCAATTGAGGTCAAAAATTCCTCAATTTTTGTTTCCTAGCTGTCAAAACCCAGTATAAATAAAGGCAAATGGGCTTGTGCTGAGGATATTTGAACATTTGAAATCTGATGCTGAGAAAACACTGGTGTATTTAAGATCAGCATTACTCATTTCAGAAGTTCACAGAGGAACAGCTGATTTTCACATTCTGTTATTCCCAGTTTAGACAAGCATTCAATTTGAGAAGGGAGCACAGAGGTGATTTAAATTTAATATCTCGATCTCATTTCAAGAGAAAGGCTTAAACGCAAACACGGTCAAGTTGAAAGTCTTAATGTTCTACTTGAATTCACATGATTTATGGCAGGGGAAAATAAAAACCCTGCAGTGTTTCAACAGCCTGAGAAATGCTGGTTTCATCTACACGGGCTAGAGGAACCCAAATTCAAACTGCAGACACTCAAAGTAACATTTGACACTCAAAGTTACATTTAACACTCCAGCTGAGATTCCACACTGGCATTCAAACAAACATTCCAGCCAGGAATAAATCTGCCTTTGTGAAATCCTAAATATGAAATAGGGCAGGTACTGCATTCATCTCCATACAGATGAATAATATATATATATAATTAGACATACAGGACTGAACTCATGCTCTTACCCTGGATTTACACACTGCAATTGAAGCCCATCCTCAGTCCTCAGTCAAATGCCAAATATGCTGCTGAGAGGGCTCAAGTGGAAGCTCTTTCTCCTAAGAAATGCTGTTCAAATTGGAATTTAGATGCCCAAATATGCTGGTGAAAGCTTCTCAGGTATTTTGAAGCATTTTTATCCATTTCCAGAATCACTCATTGGCTTTAGCGAGCTGTTCCTCATGTTAGAAGTGCACTCGTGTATTAACCAAAATTCCATTTTTCCTTCAATAAATGGCTCTTTTCCTCGAGGCATTGTAGCCTCTACTGCCCAGTTCTCTATATGTTCACATCAGAATATGCAAGGTGAGTGTGTAAGGGCAAAATGTGACAATCTTGTGCTCTTTCCTGCACTCATAGTGATGATATTGCTTTGCTGACCAAAGTCTGTATATGATACCACAGATTTCCATAAAACTCCCTAAATAAGGGTGAAAACAGAACAAATGCCAACACCACGAGCTTCAAGCAGCTCCCTGAGAGTTTTTTATAAGCTGTCTAATCCTTACTTGCAGAACAGGAAGTAAATTTATTAAATTAAATAACTAAACATTTATTAAACAGCTAAATAAACTCTCTCATTTTGTTTGCTCTGAGGGAAAAACTTTCCTTTATACACTGGATAAGCCAATTAGAAAAGAATTCCCACCCAAGCCCAGTAAGAAGTATCCTATCCAATTCATGAGGATTTTGGAGTTGAAGTTTCTTTTCTGGACTGCAGGCTGTTTTCAAACTAGGAGAATAATCCTCTTTAATATTTACTGATAGCCCAGCTGCTGCTATCAAGCAGTTTTCTGCTTTTAACAAGTTAAAACCTCATGTCCCCTGTAAAAAGGTAGATAATAATCTGCCTGGTCTGAACTGGGAGAGCATTTTAACTTGGCAGTGATGTCTCTATCTGCATTAGTCTGTTAACAAAATAAAACAAACAAAAAAAAATCTCACTATGATGAACCAGAGACAATAAGAATTGGAATATTTTTCCTGCTGCTGCACAATTTTTTCCAAGCTAATTCCACATTACAGGAGGTAATGAAGGGCAATGTAATTCCAAAAGAGAGGCTCATCTTCTGTCTGTAATACTATAAATTTGAAACTCAGTTCCTCTAAGTGATTAAAAAATTGTGTGCCCAAAATGCATTCATTTTTCTGCAACTTCATCCAGTCAACAAAACCCCTACAATTATTTTTACTCAGGCTCTCGGGTTACTAATGCTTTCTGCAGCCAAAGGAACACTTGGGTTTTTCACTCTGCCTTAGCAGTAAAATCTGGCTCCAGCAGATCAGAGCAATTTGTAGGAAACCAAATTCACAGAGTCTCAATCTGGTTTTCTCTCACAGCACAAACGAGAGAGCCAAGGGAAAAACCTCTGTACCAAAGGGTCTCAGCTGGTGACATTTTCCAGCAGGTAAAAGTCTTTGTTCTCTCCCATTCCACCTCCCCAATAGCAGTGGTGTCTCCTTGATTTTGGAATTTGGTGGGAAGAAGAGTTAGTATTTATCCATCCTTGTACAACCTAATTTTTAAACATCTTGAACTATTCCCATGCTTTGCCTGCACAAACAGCTTTAACCTCTGCAGACAGGCTCCAGAGCACTTTTCAATTCTCCCCACTGCCTTTTGTAGCAAAGTTTAAACACTATGCAGAAAAACCTTTGAAATTTAATGAAAATCAGCAAAGGTTTTGTTCCAAATCCAAACACAATCAATTGCACATAATTCTGAACCTCCTTCAAAGCGTGTTTGAAATAAAACAGTCATTCCTTTGGCAAAACTCAGGCTAAAGCAGATAAAAGTGCTAAAGCAAGGGAATTCTAGTTCCTGAAAATCAAAGCAATCCTATCTAACCATTTATGTCTTAAAAAGGAGAATGTGTCAGCATTTGCTAAATGGTGTATTTCTTCAACAGTGAGCAAAATTTATTTAAAGAGAGTAATTACACACAATCCTTTATGCTGATAGTATATGATCCTGCTTTAAACTGCTATAGAGTTCAGAAATTCTACCATATCTACTTTTTCTAATAGCATTAGCTTATTTTTGTAAAAAAATAAAGTAACTCTATGTTTCTTCAACCTACATAAAACACAGGATTTCCTTTCTATCTGAAATCATAGATCACATGTCTCAGTCTGTTGACTTCCAGGTGGAAAGAATGACAGAATTGTTTGGGTTGGAAGGGACCTTAAAGATCATCCCCTGCCATGGGCAGGGACAATTTCCACTCTCCCAAGCCCTGCCCAGCCTGGCCATGGGCACTGCCAGGGATCCAGGGGCAGCCACAGCTGCTCTGGGCACCTGTGCCAGGGCATCAACACCCTCACAGGGAAGATAAGCACAGAAAACTAAAAATGAAAATTTTTTTCCTTCACTCCTGGGCAAATGTCGCTCTCTAAGCACACACACACAAAAAAAAAAAAAAAAAAAAAAATTACATAAAGAAATAACCAAGATCATAATGCCAACCTGCTATTGCATTTTCCCCCTAATGCATGCATTAAATACTTATCAGGATCAACTTTATTTTCTCTATTATTCATAGGCTTTTTTTTTATCAAACTCTCAATTAATTAATTTTTTTTTACCCAGAACAGTCTGGTGGTTTTTATACCAGAGTTTATGAGCTGTTTACAGAAGAACCCTGACATTTCCACATTTCAGCTTAGGGAAGGAAGTGAAGAATATATCAGCTAAACAAAACTGAGGGGGATGAGTAAAACAGTTCCAACAGCAATTAGTCAGGGCATTATGTTTGATATTACACACTACTGCAGGAAACACGACCAAGTTTCTAAAATATGCAAGAATTCCCACACAATTTCAAAAGATGTTACTAATACAGTAATTTATCCTGTGTTTTTCCTCCAGATCATTATTGTAATTGAGGTAGAAAATATATATGGCTGAGGGTTGCAATTGATTATAAACATATATGACAAATTCAGGAAAATTTTTTCATGACAAGAGAATAAAAACAAAGAAATTGTGCCAGACATATGATCTGTATATGAAATATGTGCCAAAAATATAGCTATTTAAATAATTTTTGTTTTCTGTCTGGTGGTTGCAAAGAAAAATAATCACCAAAAAATTGTGTCAGGTTGATATCAAGTAAATTCCTATTGGCCAATTCCAATATGTTACAAATATATTGACATAAAAGTGTATTTCTTACCAGGAAAACATTCATAGGAGATATTTCACACAGCTTCTCTCAAGTCCCAGGTTCCAGAATAATTCAAATCTATATTTATACAATATGCATTTCTGTATTTAACATTCCCAATGTAGATTTGTTTAGAGGTGTCAGGAGATTTTTTGTGCAGTTTTATGGATTCATTCAGCAGCTTCTGAGTTGCTCCCTCTGTTATTTTTCCATAAACCCACTGCTTTTACCTGCCAGCTTTACCCTTTATTATCAAGGCTCTTTTCTTAGTGTTTAGGTTAGCATCTAACATCAACCCAAACATTTAATGAGCTGTCTTATTTTTCAGTGCTATTTTCATTGAAAATTTCAGCCTATTTTTCATGGAACTGACATTCTGGTGCACCATCCTGCCAGTTTTCAGCCCCATATAATCTCATGCTGTAAATGCAGGTATATTTATCAAACCATTATCATCAATTACCTGAGAGCTCCAGCTTCTGAGTTTTATGAATTCCTGAAATTTTCACTGACATGACAAAATACATGGCAGTATGTTGTAAAATGGTTAAAACAGCATAACCAAAAAATGAGGTGGGGGGGGAAAAAATCAGATTAAATACCACCTGCTAGTGCCCTTATCATGATCATTCTGCCTGTGCACATTTCAACAAACAGTTTTCTGGGAAGGAACTTTTCTTTTCAAGGGCAGAATCACAAGAGTCTCCAGGCACAAAGTGATTTCCACAAATGATTAAACACTATCCCTTCAGATAAATCATCCATGGGCTCCCAGTAGATCTTCCCTTAAAGTGTAACTCACTCCTGTAACAAGGGATGTAAAAAAACTGCTTTAGAAAGAGATATTATCCTATACCTGCATTGTTAAATAAGAGAATTCCATTGAATTATCTCAGCTCTTGCATGAGCTCTCTGATCCTCCTTTATTCAGAATTACAGATATATCTGCAAGGCCAAAAGGCTTGGACTTAATTCACTGAGGAACTTCCAAAGAAACCTGGATTTCCTCGATGCCCATCAGATCAAGTGACTGCAGAGCAGGGAAAAGATTAAGCAGAAATAGAAATTCTATTGCCTGATCAATCAGAAGGAATTATAACAATCCTGACAGGTTACAAGCACAGATAATAATCTATTGTAGAACTCATATTTGTGGGAGCAGCTTTAAAACCTAAATAAACCAGATCAGAACTAAAGCATCAAGACAGGAGTAGATAAAGATGTTGAAGAAATAGTGATAATTTAAGAAGATATAATGAATTGTTAATGCAAACCATTGAAAAACTTCAGTATGTGTAAAAAGAGGAGCAGAAACTGAGAGGCACAAAGAGTTCCCAGGAAGTTTGAGGAAATAGAACATTATAAATATTTTATAAATGCATCCAAGGTAAGTGCTTGGGAGGAAAAAAGAACCTCACATTCTGGTAGGATTTTCAAAACAAAATTTAAAAGATTCATGGTCATTTTGGGAATAAAATTCTGGAATGGCTTTCCAATTGCTCTTTGATGTCGAGCTTGAAATTTTCTGGATTTCACAGATTAGAAACTGGCATGGAATTAGAAATTAGATTATTGAATATTTAGAGAATTTGAATGATTATTTACTTTGTCACACTTCGTTTGCCTGACATTCAGCCTATTATAATCAGGGTTTTAATTGCCTCCTGTTTAGGATTTTTGTTTGTTTGTTAGCTGTCTCAGTCTTGTTTGTCTCTACAGGCAGCCTCTTCCACCCTCCTAGCAAGGATTCTGCTCTGCTGCTAAGTGCAGCATCTCATATATCCTATGAGAAAAATTTAATTATTTCAAATTTTAATTCTGCCCTGTCTTCTACCACAAGGCTCTCTTAGACATCAAGATGAAAAAATAATAATGATAATTATCATAAGCATGACAGAGTTCCAGAATGAGGCACAAACATGAAATTTAATTTAACCAGAAGAACTTCTTGAAGATGATTATTTATATAACAAAGATGTATTCTTCACTTTGTAATAAAGTTGCTTATGAAATAAAAGTGGAGTTTCAAGTCACAGAACAGTTCCTTTATTTCTCTCTCCTCCACGCCTTCTATGAATCATCTCAATAAAGACTAAATAAGTCTTGTAAGATTCAGATTTCCATTTCTTTATGCACACAAATATAGCTGGGCTTTTTTTATTTTCAAATCTGTATTACAACAAAAAATGTCACGCTTAGACAAGACATGGAGAATAACACACAAGAGCTTGGTTTTATTTCTTATATTACTGAAGAAAAATTCACACAGGAAGAATGAAAACAAGTATAAAAACCAGTGCAGAAAAAGCTGTAGTGAAAAGGATCAGTGAGTAAAAAAAATAGATTTCTGCACCCCTACTATAATAACTTCAATTGAAAGCATCTGTATTATTTAGTTGCATAAAGTTGTTTTTGTCCTTCTTTTGAAGACTGAAAAGCAAAGATGCCATCTAAACTAGACTTAATAGTGTGCTTACATCTGACAAAGGAAAATCTGTTTTCCAAGGTCTTTGTAATCAGATCATGCTATTTGCTTGTATCTGTAACTGTGTGTGTAACATTTGTAGTTGGTATAATTGAAGAAATTAGAATAAAAGCCCTTGTACAAAGCACATGATAATTTCCTAGCAGCCCAAAGGAAGCAAGCATTCAAAAATGTTGCTGTGCTACCTCAGTTTGTTTTTTTAAAATAAAAGTATTTTAAAATACAAGCATTTAAAATACAACAGATTTTGCTCAACTTTAAAGAATGTGTCAAACATTTTTAAAAATATGATTCAGTGATTATATATATATCTATATCTATATCTCTATATATCTATATTTAATATTCAAGCTCCCAATCAGTGTTAGCTGAGTGCATTCACACTCCCACCCAACAAATGGGACAGGAGCCAAAAGGATGGAGCCTAAATTCATGTATGAAAAATGAATCTAGGACGTGGAAAGGTGTACTAATAATCATCTCTAAAGACAAAGAAGTGTTGAAAAAGGGTAAGAAAATGTTAATGAGAACTTTGTCCCTCCCTCAGAAGCCAAGGGTACTTTTTAACTGCTTTTAGTAACTCCTGCCTTTTACATTTTACTAGATATATACACTTTTAGTGTTTATTTTTCTGGAGGGGATTGCATCCCTCAGTTTTGCAGTGGAGTATCTGAGTTCCTCCTGGAATTCTCTGTTAGAAAATAAAGATTTAGAGCTGGTAGCTATTGGTCTTACAATCAGCCTAAAAAAGGAGGGTAAATCCCAAAGAAATTGGGGGCATCAGGAACTGAAAACAACAGAACAGTGAGACCAAAGAGAAAACCTGCTTGAAATGGCAGCAACAATTTTCAGGTGCCAATGTTCCAAGCCCTGGTTGTCCCCAGTCTCTTTCCAATGACAGTGAAAACACAACTTTAGAATCTCTTAATAATAAAATCCACGTGCACTCCTAACAATGTTGTTTTCACTTCCTCCTCTGGGTTGGAAGAAAATCTAAGTTTTCCAAGCATTTCATCCCTCTGGTTCTCACTAAAATCAATGGAAATCTCTTCCAATCCCACAAAACCTCTATAAAAACTTCCCTCCTCAGCTATTCCAATTGCAGCTGGCACTTGTTAGCTTGGTCTAGAGCATAAGAAGTTCTTGGAAGTTTATTTTATGGTAATAAAACCAGTTTAGCTATTTAAATGCTGCAAGTAGAGGTCAGCCAAGATGCAGCATGTCCCATCTGTTGTGTTACAGCTCCATGCCAACAGAGCTTTCCACGCAGACAAGATGGAAACAGGAGCATCTCTGACAGACACTGCAAACTAAAATAAGCTTGGGGAGCTCAAGCAGGTGAAGATCCAGCTGACCACGGGCAGTGGCTCCAGGATGTTATTCTTTTGCTGCAGCTTTAAAGAAAATATCAGATAACAAAACTTCAGCCTGCATGAGGTGGGAAATGCTGATGCTCCCCTAAGGCACACGAGCCACTGGTTGACTCACTTGCAAAGAGACTTGATATGTTGGTGTTATTACAAGGGAAGGATTTGATGTAAATGAAGCATTTCAAGCTCTCACCAGAAGGCAATTACATGCACACAACATCCCCTCTGCAAGAAACTGAAGGCAGATTTCGAAGAACACCACAGGAAAGAGCAGCATCCTCTGTGGGAAAAGCTTTTGCCACAGACATGAATTTCGTTATTCCAGAGGTTTCACCATATGCAACACATCATGAGCTGTCTGAAAGAGATTTTTTTGCCGATAATTGTCTAGGACCCACACATCCAGAGTTGGAAGGGACCCACAAGGATCATCAAACCCAACCCCTGGCTCTGCACAGCCACCCCAACAATCCCAGCCTGGGCATCCCTGGGAGTGGTGTCCAAACCCTCCTGGAGCTCTGGCAGATTTGGGGCTGTGCCCATTCCCTGGGGAGCCTGGGCAGTGCCAGCACCCTCTGGGGGAAGAACCTTTCCTGATATCCCACATAAATCCCCCTGATGCTCCAGCCCTTCCCTGGGTCCTGTCCCTGTCACAGAGAGCAGAGATTGGAGCTGCAGACCCTGATGGGGTCTGACCCATCTCCTCCAGACACAACAGACCAGGTGATAGCAACTGTTCCTCATCCAGCTTCTCTTCCAGAGTCTTCTCCACCTCCACAGCTCTTCCCCTGGATGATTTCTAACAGCTTTCTACCTTAAATAACAGAAAGCATCCAAGGGAGAGCTGCAAAGAGGGCAGATCCCTACAAAGATGCCCAAGGGAGAAGGGGATCTTCAGTCAATGCATCCCATGTACTTTGCCTGATTCCTCTACTTTGGGATGACAATAAACACCTTCTAAAATTCCATCTCCTCACTGTGCTGTCCCAGAGGGTACAGACAATAGCCATCTAAAAGGTTACAGGCAAAATTTGGGCAAAATTAACTTTGTCTTGTGTGTTAGCTATTTAAAATTAATCCTGGAAGTCTACTATGTTTACTTTTACTGGCTTAAATATAGTAAAGAGTAGGCTGCATCTAATGGTTTCTAAATGCTTAAAGTTTTGTGCTCACTTGTATCTAGACTACTATTTTAAGTGACATGCAAATAACAAGTCAACCAAAAGTCAAAAGATATTATGGATAAAATGCAGAAATTGGAACAAGGAGTCTGAAAATTTCACTGATAGAAATCACAATATCAGATCCTTTTTACCTATCTGCCACAGGTTCACTAATAGGATATTGCTTACAAAGTGGAGATCATATTAATGATTAAATTAAAAAAGCATTCTGAGTTTAAAAAAAACCAACAACAAAAACAACAGACCAACAAAACAAAAACAAAACCCAAAAAACAAACCAAACCAACCAAACAAAACCCCAAACAATTAACCAAACAAAAAAGCCCAACGAAAAAACCAAAAAAAAAAAAAAAAAAAACCCAAAAAACCCAGAAGAAAACACTCCAAACCCCCAAAACTGATTCAAGACAGACATTTGGTGCTCTTGAGCACTAAAAAGTGTTTTAGACAAGAAGCATCACCCAAAGAGAACCTGAGCTGTTGTTGTTCTAACTTCAGTCAAGGCCTGGATTTAGTCCTGGTTGATGAACAGTGACATTGTGTCTGTGAAGATGGATGAAGATTTATCATTTTATCCCAACTAAACATTTTGTTTTACATGTTCACCTACAGCATGCAAAATGCCAAAATTATTTGTGTCAAATATTAAAAAAAAGGAAAGAATAAAAATTGCTATTCTGCTTTGAAGCTGTTGGAAAGAATTCTCCTCTACAAGAGAAAAGACTTTATGAAAGCAGGTAACAACAAAGAATGGGATTGGACTCAGCAAAACCACTGGGGAAGGATTTTTTTGTGTTTCTAACTGTGATGCATAAAAATGATGAATCATTCTGATGATTGCTACCAATTTTGGGTATGTTTGGGTAACACCTCATTCCTTTGCAAATCAGGAAATTTCAAAAATGGGGACAGAAATGCAAGTTTCTCAGCAGAATTCTGAGTTTTATTAGAAATAAAACTCAAAAAAAAGATGGTTTATGGCCATGATAGGGATGAGAAAGAAGGTAACTTCTGCAGCAAAAGGCAAAGACAGAAAGCTGTAAGGTAAGACCAAGGTAAAACTGCTCTTGCACATTTGCTCTCCAGAGCTCCTGCTGCTGCCTGGCTTTTTGCCATCTCATTCTCTGTGCACATTTCAGATGGGAAAACTGCTATCAACGACTTTCAGAAATGAAAATATATGGTGTGACTCAGGACTGCCTCTCCAATGCAAAAAGGGATGGAAAAGGGGAAAAAAAAGACAGGTTTTTACCTGGGGTGGAAGGGGACATAATGAATACTAGAATATTATAGTACATTTGAAAGATTCATTAACCTCAATTTTTAATTGAGCAGACAGTAAATAAAGGACTGGCTGGAAATAATCAGATTAAATTAATGATTTATGGTCTTAATGCTTTTATCTGTTAGGCTTTTGAAAATCATCTGTCAGAAATGAGTGTAATTAATACCTACATTGATGTAGAACCTTCTGTATAATGCTGCCAGTGATCTGTTCCTCCTATTTATTTATTTACCAGGATCCACTGAAATGGGCAGAGACTACAGAAATACTGAGGTATTTTTGTGCAAGCCAAGGTACAAAATTTCATCTGCTCTTGCACAGACTGGGAATGTGAAGCGTTGCAGCTTCCTGTTTGTGTTATTTAAGTGTTTTACTTTCTTTAAACCAGTGGGTGTTATGATAATTCAGTGATTAGCTGGAATACCATGCATGATTAGAGGTTTAATATTAATAGTGATTGTATTACAATATATAATATTGTATATAAAACATGTATGTATGTATGTATGGTTATATATATAATATATATAATACTGTATTATAATTAATATAATACAATATTGTAAGAACTGTGGTCAGTAGCAGCTATTCCTATCTACACTTCAATTTTTAGAATATAAACCAACAAAATCAACAAACACTTTTGTTCAAAGGGATGTCCTTTGACACTTTTGTTACCTGAGAGGGGTCCCACAAAGCCTCAGTGATTTTCCTCTCCTGAATAAACTCCACAACTATATTAGGATCCCAATAAGAATAATAATCCCAGTGAGGACTGAGTCAAATAAAATATCATTATTGCTTCTTTTTCATTTCCCCTTTTCCTATTTAAAAATCTTTGTTTCATTGTTAATACACAATGCTGAATGCCTCCATGCTCCTTCTGACACTGCAGCAGGAACAATTCCTGTAACAATAAAGTACCCATGGCACTTTCAGTCATGTCACAAATGTGGTTTCAGACCTCATGGCTGCTCTTAGCTGTTTCCTTGGCCATGATAAATCCAAATCTTGATATTTCCAAATGCCCTGAAGATCTGAACAGTACAAATTGTTTTGGGAAGGCAACAGCTCATGTGCTGCACGCTCTGCATAGACACAATCAAAAACTGTCCTTATTTCATTACAACTAAAAGAAAACCTGGAGCCCATTGATTGGTGCCCCAAAGGGCAGGAATATGAAATTACAGAGTAGGAGGAGACAGCAGCACCTCCATGTCTGGCTCTGTGATAAGAGGTTCTCACTGCAAAGCAGTGACTGTCACCCAGATACAATGACCCCAGATTAGGGTGATTCAGTCACTCATCCTTCACAAGCAAGACCTGAAGCCTCCAAACCTTTGGGCTGCAGCAAGTGCAGCTCTTGATAAAATCTGGACTTGCCCTCCCTTCTCTATCTCGTGCTTTTTCAAGCATAACATATTGTAAGGAGATTAAGGCTTACAGAACCACTTCTCCTCAACTTTTGAAGTCTTGGGAGCACTTCAGGATCATGAAAACAGGAGTTTTATAACCTGTGTACTGGGAAACTAAACTTACTGTTGAGATTATGCTTTCATGCTAAAATCCTTTTTAAAGCTACTTAAAAGTTCCTTAAGAAGTTGTCCTCAGGCTGAAGTTGCTGCTGCCTGCTCTGAGGCCATAAGAAAAACTTTCTGGGACTTTGAAGAAAATCCACTTAATTGTTTTATTTGATTTTCAGAAGGCCAAGCCTGGAAATAAAGCAACCAATGAAAGCAATGATTTTTTTCAGGCTAAGTGATGGAGTCAGTCCTCCTTTATTACCATCAATATTTCATAAAATATTTTCTAGTGAAGTCTGATCCACACACTTGTTCAAATGTTATTCTAGAAGAATAGTGAGGTGGTTTGTTTTATCTTTGAAAATTTAATTATTGTAAAAAATAATTTTTAAGCAATAGAGAGATTTGTTATTAGGTTTATGGCATTTTACTCAGTAATATCTAGGTATTTTCTAAATGAGCTTGCTGCTCTTTTATTTCATGAGGCTTTCCAAAATGTCTTCTCCTTCATAACCGAGCTCAACTTTTCACCTAGGATAATTCTGACTAAGAATACTTTCTTTCTGGATCCATATCTACATGACATGATGAATTTTCTTCTTGAATCCATGGGTTGTCAATAAGTTAAAACAAAAAATATGAGAAAAAAATATCTAGCCCCATATGTGCTTGACATCCAGCAGCAGCATTGCAAGCAGGTATGAATAAATTCACTGAAAATTCACCCTCAAACCTGTTCTTGCCCCAGGAGCTCTCCCAGATCACTATTTCTCACAGCCTGATCTGTGTCCATCCATATCATCATCCTGATTTCTCCTAAAATTTCCCTCATGCAATTCTGTAGCAAAAGCTTCCAGCAAGAGATGAATATTTTGTCCAAATAACAATTGTCCTGGGGGAAACAAAGACATGGTTTATCTGACTCCACTGCTTATCTTCAGGATCTGCTTTGACAGAAAAAGAGTTTAAAGCTGCCCAGGCCTCTCCAGGCTGAGAATATTGGTGTCGAAACACAACAACATCAGTTACTGAACCAATCCAAAATGGCAAAAGGTGCTTTTTTTTCCTGAAAACACCTGGAATTCTAGGAAAGCACACAAAAGAAGCAATGTGGGAAATGCCTAGGACTGGTTTACCATAACCACATTGCTTGTTAGCATCCACCTAATGGGACAGAGGGGAAAAACCAGGGTAAAATCCACTGTGACCCACACATTGCATCAGCTGAAGCAACAGAGACACTCCAGTGCAATTCCAGTGTCCCTTGATACTGGGATTTAGATGCATATTTTGTTCTGGATTAATAAATTAACAAATCAGTTTTATTACTCGGTGGGCTGTATTTGAATATTTGACATGTGTATTTTGCTTGCAAAATCTTTCTACATAAAAACTGCTGCGACTTTTGTTCAAGATCATGACATTTCTAGATAAAGGATTACAATTTCTTCTTCTGCATAAACTCCATCATTTAACATGCTGTTCTGTGCTCAAATCTTTGACATGCATTTTTTCTGGATATCTACTCATTTTTGAGCAGGTCTGAATGCTCTCCAATATTTCTGACTCACTATTTCCTTGTAATATTTTTTTTCAGTTTCCTCAGAAGTATTTACAGCTTTTACTAAACTTTCTGACTTTTTATGTAGTTCTCCCCGTCAATTTCTGCCCTGAAATGGCTCAATTGTTAATGACAAATTCCCTTGCTCTACAGTAATCAGAGCTATTTCTTTAATTTTCTTATTTTGTTGTGATTTTGGAAAAACAGATTAGATTCCTGTATGTCATCCTTTCATTCCCCACCATTCCCATTATTTCCCTTACACTTTGTGCTCTAGGACAGGCTATTTAATTAAGCTCTTGCACTGTAAGATGCTCATGTAAAAGCACAGGGCTAATATTTAATGATTGAAATATAACCCTGCTAATACATCACAGAACAAAGGCCAAGATGCTAAACTTTTTATAGAGTAATAAAATGTTAACCTGTTTTCAGTAGCAAAAATTTATCCAACACACAGGTTTGAGGAGACACATTGAGGTACCCATTTAAAGAAGCACAAGAGAAAAACATCAGTTCTGGTTAGGGCACAAATAAAACACTGTACCAAACAGGATATGAGAATAAAAAATAAAGAATGAGGTCAGTTAGGTGGGGCTGTATAGAAAAAAATCCTTTCAGAACATCCAACATGCCAGATGTTGCACTGCACCATGGTAAACTAAGGTTACAAATTCAAACAACTGGTTTGGAGGAGCTAAATCCCTAATTTATGCTAAATCCTTATTTATAATCAGTTCATTAACAAAAGTACCAAGTGCTCTTGATTGTATTATTAACAAGTTATAAATCACAGAGACTGGGGTGTGATCAGATTGTACGGGATTGTAGGCATAAATGGATACTGGAGCTTGTAGGAGTCCTGTTATTTTGGGAAAATATGAATCACACAGCACAGAGCACGATCAGACTGAAGTGAGTCCCCTGCTCAGAGGGTGTTATTCACTACAAGAATATTTTTAAAATATTAGTGATTAAAAATTGAGTAATTTGATTTTATCTATTTTAAAGAGGCATAAAATAAGCACAGTTAAAAGTTAATTATAAAAAAAAATCAGTTAACTGGAAAATATTGGGAACTTATTACCAATAAATTTTGCTGCAAGGAGATAACCAAGTATTTCTCATGAAAATAAGTAATACAGAACAGATAGAAATGTAAGAGGATTACAAAAAAATATGAAGAAGTGGCTGCATCCCGTTTTTGTTGATAGGAAATCCTCCAGCATTTTTTCCAATGAATAAAACCACATGATAAGTCATTTGTTAACAAATAATGACCTCTAGGAAATCAGATAACAGAACCAGCCCAGCACTGGCTTTATGTTTACAGTCCCAAAGCTAAAAATGCTTTCAAGTTGGCATGGGGGATTCTGCAGCAATTTCCCAGTTAGTATTTTTTCAAATTTAATTTTTAATCTTGTACTCTCCTGGGAAGGAAGAAAACCATCACCATTGCCCACAAGTTCTTAACTTCATGTAGCATTTGATTCTTATTTACATTACAGAAATATGTGTGAACAAATAAAATTATCCTTCAACCCTTTTGGTGTTGCTGTGAAATGTAAGAGTGCAGCAGTCTAAGAAAAAAGGGACAAATGAATAGAAAATGATTATTCAAGGCAATGGCAATAGTCTCACTGCCTCTGGTGTGATTGATTGCTTACTCAGGCGTTGATAGGAAGAAATTTTGGGGACAGTTATATTGCCAAAGTAGCCATGAGATAAGGAAGCTCCTGCCCCTTTCAGCCATCCTGGTTCCTTGGTTTCACTGGAAATCTGCCAAGGGCAGATGTGGAGGGATCAGCATCTGTAGCCAAGTTCTCCATGTCCAGTCGTTTAATTTCCCCCTATTTCTGTGTCAGCAGTGCAGTTTAGAGATCACAGGCTCTGCCACTGCTCCCTCACCAAGCCTTGGGGATGGAGCCTCACATCCTGAAAGCACTGCTGGCTTTTGCACAAAACCAGTGTTGACCATGAGTATTTACCTCCTTCGATACTCACTGAGTATTTACCTCCTTTAATAACCTCTCTTCTTCAGAGACAGGAACAGCAGAGGCTCTAAAAGCCACAAAGCAGCACCTGTTTCTGTGTCTCACCTTGTCTAAGGGGCTTTGATTCCATTTCACAGAATCACAGAATCACAGAAGTTCAAGGCTGGAAGAGACCTATAAGATCATCAAGTCCAGCCGATGTTCTAACTGTTCAACTAGATCATGGCAGCAAGTGCCACATCCAGTCTTTTTTTGAATTCTTCAAGGGATGATGACTCCACCACCTCACTGGGTAGATGATTCCAGTATCTGACCACTCCTTCTGTGAAATATTTCCTTCTTAATTCTAACTTGCATCTCCCTTGACGCAGCTTGAGACTGTGTCCTCTTGTTCTGTCTGTTGTCGCCCGGAGAAAGAGGCCAACCCCCAGCTCACCACAGGCACCCTTCAGGAAGTTGTAGAGAGCGACTTCAGCATTAATTGAGACACCAGAAGATGAAGCTGGCATGGATCCCAGTGGAATACCAATATCCAGTGGTTAAAGTCAGTAAAAAAAGCAGGATAAAGAGTTCACCCATTACCAGAAAGTTTTATCCTGAAAGAACTGGAGCTCATTTTGCCTCAAAGGAGGACAAACAGACATGAGATCCGGCTGCAGGAGGGACTCAGGAACTTCACTCTCAGAGTCCAAACTTCTCATTGTCTCACTGCAAATAAGTGGATTGTGGCTTTAGCTATGTCAGTGCACTCCTGGTGTTTACCAGGAATTAGGAACATCTGCTGCACACACAGGGAAGAAAGGTCTGGGATGGAAATTAAAACTGAGCAGATGAAACACTAGGACACAAAGGTAGCTCACAGCTTTGTGATTTCAAATATAATCTCTCAACTTGAATGAAGAGCTTGAATTAAACTAATCTATGACCTTCTTAACACTCCTTAATTAGAAGCAAGGATTACCACTTCCTAAATTGTACTTCTTATCTAGCTTAAATGTCAGCTAAAAGAAAAAAGCAGAGTAAAAACTGATCTGTCTGTAAGAGTAAAGCCAGGGATGTGCACATTTTTCAGGATGCAAGCTGGATGCAGAAGCTATGACAGAATATTGACACTTTTTCTCCATCATCAGAAGCCAACAGCTAGGTGTGTACTCTGATGAAGCAGCAGTGTGCACTTAAACAAAGAATAGAACATGTCAAGTATGTGTGAAAATACCAGCAGGAACAGTCTTTGTTCCTTGAACTGAAGTTGCAGAAATAAATGAGCCAATTTTTTTGTTTAGGCCTCTTCCTCTGGGTTCTGTCTTAAATTAAAATCTGTCAGTATATGGATTTATACAATATTTACAGAAGCACAAAGAAAACACTGTCAGCATTCCTTGTGAAGGCCACCACCTGGAAGGGGAACTCCCAGCACTGCACTGACCTCAGGTACATTGCAGAGTTACACAGAGATCCCCACTCCCTAGGAGAAGGTCTAGTTTTGCATTTCTTATCAAGCAAATAAGAAATGCAAAATTAGACTTTTTGGTTTTCTGAGAGTTCTTTTTGGTTTTCTGAAAGTTATTTCTGGAAAGAAAAAACACTGTTTGGATATTAGTTCTGTTAATGCTGATGTAAATTGAGATTAAAGCCATTGTCGATCACCAGAGTAAAACCTTTCACAATTTTGCTCCTTTTCTCTCATTACCAATTGAGCTAAGAAGGGGTCACTGAGCAGGCCCAGCTGCTTATTTTGTGTGCATTGCTGACACTTAAAATGGATTTTTCTCCTCTCCTGTCTTCAGCATGTAAACCTGTTCTCACATTTATGATGGGAAAGATTTCAATCAGTCTGAATTAGGGAGCTCCAAATAATTCAATTCTTAGAAAATGAAAGGTAGCCTGAATTGTGTCTCATAAAGAAGTTCAAACTATTTTCTGCTTTTTTTTTTTTTTTTTTTTTTTTTTTTTTTTTGTAAAATTAAAAACCCCAAGCCCCTAACTGCCCCAAAGCCACCCCATTACCCTCTTCAAAGTGGCGATTACATGGGGGAAATTATTAAAGGGTCCTGAAAACTTAATGGATAGAGAGACTATAAACCAAAACCAGAATGGAGCTGTTAGATTTCATCTGCTACAAATTACCACCCAACCTTATGATATTATTTATGTTCTCTCATTACATCCCCTTTAAATCACCATAAACCATTGCCTAACTCAGTTCTTCCACTGGCCAGGTGTTCTTAAAAGGCAACTTTGATTATTTGTTTTGTCTCCAGAAATCTTTTAATTTTGTATGAGGTGAAACAGACAGATCCATGTGGGCTCCACAAAATTCTTCATAAAAAAAATCAATTAATGCAAAAGTAATAAGGGACTTTTGAAAAGGTGATCTTTAAGTGCTTTAAATATGGTGCTTCATCAGTTCATACTGAAGAAGAAAACATCTCTTCATTCAGATTTTGTTGGAAATAAGAATAAAGCAACTGAGTTTAACTCTTGTAAATGTTCACTGACCACCAAAAAGCTGAAGTATTTCCATCAAAGCATTAAAACTCCTCAAAGTGAAACAACTAGTAGAAATATCTTTTTATACCCATCCTTTTTTTGAGAATGGAAAGTCTGATCAAATCCACTATAATTTGAATTCCAACTGAACAGACTGCTACCATGGCTCTTAAGAATTTACTGGATGCTGAATTTCATCAACCAGGAAAACCTGTTAGATTTAATAATTTAATTTTTCTAGAAATAGTCCAGGGGACCAACAGTTAAACCATAGAACCTCTAGTAAACAGAACAACGAAAATTAATTATTAGCCTCCATATAGTGCTTTAATAGATGCATTGAATAAATCTGAGCTGATTTATCAGTCAGGTGCCTTTGTGTGGTAGATATTAGAATTATCTGTCATTAACCTTATGCTACTAATGAAGGTGCTTGGGTAGAAAAGTAAAATGACTTCCTAAGGTCACATCTGAAGTTGGCATTACAACTCAGGAATTTACTTTCAGTCATTGGAAACAATTTCTTAAAAAACATAAAGGAATTCATGAGGTAAAGATCATGACCGGGAAAGGCACCATCATTTCTCTAACCTCAGTTTCAGAAGGCAGAAAAAAAATTGAGAAATGGCTGTGAAAAAACATTGCAGGGAAAGAGTTACCCATCCAAGCCTGAACTGGTACCATCTAAATTCTGTTTTATTATATTATTATGATTTACCCCTAGAATCTGTCTGACAATTTGATTTATTTGTATGATTTACATTGTAGTTAAGTGACACCTCACTCTGTGTTTCCAACAAAACCCATAGACAAATCTAGTTGTCAGTGAATGTCTCAAAAAATGACAATCCATCTTTGTTGATATTAATGTTATGGTAAGAGGTAGGGAAGGGAAAATATCATATAATGAAAATGGCTTTTGAGAGAAGATTTAAATATTCTGCAATATGGACTATAAAAGAAACTTAACCTCCTTAAGGCTCAAGCTGACAAAATACATTTTTAAAAATGTATTGGCTATGCAGAGAAAATTCTGCCATTTGTATTCAACAAATATCAAGAAGTGCAATTTTTTTCCCCTCAGGATGGAAAAATGCAGGTTTCACGTAAAGAAACATTAAAACACGTATAATTTTTTCCTGACCTTTTGACAGGCTGTCTATTGAGCTTGGTAGGACATCCAAAAAATTCAGATTCAGATTTCAAAATTAATAATTAATACTACAGAATTTTCACAGCATTGAAGTGGCAGTGCCAAATTCCTCTACCGTGAGCGAGTGCAACTCCACGCGTTTCAGCAGAGCTGTGTTTGCATATCTTAGCAAGCAATGCTGGCCCCGTGCCTGGGAAAGCATCTTACATTTCACAGTCACTTGATTATGGCTCATCTTTAAACCACACTTTACTATTTGCAAGATACTTGACCCACAAAACCAGAGAAGTCCATCTGCTAAGGTTCCATTGTGCATCAGTAAGTAAAAATGATGAAACTATTTGAAGTGCAAAAATCTAGTATAAAAGGGACATAAATATATTCCAAATACATGTTTGCTTCTGCAGAGTGATGAACTTGAAATTTGGGGTTAAAAATTTCACTTGCACTAGAAATTTGTTTTTCAAGATGCTTTTTACCTGAAGCAGAAATAGTTCTTACTATTAAAAGGGCAAGATCCACCTAAAAGAACCCATCCTTGGAAAAAAGTAAGAATGCACCCACAAGCCAGTACCAGCTGTCACAGATATACAGAATTCAATTAAGAATCTGCTTTTAATAGTCTGAAACAGCCATAATGGAATAAAAATATTAGGTGTTAGCCCTGAGACATCTATTGATACCAAAATTGTTCCTTTTTGGTGGGGTACAAGCTAACTACATGCCAAAAATCATTAACCAGCCTCCAGTTTGGTCTAAAATACAAATCTAATGTAATGTTAGGCTTGTAAAACCAATATAATTGAAACATTTTTTGTTTCATAGATTCACAGAATGCCCTGGGCTGAAAGGGACTTTAAATTCCATCCAGTTCCACCCCTGCCATGGGCTGGGACACCTTCCACTAGCCCAGGTTGCTCCAAACCATGTCCAAACTGACATTTCCAGGGATGGGGCAGCTTTTATGGGGGCAGCAGGGTCTCACCATGCTCACAGTAAAGAATTTCCTCCTAAGAATAAACCTAAATTCTCCCTCTGACAGTTTAACAGCATTACAGTTCTTTCTTCTTCCCATTAAAGTTGTGGGTTTTTCTGGCAGGGAGTTTTTGGCTCTTTTTTTTTTTAACTACACCCCTAAAAGGTATTCTTCCTCCTTTTATGCCATTACCTCTTATAATATTTTTAAAATATCCACTTAGTTATTTTTAACTTTTTTAATAATGCTATTAAACCTGTCATTGCAGCACTTTTCTGCAAATCTGTGGAGGATGTGAGTGCTATAACACTAACCCCACATATGTTCACTGCACATAAGCCTACAACTCCACTGCCACTATAATATAATGATGAACAAACATTGTGGAGGGGTTTTCCATTTGTTTGGGGTTTATTTTCCCTCTCTTTATACACCTACCAGCTATTTCTTTTTTTTCATTGCCACAGCTCCAGTCACAAGGAGGCAGCAATAAATCTTTGCATCTACACAGGGGCTGGGAGGGAAGGTTGCTGACAGCCCTGTGATCCTCTTGCAGACAACAGCAATAAAAATTACTGGATTAAGCACTGTACAGAGATTTTAGACCCCCAAGACCTCCCTTTAGGCACCTACAAGTTAAGTACTATAGGAAACACCTGATTTCCAGGGCAGAATGAGGTACCTTGACTCCCTGTTTGGTACGTGGCAAGAATGAGATGCTCTAGAACATGTGAAAACACAAAAACACACATCCACTGTAAAAAAAAATCCAGACACTTATTTTATCAGGGAACTATCCAGATTTAGTCAACATTAACCAAGGAACCCTTATTCATTGCCTTAGCTCAGGCTCTACAGATTAGGATGAGTCCTGATTTAACAGAAGTCATTCAGATGTAGCTCAGTACCTGTCAGATCAGTAGTTCCCTAATTGCATTTCCCTTTGTTAAACAGCAGATTTTGTGACAAGAAAATATGTTGCAAAGGGGCTACAAAGCCTTCAAAACATTGCTAGTGCAGAAAAATGCCACACAATGTTATGGAGCAAATCACTGAGTTATATTTTTCTTTAAAAACACAAGCACTTTTCATATTCTCAGAGGGCAAGCCAAAATGAACATCATAATAATTTTATTAAATGTCCATTCCATGAGTATTCAAGGTTTCAATCATTATACTTTATACTCCTCGTGGTAGAATAAAGCTATTTCAATATCATCCCTGAAGACTTGTAATTATCACTGGTTGACTTTACAGTGTGTCTCTTCAGAAAGAGAAGGTACTATAAATATATATATATATATATATTTATATATGAACTACAGATTTTTCAAGACCATATATGTTCTTAAGGCTGTGCCTTCTCTGTAGGTCCTTTTCCCAATTTCAGTTCAGACTGACAATTAGGTCTAGAGCAGTCCTGGGCCAGGACCAGATTGTGAAGCACTGATTTGGCTTTTTACTTAATGGACATTCAGCTCAATTGTACTGTTAGTGAAGCTGAACTGAAATTTAATTCTTGCTGCTCATGCCTTTTGACAAAGTGCTGCAAACACCATTTCTAACATGCTCAATTGCCTTAATGAACCACTATAAAACAGCCCATTCCTCTGCCCGTCATCCAAACATTTCTGGGGCCATCACCGGTGTAAAGTTGACCAAAACTCCTGAAATAAGACCTCTAACATTTCTCCCAGTCTGTAACTTTTCCTGCCTCTCCTGGAGGTGCCAGAAGGAAACCTGGCTGTGTCAATAAGGTCACTTACTGTTGGAACCCAGGACATCCCTCTGGCTGTCCTGGATGCCTCGAGCCCCTGCCAGGGGGCTCAGAGACCCTGGCACAGAGTCCAACACCCCGGTGCCTTTGATTTTGATGCATAGAAAAAATTACCAACCTTATACGAAGAATTGCAAGGCACAAAAGTTTAAACAGAATGATGGTTAGTTTGTCACAAGGTGAAAAGTAGAATTTTGGAGTTTTTAGAATAGGGGCTCGAAGTCCCAAGATAAACAAATTTGGGTGTGTTTTGTCCTTCTCCCTCCTTCCTAGCCTCCATCTTCTAAGTGATGATGGCACTTTTGGATTAGTTTAAAGTAGGAATCCACTGTCTAACATAAGTGATAGGTATTGAGAGATTATTGTAAATTATATACATGTAGTTCTTAGTATAAAAAATAACACTGCCTCTGAAGGCAGAGTATCTCAATCCAACCTGCCAGACAAACCTTGGCAGGTCAGAGAAAAAAATATTCTAGATAACAGAAAAATAAAGAACATTGAATGTAGCTATGATGTTTTCTGAAAAATCCCTTTGCTAGGATTTTTTTCTTCTGAGAAGCCTCAGAGGCAAAGAAAAACAATAATGATCAGCTGCGGAATGCAACAGGTGCATCTTTGATTGGTCCATGTTGGTTGTTTCTAATTAATGGCCGATCACAGTCACTCTGAGAATCACAAACTTTTGTTATCATTCTTTTCTATTCCTTTCAGGCCTTCTGATGAAATCTTTTCTTCTATTCTTTTAGTATAGTTTTAATATTATGTACACATATCATAAAATAATAAACCAGCCTTCTGAAACATGGAATCAAGATTCTCGTCTCTTCCCTCACTCTGGGGGAAGAGGGAAGTGAACACCACCACACTTGAAAACCAAAACAAAAATAATCCCAACTCCTTCTTCAGTTACCAGGCTGGGGAAAAAAAACTCTCTGGCACATCTCAAGGTCAGCCAAAACCACAAGGACACCAAGCACTCACCTCCACCAGCTTGTTGGCGTGCTCACGGAAGACCTGAGCGTATTCCTTCACTTCCTTCTCGTTGCCGCTTTTGGCGGCCTCGATGAGAACCAGCAGAGGGACGTTGGTCTCCAGGAATGAGTCTGAGATGTGATCCATCACTGCCTTCCGGAGCTGGGACAAAGGACAGCACAGCAGTAAATAAATGACATTTATCAGCACACCCTCCTACTTTTCGTGTTGAAGCACTGATGTGCTTCGTCTCGCGGTGTTATGTGCGAATTTGGATTTTTTTGCTTTCTTTTCTTCAATATTTGCAGCAAGCAAAATTAAAAACTTGAGGGCCCAGGCTCTGCAAAGCCCTCCTGGGATTTGTGCTGACATACACCTAATCCTACTGGCCTGAATGGATCTGTACAGAATGATGGTGATAACTCATGTAAGACACAGCAAACTGATGAGAATTGAAAGCTCCACACTACTTGAAAAAACAGTTCAGCTCACTAAAAAGGCAAATATGGATTAAGGAGCTTAACTCCAAGCAACCATTAAAAAATATTAGCCTGAATATTTCTAAGCCTTCTCTAATTCCTCCAGTGAATAGTATTCCATGCAATAATTAATATTTTGTGTAGCAGATGCCTTGTGCTTTGTATTCCCATTTGAATAGCTCCAAAGTATAAACAGAAAACCTTTTTAGCATTTTCCAGGCAGATTAGAAAACATATTCCAATTTATTCTAAAGGAAGAAAGAAACACTTTACAAGTTACTGAAGATTTAACACCTGTTAGTCCATATAAACATTTATTTGAAGCAATATTACTGTAAGAATGATGTCACTAACTTCTTTTCCACCTTGCTAATGACCACTAATTAATGTCAAACTTCTCCAAAATTTGAAAGACTGCCAGAAAAATGACTGAAATCTTAAATAATTCTTCCTGGAAGCTTAATTGCTCTGCGGGATTGTGGATCAGAAACATCTTGATTATGTTTTCTGCAGCTTTTGGGTTGTTAAGAATGAAAAACTGTGGACTCCAACAGAAGCTGGGAGCTATTCAGCCTGGAGCCTTGGGTACCCATTAGTCTTCTTAAATCATGCATTTTTAGTTGGATGAAGCACCCAGAGAGGTAATTTTCTCTATTCTGAGCCCAGACAAGAAAGCCTTAGCTAGACAAGGTGCCATCAAAACACCCAATCACACTGAAAACTGGTCTATTGTCAGACACTGCAAATACACAATCCAAGATGCATTTGCTGTTTGATGACAGCAATTCTCAGCTCTATTTGAATAAGGAGAAAGCTAACTTTGAATATTTTTCTTTCATTCCCTGAGTGGTGCAGTAAAAACAAGCAAAGCAAAATAGCATATATGTGCTTGTAGGAGGTATTCATTTTATTTCCATCACAACTGAAGCAGTCAACGTATTAAGCAGTTCTCAATTCTCCTTAAAAATTAATTCTACTCAGATTCAACCTGGAAATTTTTTTTTTTCACTTTCAAAATGATTAAAGGCACTCAGAATAGCAAACTCAGTAACACATACAAACAGGGGGAGGAAAGAAGACAAAAAGAAGAAAAGAATCATCTATCAGAGACCTGCCAACAGTTTGGAAGCTGGTGTGTGTTTGCTACCACCTATTACATTTCCATCTTGTACTCTTTATTTTTTCTCCCATCAATCTGCTGCTCTCCACTTGCTGACTCTTATTTTATTCTTACATTAAAAGCTCTTTCAGACCATGCTTTGGGTCTATTTGCACAGCATCTCACACAATGGGACCCCAATCCATGAAGAGTTTTCATAGGTACCATCTCAATATAAATAACAATATTGTTCCAAATACATCAAAACATTGCAAGAAAAAAGAAGAAAATGTGTTCTGAGATGCTGAATGTCAGAGAATAGTGCAGGAGCACAGCACCCTGCATGCTATGGTTGATAGATTTCCAGTCAGTATTTATAAAAATTTTTTAACTTAAGAATTCAGAGACATGGTGGGATTCTTGGGGTTGCTGTGTGAAGGACAACCAGAAGTTGGATTCTGTAATCTTTGTGGGTCCCTTCCAACTCAGGATATTCTGTGATTCCCTATTAATTCAGTAGTTTCACCTACAGCCAGCATTAAGGGAGAAATATTGCCAGAAAAGGTGCATCATAAATTTGCATAATTCTCCTCTGCAGACATCCATTTCCCAGGGCTTGCTGGCAAACTCCAGATCAGATGCCTGATTTGTGTACCCACAGTTAGACTTTGATGCCCATTGTATCAAAAAAGGCCAAATGGTAGCACTTCCAAAGAAACACACCAAACTTTTAAAAATCCAAGGTGGCTTCCAGCTCATTCTCAGTGAAAGATCCCTAAAAATTTCCACTTGCTCAAGTTCAGGATGTGCCAGTGAAAACTAATGTCCACTGCACTAAAAAACCTTTACTTTAAATGCTAAATGAACACCAAACCTTTCCTGTTTGTGTCCTGCCATAAGGAGGGATCTGTTCCAAAGGCTTGTATTTATTCAGTGAACAAGAATTCAATTTTTAATCCAAGGTAATGTGCTGTTATGGATCAGGTTATAACAATATGCCCCATGGAATTGTAACAGCAGTCTCAGGATGTTCAAGTAAGCAGCTTATTTTCATCAGTGTCAAATATCTTCAGCTTACAACCACATACCAGAAATCAATAAAAAGGACAGCAAGAGCATCAGCTAACCAGCAATTTGGGGTTTACCATAGTAAATATACAGTAGAGCTCTTTCTGAATCAAAAGGAATTAATAAAATGGATATCTGGTTTCTAATGGTAACTGTGTGCTGTACTCTGAGGTTCATAACTGCAGCAGCTGAAAAAAAAAGAAACTGAATTCTGCCTGTCACAGGTTTAATAAATACAAAATTAATACATTCTATTTTTCTTGTGCTGTGTTAATCATAGATGTCAGAAGAATATTTCTGGCCCCTCTTGTAACCAGGCACTATAATTTCTTCAGGAATTTGTTATCTGAGTTTTAGGACGTCCTTGCATTGAAGTTGAAAGGTAGAGTTAACAGGTTTTCTGTACGTAGGAGACCACAAATTTTGCCATCCTTCACCACAAGCTGTAAAGAAGGACTTGACAAAATCATTTGTTAAATGTGACAGCAGTATGAAGGCAAGACATTCATCCTAGAGCTCAAATGGATACATGACAAGGTAATATTAATGGCACAAGACCCGACATTTAAAAGTACTGGCTCACCATTGCCAGTCTATTTGATCCAATTAGGGCTATTCATCAAGGCAAATAGCTGCTGGGAAAGCAATCCTGTGTGTTCCTGTGCATACTGCAACAAAGTGCAGCCCAAGTGATGCCCTGTGCACCCAGAGATTTCAGCTTCACCCAGGCAATGCCAGCTCAGAAGGGAAAGGGAGAAGCTGTGACTTGAATCTGAAAGCAGCAAAAGCCTGTCATGTTTTATTCCAAAACCAGCACCAGGGCTTTGCTCATGCACCTGTATTAACAAATGCCTCTGCAATGCCTTAATTTATGCTGAGTTCTGATGTAAATATTATGACACACACTATTACTTGTAAGACAACGCTTTAGGTTCTTTCCCCCCACAGGATTTTTAATTTAGAGATTAATTCAAAGCACAGATTCCACCACGTGAAACTTCATTTATTAGAGGAGGAAGCATGTTAAATTAAGGTCTTGCTTAATTCATTTTGTCAGAGAGAAAACTTTATTGATGTACATAAAGCTAACAGATAAATAAATTTGCCACACCAACAAAAAATATAGAAGGAAAACATCAAGACCTGGAAATATTTCTGAAAGCATGAATGGTGCACAGGCAGATTTTATGCCTTTCCAGTTCAGTCAATTCCATCAGTTTATGGTGCACAGTAAAGTTGCTGCTTTTGATAGCATCATGCTCTACTGTTCTAAGCACTGTTTAGGGCACTTTTATCATTGTCACTTCACAGCCATAATCGAGCTCAAAGAGGTTAAATGCCCACCAAAACGATGTTTACCATGGCTATATAACAATTTTAGAACCAAAATGTCTCAGTGCTACTTACAGTCTAGTAGAGAATTAAATGTCTAATCCTGCCACTGGAAGGTAAAGCCACAGCAGGAGATTAATGACTCCAACAGATTGTTAAACTTTATAAAGCCTGGCAGTGCAGAGCTGCCTGTAACAAAAGTTTACCAAGGAGCACCTTATTCACCATTTTCCATTTAATGGGTGTTGCAACCCAGCTCCAGTTTGCACCTGCAGAGAGCTCCCGAACAGGCATTAATTCAGTTGAAAGGGATGAAAATAAAGCCTTCTCCACTGCAGCTAAGGTGTGTCACCTCCAATATGCTGTGAAATTGAGTTCTGGAGAATATGGCAGTGACCATTAGAGGCTGCTGCAGTTTGGTGCTAAAGAGAAAAGTCTCAGTCAATTCTGCAGAGCGTGTCACAAAGGATGTGACCAAAGAATGGTAACTTGGGGCATGGGGACAGCAACACCACCAGCTCTGTCTTGGCAGATTAAACAGCAAAAAGACTGATATTTAGAATATGTATCACACTTGGATACTCAAATCACAGATCTGTGGAATAGATTAAAAAAGTAAGATTTGAGACAAAGATAAATCAGGAAGAAACACTGTTATAAAGACAGGTAATTCTTACTAGCATCATGAAATGGCCTGGATCTTAAAGACCATCCAGTTCCAACCTCTCTGCCATGGGCAGGGACACCTTCCACTGTCCCAGGCTGCTCCCAGCCCTGTCCAGCCTGGCCTTGGACATTCCAGGGATCCAGGGGCAGCCACAGCTTCTCTGGGCACCCTGAGCCAGGGCCTGCCCACCCTCACAGGAAACAATTTCTTCCTAAAATTTAATCTAATCTAATCTAATCTAATCTTATCCTGCTCTCTTTTCGTTTCAACTTTTTAATATATTTTCCATGTGTGTGCTTTCCTTTCTCCATAGAGAAGCTGCCATAATAAGGAAAAGATTTGGGGTGAATTTTCTAACAGAAAGCAAGTTGAAGTGACAATTTTTTGACCAAAAATTTGGAAGAGTATAAAAAGCACACACAACGAACATTCCTCCTAGTCATGGGCCACTACGAAGGATTCCTCAAAATGGTTCATGGCCCAAAGCATGGAAGGACCCAGTTACCAAGTGCTGAGGTACTTCATCCCCATTTATTTAAATTTGTTTCTTTGCTGGGGTTTTTTTGAGGGCCTAAGGTGGGTGGTTTATCAATTTTCATGACAGAAAAATTTTATAGTGCCTTTTCAAAAAAATATTTTTCAGCAAGGGCAAGCCTCAGGCTTGCTAGCAATATTAGTGCAGTTATATAAAAGTAGAGGAAAAAAAAATATGCTTGGGGGAATGATAACCACATACCCCCCAAACATGTGAGGATTATCAGGGTATGAACTCTGTCTTTCATGTCTGGATAGAACAACAAAGACCCAACTCTGATGGCAGTGCTGGGATTCTATTAAATATTTATTATTTCTAAAAATAAAGAATTATACAGTGGATTAACAGGTAGAGGACAGGACAGAGGTTCCCATCAAAAATGTGGGAAAATCAGAGATACAGGTAGGAACTGAGCAGACAGTGAAAAGCATTAGGGAAGTCAAAATAACCCAGAAGTGAAAAGACAGTGATTAACTTTTGCATTCTCTATGATCTGAGAGGGGAGAATTGTGATAAAGTGAATGTGGGAGGATGAAATTGCAGAACAGGACATTGCATGTAGGAACAAAGAAAGGGGAAAAAACCCCTATAGGTTATGCCAGAAGAGAAAAAAGGGATAAGACTTTAAAAAATAATCTTGTGAAAACTGAAGAGGACTGAAAAGTATCGAAAACATCACCAAAACTGCAAATCTAAAGGGTCTGATGTAAAAGAGGTGGGACAAAGAAGAGGGCAATGAGGAAGAATAGAGATAATGGATTAAAAATGCAAAGATTAAAGTAAAAACCACAATCTATTGTGTAGTTTCATTTACAAATCTCAGGCCCTGTTGAAATGATACTTAAATGAAGTAGAGCTTTGGAGCTTTATGGTTTTTTTAATCAAATACACTATATAAGTAAATAAAATGTCGGAAAAGCTGGTTTGGGGAGATTAAACAGCTATTTGGTCAAGATGGGAAGGAAATTTTCTACAAATACTCTTAATGAAGTTATCCACACTGTGAGCAGTCAGATCCAGGAAGCCTTACGGGTTTAATACGAGAAATGTCACACACGTCACACTTGCAGTCGCACCTAGCCCAGCTGGCATAGTAAATATTGCCTTCAGCGCCTCCAAGACCTGGAGACTGAGCCCAGTGGAAGCTGGTGACAGCTCTTGGGTAGACCTGTCTGTGCAAGTGCCAGACAATGGCTGAAACAAGATTAAAAATTGATTGTGTGCTGCAAAAATGGATTTCTCATCATCCTGTCCAAGAGTCACTCAAAATCACCAGTGGATCCTGCCCCATGGACAGAGATGATTGATATCTGATACTATCAATTATCACCCATGCCTTTCAAAAAGCCCTTCCAGCAGTGAGATCAGTCTGGGGTTTGTTCTTGGTTGGGTTTTTTTGTCTTTTTTCTCATTTCACTTATCCTTTGTTTTGTTCTCCTTTGCAGTAATTTTTACACAGTAAGAACTGCAAACAAACCTTTTGTATCTGGTTGCTTAATTACAAGTAGAACATAACAGTAAAGATATTTCATAACACTTAGAAACAGAGTTAGTGAACAAAATTAATGTCAATTAAGAAACAAATGCAATATTGAAATCCCACTTGGCAATTAAACTCCATGTACTTTGCCACTGCTCATAAGCCATTAGGAAGATGGAATTTGAGAAGTCTTTGGAAAAGAATTATGTTTTCCTCCATGTTTACAGTGCTCCCTACCTCATGCTACTGCACCAACATTTGCAGCTATTTTTATGAACCCAAACTTCTGTAAGTGCCTTTAGCAGATGTGACTACAGGTCATTCTTGAGATGATACTACAGAACAGTGAAAGCTTCTTTATGCAAAACTATTATCTACAGAAGTCTCTTGAAATACATTTCTGGTGGGTTTTTTTCTTTTTTTTTGGTCTAGCTCGTGGATATTTTTATTTATAATGTAGCAACATTACACACTTCCATTGAGCTTCTCCAACATTTACAGTGGTTTTTAATGAAATAGTATTTTAAAAACTCCACACTCATTCCTCTGCAGTGATTACAGAGGCAGGCATCTTCTAAACACAAAGATTTGATGGAATATCTGAGGTTTTATGAGGGCTCAGTATTTGAGGAATAATACACAAATTATGTCCAGTAATCTCTTCCAATGCAATAGAGCTGTCACTGAGTTCTGCCTCCTAATTCTTCTCAAGGCACTTTGAAAGGCCAACCCTCTGCTCACTTAAGGTGACTTCAGTTAAAAAAATAAAATAAAATAATAAAATCAGGTCCCTATTTCAAAAAGCAACAGCACCCATGGTTACTACATTGAAGCTTTTGCATGAAAAAAATAATCCATCATGAATATTATGTTGCAGCTCAAAATTTCCTTTGTTTGATGAAACTGTTACACACTGCAGCCTTACCCAAAACTGCCTGATATGGGCATGGTTTCCTGAAATATGGCACCATATGTGCATCAGTAAACATTATGTGTAGAGTAAATTAAACCAAGCCTTACAATTAGGCAGTAAGGAAATTACTGCAGACCTGAAAGAGTAAATCAGCAGTATTAAAGCACTCTCCATTTCCTCTGGAGCACTTCAGAGCACCATAAAAACCTCAATGTCACAGTGATAAACACCTAGAAGTGCATTTTGAGGGAGACAAAGACACCAAAATCCTTATTAATTGTAATTCAAATAACAGGGCATTTTCCTTAATTCTTTAGATCAGATTTTGGAAAATTTTACTAAAAGTCCTTTCCCGAAGTAAGTACACCAGTTATTCTACCAAATGGGAGCAGACAAAAAGTGGAAGTATTGATCAGCATGCCAGGGGCTCCCAGCTCTTTCAGACCATGTTGGTGACATTCAGAGTGTCCCAAATCCTGGGGCCATAAATTCACTGGAAGCTGTAGGAGCAGAGGACTTGGGGCATTGCTACCTCTGCCTTCTAAGCCAGCATCACCCCAGAGTTCAGCCTAACACCTTTGTGCCTAGAAAACAACTACAAATCTAGAAAAGTACTACAAACAATGCAGTGCACCGCTATTAAATGAATACAAGGCATAAACATGTAGCCCTGGCACAGAAATAAATCTGTATTAGCATTTAATACAGATTTGGGAAGCCAGCTTCCACATTTTCATATTCAAGAGCACTGGAGTCACTGCAGGTGAAAATCAAACCTATTGAGCAACAAGGGAAAGGTGCTGAGTTTCTCACAAGCAAGAGCTGATGCCACAGGTGGCCTTAGCTTCAAAGAGGTTTAGATTAATTTGTGGCTGACTCCCTTTAAAAAATGCCAGCATTTTGTCAAGATGCATTTTCATGCAACAGAATGGGGCAATCTCAGCATTAACACTGCACTTCCCCTTGGGAACAGCCAGAAACTCCCCCTTGGTAATACAGCACAGACTCCTGTGGATCATCTGGTTAAGTGTGACCTTGCTTCAACCCTGCCTTTGCAAAAGAAATCTTAATAAACATTCCTGCCAGACTAAATTCTGAAGTTACAGCCTCCTTGGATATTCTGCTGCTACTTCACACTTGCATGAAATTCTGCATTTTCAGAACACTGCAGCAACTCTTACAAACTCTCAGTGTTATGTGAGCTAGGGAAGGTCTGTGACTATTTAATTCTCCGTTTTCTTGCCTTATTTAAATTATACAGATATTGAATTTTTTTAAAAAAGCCCCCTTCAGGATTTATAACTTTACCCAATGTCCTTTTGTTTGCAACAAAGGGCACATCAGAGAAGGAGAACACAGTTCCCCAGCCCCCCAGAAATGCACTGATTGCTGCACCATGGGCTCTATGGACAGCTGGAAAGCCAAAGCACTCCTCACACAAACCCCCCTTTAGGGTTCTCAGTATGAAATCACATTGTTCATGGCTCCCTATGCATTAAAGAGCTTTTACAAGACACGTCCTGGAATCCCCAAATCACCCTCCAGAGATGAAATCTCCTGTGACTGTCAGGGAGGCTGAAGGAAAACCACTTCTTTATATCTCCAGCTGATTTCTATAACTGACATCAGCTGGTCAGAATGTTCAGGGTTCTCTCTTTCCTCTTCCCCCTGGCCCCTCAAGTACAAGTGTTTTATTTCTTTGGGTGTGCTCTTCATTGTCTTTGGGAAGCTGAAGGAAGTTTGTTGTATTTGTAACAAATTGTTGTTTTTGTGTATGTAAGTTTTAAACTTAATGTATACTAAGTTTGATTAGAATTGGGTTCCCATTTTCCACTAAAGTTTGGGTTTTTTTTTTTCTTTTTGAGCCATTATGCTTCCCTTGGGCTTGTATCTTGATATTCAGATACTGTGCACCTCCTAATGCTGGCACAACACAGAATACCTCAAGTGAGACACCTTCACCTTCAGAAGAAACTTTATTTTCTGAGCTTCAGATCATTCTTCTAAAACAGGACAGCATGTCTTGCTTATCCTCACAGGATTGCTATCCTCACAGTCAGTTAATCATGATTTAGAGCACCAAGATTTAATTTCTAGGTGCTGCTGGCCCTTCCTACAGTATTTAAAGTCATCTGGTCTGGGTGTGAGACAGCTTTGCTGCAATAACAGGATGATAAGATTTCTTCTCTTCTGTGTTTTCCTCAAAGCATTTATATTCTGTAAAGAGGCAACCTATGTATATCTTTGAGTAGAGAGATTTAATCCACAGACTGAAAACTTATATAAGTGTCTATCTATAATATAATTGACATTGTATGGGTTAGCTGTGATAAAATCTGTTCCAACAGAACACATTCTTTCAGTTTTAGGTGTCCCATCAGTCTAATTCCATGAGTTAATATTCATGCTTTTTATTCTGAGAGTCCTCCTAGAGTCTACACCAATTTTTGGCAGGCTTCAACGTGCTAAACTTTTTTTTTACCCTAAATAGCATTCATAAACAGTGATACAAGTTAATCTACGTGGAAGTGAGTAACAGAAAGAGCAAACTCAGACACTGCTGCTCAAGGAACAGAGAGAGATGATAAATAAGTCCAAGAACATGCTGAAGCCTGGGATCTAGTTCAAACTGAAGTAACCCATATTAAATAAAGGACAGAAAATTGCAAGTCCTTTCGGAGACTTGTAACCCATATTAAATAAAGGACAGAAAACTGCAAGTCCTTTCAGAGACCTATGAAATTGATAAAAGCTGAGTATGGTCAAGTATGGTTGTCCCCAAGGTCTTTGTTTTACCAAATTTGCACAAATAAATTACAGGAGGTATTTGTCTCATCAAACTTTAGGCTTTTTCAAGCTTGACTTGCAGCCTAATGCAGCTACTGAAACAGTTTATCAAGGATTTAGTGATCGCTGTGGGTGCCTTCAAACTCAGGATATTCTGGGACTAAAAGGTAATATAATAATTGCAGATTGAAGGGAGGAATGTTAGAGAATATGGCTGATAACAGGCTGATGAAAATCATGCCCAGAGTCCACCAAGTGTCTTACAAAGGAATTTGCAAGAGCCCATCTTAGCACAGGGGAATGTAAATGACTGATCAAATATAGATAAGGGTCATGTGAAGGAATGTACTTACTGCATTATACATAAAGAATTCATTAGAGGTGTAAAAAGGGCAAATATGACCTGGATTTTTTTTTTTTTTTTCATTTTGGCTTCTGCAGAGTGTGTGCCTGGTAGAAAGACAGCACAGCATGGTCACTATTAATATTAATTCATGCTTAAATGGCCAAACCTGATCCTGAGTACCTCAAAGTGTGTCCCCATTGCTAGGACACTGATAGTGGCTGTTGGGAAAAGCAAAGACTGAAAAGAAGCAATCAAAATCCTAACCCATCAAAAAGAGGGAAAACTCATCTCAACCAAATCAGAAATCTTGGAAAAACCTCTCTTAAAGCTATCAGCCTACCAAGGAGCTCTCATTAAATCAGCAGTAACAAGGACAAACCCCAGATTCACCCAAAATCTTTGTGGGAAATCATATAGAAAAACAAGCTCTGTGACACTGTGGAAATCACACCAAGGGTTTATTTATGAATAGCAACCTGCCATGGTTATACAACACCAATGTTAGTGCAGTACCAGATAGCACAGGAGAGCAGAACCATACTCTGGGCTTTACATTCTGGACTGGTGTTCTGATGGAATGATGCTCATCACAGAAAATCTGCCCTTTTTTTTTTTCAAACACATATTAATCAGTTGGCCAATTTTAAAACCATCTGACAGAGAGAAAATCTCTTTAAGATGGTGAATAGCTGGAGTTTGATGGAAAATTTTCTGGGTAGGAGAAGAGTGATCCAAATCAGTGTACTGGGGAGTAAATTTGTTTTGTGAAGTCAGAAGCTGGCTGGCTGTGCAAACCCAGGGCACACAGGGAATATTTCTGTGTCTGCTCTGGGGTGCCCTGACCCCCAGGGCAGCACTGACTCTGACCCTCATCCATGGAGAAAGTTTCCCAGACCTCAAGCTAGACTGGAATCCACAAAAGTGTGAAATAGGTTATAGAGAGCCGTGCAGGTGTGTCACTGGGTGAGAAATTGAGGGTTTGGGATTTTTAGTGTGCTGTGGATGGCAGCAAGATGGAGGGCATAGGGTGTCATCCTGGGTTTCTTCTCCATGATTCTTCTTCCTCCTTCTCCATGGGTTTGGGTGGCATTTTGTAATTGGGCAGAAAAGTCTGCACTGTGGGCTCTGCGGGATCAGTTATTGGGTTAAAAGGGAAATAATCCAGGTGTCAGTTCTTAATTGGATAGTTTAGTCATAAAAGCCATTGGAACAAGAGATTGTTGGCCATTTTGTGCCTTCTGATGAAAAGCTGCAGAACTCACAGCAGTGAGACTGTTTCACTGATCAGAAATAATAAACACCTGAGTCCCAACATGAATTACAGTCTCAAGTGCCTTCAATCCACATGCAGAGAAACCAACACCTGGGACCCCCAGAGCTGGCCAGAGTGCCCACACAGGCACCAGCTGGGCAGGAGCCACAGGCAGCCCATCACTCTCTGCATTTCACCTGGAGTCACAAATCAGCCTCAGATGAGGAGGAATGATGAGCAGGGAGAATGATGGGGGTGAGAAAATGAGAGGAAACATGAGAATCGAGGACCTGAGATTATTGCTGTAGAAAGCCCTAAACAGAGACAGTACAATGCTAGAGAAAGCAGAATTTCATTAATTCAGGTGTTCACTATTTTGGTTTTCAGTCCTATGTCTACACAGCATGGATTCCTCAGAGGTTTGTAGGATGCTGTCTGGAAAGAGACAATCTGAGAAGAGTACATTTTGATAAAAAGAAGTGCTAAAGTGGAACATTTTGCCTCAGACAGTGGTGTGAAGAATTCTTTTTTCCATATTCAAAATCACCACCTTAGCTATTACCAGTATGTAGCTACTAAAAGAATGTTGGTATTTCTCTGCTTTTTGTGCCCCTGTCCAAAACCTTAAACTGCATTTTACCCAACAACACACAAAGGCCACAAAACTATAATCAGGTGGCAAAAAAACCTGCATTTTTGATACTGCACACAGAAGCTTAGATATCTAAAAATAAGATTAATTTCTATTAGGCATCCATTCCATTAAAGTGAAAGCTCAGGATGTCAGTCTAAATGTTCAAAAGTATTTATCAAAATGCAACTGGTAATGCAGATATTTCAGAACTTTCTACTGCACAGTTCCTATTAATATATATGTTTAAATGAAGTTTTGTTGCCTAAAATTGCAAGGAGAAGCAGAAATCCAACATTAAAAAAATACATTACTTTTTGTTTTTTAAGTTTTTCTACTTTCAGATGAAATATGAAAATTTAAAACTTAGCAAAATTCTTTGAAACAAAGGAAAATCTCCTTGGCCACTGTAAAAATGAGGGTTTAATTTTTAATATTTATTTAAAGGTAAATATTTGTATTTGCAATGCTAGGCTAAAAATAAATTAATAATTTTCAAAATTAAAATGGGAAGCTACTGGAAAAAATCCACACTAGGCTTTTCAAAGCTCTCAGGCTTCTTTAAAAAAAAAAATTAAAAAATAAATTTCTGGATAATTTCTGGACATTTTCCAGTTTTTAAGAAAATGATAATTTTCTGCGTAGAATTTTTTTCATGCAGTATTTCTAAGCAGCTTTAGTAATAACATAAACCTGTCTGTCAGAGTTGGATGAATCCTCCTTAACAGCTGTATGAGAGTATAATTTCCAGTGGTGGTGAAAAAGAAATCTTATTTCTGTCCAATTCCTTCCACTTGGAGGCACAGGAAACCTTGAATGGGCAAAAATGGAATAATCCAGGCTGTAATGGCAGCACAGATGGGTGGTATTTAAGGCAAAACAAATTATTTTGGTTCTTCCACCATGAGTTCTGAGCTGTGCTCCCAGGGCTGTCACCAAACCCTCTGGTGTGTCCTTCCTGCCTCTCTCAGTGTCACCCCAGAGCTGCAAGGTTTGAATTTCAGGTGTGCCTGCTGCTTTGGGGTTACCTGTGGCATTTGAACTCTTGGGTTGGTGTTTCTCTTTCCTCCTATGCAGGAAAAACTAACAAAAGGATTGGAAAAAGAAGTGGAATTGCAAAAGGATTCCAAAAGAACTGGAATCAACCAGCACCTGCTGCTGGCCTGGTTTGCTGTACCACCTGCCTTTGTTACCTTTTGGGTTTTGTCTCATTTTTTTAACTACAGGCTTGCATACCAGTGGGAAAAAGAGATCCCTAATCTTGCCAACAGGCACAACTTTTTATCAGATCCAGTTCTTTCTTCAGCTTGTTCAAATGAAAGGCTGATTCAGCCTGAAGAAGAGAAGGCTTCAGATCTTCTAGCACCTTCCATTGCCTAAAGGTGCTACAAGAGAGCTGGACTTGTGGAAAGGGCATGGAGTGACAGGACTTTGACATTTGTAAATGGCTTTACACTCCCAGAGGGCACTGTTACAGAATCACAGAAATTTCAGGGTTGGAAGGGTCCTCTGGAGATGATCCAGTCCAACCCCCTGTCAAGGCAGTGTCACATGGAGCAGGTGACACTGGAATGTGTCCAGGTGGGTTTGGAATGTGTCCAGAGAGGGAGACTCCAGGGCCTCCCTGGGCAGCTGTTCCAGTGCTCTGCCACCCTCAGCATAAAGAAATTCTTCCTCACGTTGAGGTGAAGCTTCTCGTGTTTTAGTTTATGGCCTTTAATCCTTGTTCTGTCATTGGGCACTACTAAAACAAGTCTGGCACCATCCTGTGATACCTGCCTCAGAAATATTTATATGGATTGATGAGATCCTTCTAATTCTCTTTTCCAGACTAAACAAGTTCAACTTCTAGGGTATCTCCTCATAAGGGGGATGCTCCAGACCCTTCATCATCTTTGTGGCCTCTGCTAGACCTTCTCCAGTAGCTCCTTGTTTAAATTGCACTGAAGAGCCTGGGTTAGATTTTAGGAAGAAATTCTATCCTGAGAGGGTGGGCAGGCCCTGGCACAGGGTGCCCAGAGCAGCTGGGGCTGCCCCTGGATCCCTGGAAGTGTCCAAGGCCAGGCTGGATGGGCTTGGAACAACCTGGGACAGTGGGAGGCGTCCCTGCTGGATAGGGATGGGTTTTAGGGTCCCTTCCAACCAAACCAGGCTGTGATTTCATGAAAATCCAGTAAGGAATGGCAGCAGGAAGCCATGTGTTGTAGTGTGTTCGTTAAGTTCATTTAATTCCTCCCCCATTTTATGTATCTGCTCCCCCCATTTTGTGTAAAATGGTTCTGCCCTCCCCAGTTTTCCCGCCACAGCTCTCCTGACAGTTATGTTACTATGGTTACCCCTGCCCCCTTCAGTTGTCAGTCGCTCAAGTTATGTAACTTCCCCTCCCTTATTTTACCATATAAGTAAGCTTTTCCTCCTCCCTGGGCTCAGTCAATCACCCCCCATTCCTCCCAGCTTTTGAGAACCTTCTTCTCTTTGGGGGATGTAATTGGCTGTGGTCCTGGGGCTCCTCTCTAACTGTGTTTATTGGATATGTTTGCATGTCAGTTATGTTGCGCATCTCCCTATATGTTTTCCTATTTGCTAGCGGGGTTTCCCTCCTTTCTCCGCCCCTTGCCTTTAAAACCTCGCCTCTCCCCTTGCCCGAGGCCATTTTGCTGGTCGGTGCCCTCCCTCCGTTGGTAGCTGCCATCCTTCAATAAACCAACGTTAACCCCCAGCAAGTGGTCACTCCCTTTCCTCGTCTCGTCCAGCGCGTATAATCCAGTCCGCGATTCGGCCCAGCCCGAGGCCACGACGCCAAGGGGGGCTGATCTCAGATGCAGCGGAGGCGTCGGCCGTTTCCCCTCTAGCTAGCCGGACTTTGAGCCGCATACGCGTTCGCGCAGCCATGGGCTGGTGAGGTGTATCTGCTTCCAAGAACCTGCTCAGTCTGACTCAGCTTGATGTTCTTACTGGCAGTTTATAGTAAGACATATAATTAAATCTCTGTAATAGTTTCCCAATTCCCAGGAGAGTTTAAATGATAAGTTTAAAAGATGTAATTCCATCAGAAAAAGAAATATTGAAGTGACTGTGAATTGTGAGGAGGAATTTTAGCACTGTGTGTTCCATCCACAATCATTACCCATGTCTGCATGTTATGCAGATAATGAAATCAAATCTCCCAGATAAAGACCTAAGTGACCTGAGGAGAAAATGAAAAATCAGTCTTAGATGGGTGAATACTGAAGATGTGCAAGGGAGCCTGACTACGAATTGGAAAAAAAAACCAAAAAACTATTTATCTATATTTGTATTTTTCATCATCAAAACACCTCTTGTAGGTTATTGTAGCCATGATATTTTCTGAAAAATCCTTTCCTTAGGATTTTTTCTCGTGAGAAGCTGAGAGGCCTCAGGAACAAAATGTAAACAATGGTTATCTGCTGCTGTGGAATGCAACAGATAGATCTGTGATTGGTCTCATGTGGTTGTTTCCAATTAATGGCCAATCACAGTCAGCTGGCTCGGACTCTCTGTGCAAGACACAAGCCTGTGTTATCATTCCTTCTTTTTCTATTCTTAGCCAGCCTTGTGATGAAATCTTTTGTTCTATTCTTTTAGTACAGTTTTAATATATCTCATAAAAAAATAAATCAAGCCTTCTGAAACATGGAGTCAGATCCTCGTCTCTTCCCTCATCCTAACCCTGTGAACATGGTCACATGTTATCTAGTTTTATGGGTTAACTTTAAACATCCAAAGTCTGAAAAGCAAGGTTTAAAAGGGATTAATTAAGACAAAAGGCACGATGATATTCAAAGTTGGTTGTCTCTGCAATGATTTTGCCCAGAATAGAAAGACTGAAACAGTGGGACACTGTAATCTCCACTGCAGCTCATGTCTTCTCAATCTTCAGGCCTCTCTCCTCAGCCATCAAACCAAGCCCTCAGTGACACCCTCACATCCTGGAATTTAGCAGGGAGTGCACAGGCAGGTCTGGGCAGCCACACTCAGGTACTCTGGTTATTATATTCATGTGATGAAGCAGAGCATTGATCATGATTCACAGTCAGGATGCACATTGTTGAAAGCAGGCTCTATCTTCCTCTATGTTTGTGCAAAAGCCAGCACAATTATGATTTAATCTTGATTAGTTTACTAGCAACTGCCACAATTTAATAAACATTATACCTACGTGATTAACTTCCATAAATATCAGAAACTGCACTAAAAGCTTCATCTCCAAGCAGGAAAATACAATATCTGTGCTTCACTTTACCCACATCCAGAATTCCAACCTCTCTGAGGCTGAACATTCCATGAGGGCGAATACACATGAGAAGCACACAGCTTATTAAGACAGGTGCCATTTTTATATCACGTTTCAGAGTAAATTTGGCTTTAGGGATGAGTAATTCAGGCAACTGCTGAGAGCCTCACACAGAACTCACTCATGTGTTAGTCTGCTACTTCCTTGAAGCAGTGAGAACAGAGGTGGGAGGCAACACATGGTCCCAGCTCCACTGCAGAGCTGAGGATCCCACAAATTTGGAGGTCAGAACAGCAGAGATCTCTCTTCTGTCATTAGCTGAGCAGCAGATGTGATGCCAGGCTCTATATAGGAGACTCGGTGATTCATATTGTCTCCGGGTCCACTGCAATGGGTTTATTTGGGAAAATAAGCTCTGACAAGATGGTCTTCAAACACGTCTGCTAAAGGTTAGGAAGGAAGAGCTGAAATGAGCTGAGTTTCAGCAGTGCAGAGCACTGATTTCAAAATTCCTACAGGGGCCACTCTCTCCAAAATTATCATGCTGCAAATAGGTACCTGAAGATACATTTAAATCTTCACTTGGTTTGGCAGTTTTCTGGATTTGGGATTATTTTCACAGAGGCCAGGTAGAATTTTCATCATCATCATTATTATTATTAAATTTTTACAAAAAAAAAGCAGAACTGGCATCATCTCAAAAGGAGAAAAAAGACCTAAGAAGAGGCAATCTGTCCTGGCTCAACTTGAAGGTGTAAAGAGAAACCTCTCCCTTTTGGTTGCCAATCTCCTTTCACTTCTTTTCCATCTCAAGCTCTTTGAATTAACCTTTCTTTCTTATCACAAAACACAATGATAAATGTAAGAGAAGAAAGCCAAAATGTATGGTTTAAACTAGGTTTTGCAGTTATTCATAAAATCATTGGATGGTTTGGGCTAGACGGGGCATTTAAAGGTCACCTGGGTTATTTCCCTGTGCCAGGGGCAGGGCCATCCTCAATGAGACCAGGCTGCTCAGACCCATCCAATCTGGCCTTGAGTGTTTACAGGGATGGGACATCACCTCTCTGGAAAAATTGTTATTTATTATGACTTTCTGTATATTCACAGGATCTTTATTTAATACAGAACCTTGGAAGTTCTCTTTGAATATATTTTACTCTTACAATTTTTCATATTCTGCTCATCTTTCCTGTTACTCTAGTGAGAGTATTCAAATAAAACACAAAAAAGCACATATGCCAGTGTTTTTATGACTGGGGTTTTGAGCTGCCAAGGCAGGGAAGGTCTGGACAATCTGCCTCCCCTCCCACATGGAAAGACCATTGGGGGTGGCACTTGGAATGCATTTCCTTCTCCCTTTTTTTTTGTCATGGGAAATGTTGCTACTTTCCTTAAAGTCATGTGCAATGTAGGGCCATATTTAAATGAGGACACCAATTCTTTACACCTCCTCATGTGGCGAAACCACTCTGAAGTTGGAAAGCAATGATTTCCTTGGAAAAATCACGAAATATTATCAAAAGCAGGGCTCACCTGTCTCCGAAGGTCTCGTGTTTTCTTGGTCATCTTGTCAATGGCAATGTTGAGAGGGTCTCCCTTCTCCTTCCTTCCAGTCTGTTAAAAACACAAAATTTTAGAGTTAGAGAAAAATCCCCCAGGCAATATAAACTTAAAAAAAAATGATAAGGATTCATCAAAGGAAATTATTGCAGCTGTTTTGTTTGCTACCATCAAGTTGTTATTTCCAAAGAAATGTTTTTAACACGTTTATGTGCAGGAGGCACAGATGATTATTTTAGAACAATCCTAAAGTGATAAGAACAAAGATTAAGGTGACTCACCAGAGAGTTCAGAACTTTTCCACCAATAAATTATGTGCATATATTATAGCTAATACTCAAAAAAATCTGGCAAGACCTTTCACTATAAAATGAATATTAAGAGTTGCTAATCTCCATCCTGCCAAGCACTGGGAATGTTAAACATGATAATAAGCAGCAACACAGCTTGAGGACAGAAGGAAAATGGTCCCTACGCCTGTAACAGGAATCATATTGGCAGACATTAGGTTCAGTATAAAGAAGAATTCCACTTAAAACACTTTCCTGCAGGAAGTCTCAAAGCAAAACTCCTCACCAAGATTAAAAAGGGGGAAAAAAGCCTTTTGTGTCTCATAAGCAATGGGGGAAAAATATGGCTTGCAGGTTCAATGGCACAAAAAGCATTAAGTGACTTTGTTAGCTGTATTACCTTTCTCTTAAGAGAAAACTACTTCTCTAAAGATTTGTCACATCTTTTGCACATTGAACTCAGTTTGAAAGCTTTTCATCAAGAATCAAAATGATCTTCCATTCTTTCTGGCACTACTCTTTTCCTTCCCGAGGCTGTTTTCAAATGCTTCTATTTAGAATTGTTCTTGCATATGATTAAGGGCGATTTTCTCCCTCCAGCTGAGCCTAATAGCACACGTTTCTGGGAGCTATTGAGAAGTCACTTTTGGGGTGGGATGGGGATTAAAGACAACCTTTCAATGATACCCTCTCACATGTACAGCACAGTTATCAGCCCTACATTGGCAAGGGGCCTCTGTTCCAGTCTTTGCTTTAGGCATTCAATCCAGGGAACGCCTGCTTTCTGTTACTGCCTGTAATTCTAATTATGACACGAGGCCAAAGCTTTTATGATCATTTAAAAATCTGTAAAAACCATCCCCTTCCTTTTATTTAGAAATTCAAACATAACAATATCAAGTGCCACCAGAATTTAATACAAAACATAAATTTACCTCTTAGCTTTCTAAAAAGGATCCATTACAAACTCTGGAATTAATCACACAAATTGACACCAGAAAACAGGGAGAGAAAGCATTTGCTATCACATCTGTGTCACCCACTGATATTTTTATCTCACTTTTCTTGTGTTCATCCTTTGACTGAGTTCTTCTGGTCCCCAGCTGAAGAACCTCATCTCTTTAGCCTGAGCAATGCCAGCACAGGCTTTTGGCTTTAGATGTCCCAAACTCAGTCCCTGGTATTTTGTTCAAGATAGCAGGTGTCATATGTGCACACAATTGAGCCTGTTTTTCAAGCTGAAGTTTCACAATAAAGCTGAGGCAGAAAAGTTTGGTTCAGGAAGCCTCTCCTGATGCTGGAATGGGCCAGCAGGGACTGCCAGATGAGCCAGCCTCAGCCAGGGTCTGGTTTGTGAGACTACAGAGTTACAGTCTAAGAAAACTTAGAAAAAAAAGAAAATTACTCCAGCTGTGTGCTGTGCAGTGCTGAACCAAGTTTCCTTGGTGACATTCATGTTCTGGGATGCTCTATTTTCCCAGTCAAATAATTCAATTTATCCAATATTCGTTAAATTATTCTCTTCCTTCTCATTGTTTAAGCTTTAATGGACCGGCTTAGAAAGATCCATAACCACAGAAGACGTGTTAAGATTTGTTTATTTTTTTTTTTTTTAGGGCAAAGATGTGCCTGTGTTTGGCACTTTTTCTTACCTTATTTTAAATAAAATCAGGGAATAATTTGGTAAACAGGCCAAAATTCCTGTGAGATTAGCCCAATAAGAACTAACACCAAGACACTTAAGTCTACACAGGGATGGTATTTTAAAACAAGTGGTTCACAATTCCCCTTCACTGACCTCATGCAGGGCACATATATTTTGTATTCACCACCAACATGGTGAGGTCAAGGAATTAATGCTTGGCACCCACTTAGGGGGTCAGAAAGTTGTCCTTGAGCAGGAGCTTGGGAATCCTTCCAGGGTAGTCAGCTATGGGATACAGCGACACTAAATAAATTAAGCGTTTGATAAACTGCACCATTTAGAGGAAAAGACTCCTGGGTATTGGAAAAAAAAGGAGAAATTTTGAGATGGACCTCAAAGCTGGTAATTTCATTCCTAATCTGGGTGTTTTGTATGTCTCATAGGTGGGAATGAGAGCAAGCCCATGGCAGCCTAAATCCAGCACCCCTCCTAAAGCTCCCTTCAAATTTATCTGATAACTTTTCATCTCCAGTTTTAAATAAAGAGTGTTTATATAAACAGTGGCCCTTAAGGTCCATCCTATTGTGAAACACAAAACAACTGGGAACCCTTCTGTGACCCTTAGGCCACACAACACAAACTGTCCACATCCATCTGGCCAGTCCCTTGTCCCTGCAAAGCAGAGCAAAGCTTGTTCCACATTTCTGTGTGCAAATGCCCAAATTGTGCCTCAATGCTGCCTGAGATGCTAAATGGGATGTGCTGGAAAACTAAACCAAAACAAGAGATCCAGCTGAGCTCTCTCAACGGCAGTATTTTATAAACTCACACAAATATGGCTGAAATCTCCCATTCTGTACCATTTTTACTTATGCAGGGATTTTAACTGACCTTCACCTGTTACTTATAAAATGGCCTTTTAGTCTGTATACAAACTCCCTTCTTCAGCATATGATTTCAAAGAAATTTGTTTAGTAAATCACATTACTGAAAAATAACTAGCATGGCATGTGATGCTACATAGCTTCAGGCAGGTCTGTCAAACACCATCTGCTCTGTGCTGAAAATATAAGTTTATTAAAGTTTATTTATTTAAGTCCTTAAATACTCTTATTTTATTGTTGCTCTGTGATAAATTTTTGGCCTTCATTCCTAGAAGGGATAGAAAGGAATTTATTGGTTTCCTGAAAAAATGAAAAAGCTTGATATTGAGCCATTTGCCATTTCTCTGTTAATCTTTCTCTGCAAAGAGAAGAAAGATACTTTGGGATGAAAAGGAAGTAAAAATTGCTGCTGGCATTGGGTTAAAAGGAGAAGGAGGAGAAATACACAGAATTACTTGAATGCCAAAATATCTGTATTCAAGTTCCTATGGACAGAATTACATCTATGCATGGTGTAATGAGGAGAACTTTGCAACAGGAGAATGTATTAATCAAGTCCTTGATTTCTTGTGACCATGGACAGCATTTACATACTCGAGATATTTTCAAACAATTTTCTCAGTCTGAGTTGCTTCCATTCCAATTTCCTTAGAGCTTTTCCCTGCCCATCTGATTTATTTTCAGTTCAGGATGAGCCAATTCCCACAGGCTCTGACCAGGGGCTGTGCTGGCTGTAGATTGCCCCAGATGAGGAGAGGATCTTCCACTGCATTTCTACCCCGAGGCTGCAGGCCCCTCAATGTCAGATCCAGCTCCCTGAATATAATATTCAAGAGTTTTTAAGCCTGATTTGCCACCTGGCATGAGAAGTTGTGTAGTTTCTCAACACAAACATGTCTGGTAGTGGAAGAATTTAAGGTACTGACTGTTCTGCTACTCCAGAAAATGCCTATAGTCTCAACCAGTGCCAACAGTATTACCTGAACAACAAAGAAAGAACACAGAAATTTATATCAAACAAGAGCAAAATGCACTTAAGGACAGTGAGAAATTTCGGTATCTACTGAATGCTAGAAAAATCCCTGCTAAGGTACAGCACTGGTTTTCCTTTTTACAAAGACCTTTCCCTCTCCTTCCATTTTTCCTTTTTACACTTTAACCTGTTAGAATAAAGTATTAAACTCCCAAAATACGTATCACAACTATTAAGGACATTTACATCCCACAATTTTCTCATTACAGAACTCTTTTTATCAGCATGAGGTACTTAACAGGACATTTTTCTAACCCTAGAGAATTCACAGAACCAAGACAAGGACAGTCAGGCCAATCAGCCCAGGGACTCCTCAGTGCATTTTAGATGAGATATGCTCAGCCTTGGAAGAAGGTCCTCCAGACTGGAACTGTGTTGTTGGTTTTTCATAATTCCAGATATACCACTAATGAGGAAATCACAGAGCTCAAATTTCAGTGGATGAAATAGGTGAAATTCCTACTACCAAAATTATTATGATAAGGACAGATGTTATTGTAATGAATATCTTTGCATTGAAAAGTTAGGATCACCTAGAGACGTTGGAGAAGCAAAGCCAATCCTTTGAGCATGTTATTCGCAAAAAAATCCCAGGTGAACAAGGCTGACAATGGTAAACTATAAAAGAAGGGAATGCAATGCCAAGAAATACACAAAAAGTGGGGCAACTGCAGGCTACAAAAAAATATCACAGACAAAACTCCAAAGTGTATCACAACTAAAGGAGTGATTGCTAGAGAACATTATTTTCCTTTAAAGTTTGCAATTTAGAAGCTCAGGGTTTCAATTAAACAGCAACAATATTAACAGCAATACATCCATGTAAGATGTTTTGGAACCACCATTTTCAGACATTCCTCTTTTTTCTCTGCTGCTTCAGATGTAAGCCAAAATATCTGGGAGAGTCAATCTCCTCAAACATCAAGAGTGTTGCATGTCCAACCTATTGTTTCAAGTAATTTGGCCTCCAGGAGACAGCTGGAAAGATTATCTATTGATCCAAAAGCTACCAAACACTGATCTATTTTTATATTTTCATCATCCCCTAGGTAGAGGGCTCCATTATTTACAGGTTATTCAGAACTTCAATATCACAATGTTTTATTAAGGTGTAAATTGCTGCTCAAAAAGATATCTGTCCTAATATTTTATTTTAAATGTTGAACATCACTCCTTTAAAACTACGCCAATGTTCAGCAGCCCTTTTAAAAGTGATGAAGAGAAGCTTAGTACCAAAAGGAAAAATATTTTGAACAACAGGCTGCTGCATCAGTGCTTTTAAGCAGAAATCTAGGTTTAAACATACCAATACATAGTCCTCTTCTGATAAAAGACAATTTATTTTGGGTCAGGAAAAGGCTAAACAATATATTCCAGGAGTAGTAGAGACTAAATTTCACTGTAAGTTAAAAATTCTAGAAACTTTCTAAGGAGATGGGTCAGGAAAACAAGTTTACAAAATCTGTGTGGTTCCTCTAGAGATGAGCTGAAGAAGACTTCTTAAAATAGTAAGTTTAAGGAAAGATTGAGTGTTAAGAAGTCTCTTGGGAATGTGGTATGAACATGAATTACTTACTGTTGTACTCAGTTCAGTGATTTTATATTTTTATTTGTATAAATTATTTTGGTTTTAGAATTTCTTCTAAGGAAGTGCATTGGGGGTTCTGCAGTCACCCATTTTCCAGCTTCAATTTTGCTATGGAAACCCCTCCTGTGGAACTGAAAGTTGTGCATTCCCATGTCCTCTTAATAATTCATTTATCTCATCAGGAGTAAGAGAAAGAAAGGTAATTTTGTACAGAAAAGGCTGCATAGTAATGTCTTTAGAACTTTGTTTAGGTGGTAGCAAAGGAGAAAGGCTGAGTTACCACAGAGAAAGGAAAATACAGAAATCATGGAATCACAGTATGGTTTGGGTGGGAAGGAACATTAAAACTCATCCAGTTCCACCCCCTGCCACGGGCAGGGGCACCCTCAACTAGCCGAGGTTGTTCCAGGCCCCATCCTGTTGTCATCTCATTGCAGGGGTTCTATGCTGTTGTCTCCTATCACAAAAGTTCCATACCTTCTTGGTGTTTTCTCATGGGCATCTCCTCAGAGCACTGTCTCTTTCTCCTGCACAAAGCAGCCAACAGACTCCACGTTCCCTCTCACCCAGCCACCTCACTCTTTCATAGCATCTTCGTCTCACTGGTTACAGCTGTGGCCTGTTAAAGTCAGGCCCATTCCTAATCTTTGATAATTGGCCCAGCTGCAACTCCTTAAGGGTGAGATACTTTCTGCACTGTCTTTATTTTCTTATATTCTATCCCTCTACACCATCCAGCCTGGCCTTGGGCACTTCCAGGGATCCAGGGGCAGCCACAGCTTCTGAACAATTTCATCCCAATACCTGATCTAAACCTCCTCTCTATCAGTGTGAGGCCATTTTCCCTTGTCCTATCTCTCCACTACTTGTAAATATTCTCTCTCCCTGTTGCCAGCAGGATCCCTCCAGGCACTGGAAGGCCACAGTGAGGTCACCCCAAACCTTTCTCTTCTCCAGGGCGAACAATCCCAAATCTCTTGGCCTTTCCCTCCCTCTGATCACCCTGGTGCCTCCTCTGGCCTTGCTCCAGCATCTCCCTCCGGCGCTGGGGCAGCTCTGCAGGTGGGGTCTCACAGAATCCCCCCTTTCCTGCTGCCCACCCTGCTGTGGATGCAGAGAAATGCCATCATGGCCACTGAATTACAGCCCTTCCTTGCACAGAAATGCTCAGTTCTAAAATGCCACTCACTAAATAAGCTGCTCATAAATGTATGATACAGACTATAAGTTCTCTTTAAATAAAACAATCGCTCTCAGCAGTGTTTAATTACCTTGTGACCAGTGAATTTATCTGGTTCCAGGGGAGTGTGAATAATTACAGCTATGCAGAAAGCTGGGGAAGCCACATCCTTGCAATCTCAGATAGTAAATAAAGTCAATAAAAATAAAATGAACCATGAGCTGGACACAGTATCAGTGCCTGAGGTGTGCAAATCTTATCCTTGGCCTGCATCCAAGCAAGTTTTATCTAGGTCTGTTCATAATTAAAACTAAGTATGTAATAAAATAAAGAAATAATAAAAACTGTACCCATTAATGGTTGAAGAAGATTCTCTTGTTATATTTTATGTATGTTTTTTTATGCAGGCCACATCACCACAATATCTGAATGCCTTCAAGTGGTGAATTAGTTAACTATGGTTTAATACCAGCCATGTGCAGTTTATTCTTTTAACCTCCCCAAAGTGGGAAAACTTGTGTGTAGGGGAGTATTTTACTTTGGTCTGTGTCATTATTTATCTTGTTTTGCATGATTCACTTCTGTAGCTACTCCTTGTCTTTTGGCAATAACCAAAGATTTCCAAAAACATCATCAATGGCAGTAGTTGGATTTGAAATTCCAGTTAGGATTAGGGCTTGATCATCCTGGTTCCCAGGTGGCAGCTGCTACTATTGACTGATATTTACTCATAATCATGTACTGCCATCTAAACTTAAAAAAAAAAAAACAAAAACAAACTGGCTGAAGAATTTACATTTAAAATTATTAGAGGCTGCATAAAATAAAAAAGAGAACTTTTTCACTCTTGAGAATGAAGGCAGCAACATTTTCGGTTTGGTGATATTTTTTTTTTCAGCTGTAGAGGATACACTGAATAGTTTTGTATTTCTGTGCATTTTTGAACAAGGGTTTCCAACATCACTGTAGTGAGGACATATTCCTTCTTTTCTAGCTGGAATTCATTCTATTCCTTCTTTCTAGCCAATACTGGATTTTATAATATTCTGAGGCACTGAAAATTCATGAAACGCATCTGGTGAGACCTTCCTAAGTGACAAACCTTGTGTAACTTCCAAATCTCATTGATTTTTATCTCATAAAATACATGCATTGTTTGGAGGGTTTTTTGACAGGGGGTGAAAGCCATGCAGCAATAAGAAATTCTTCCCCCTGGCAAGAATATCCTGCCATCATTAAGAGGTGTGCCATTTAATTAAATTCAGATTATAATGTAGCACTCTGTCATTCCAGAAAGCAGTGATAGTGCTCAGGGTAGGACCATCCAATTTAATTTTACCATTCTGAAATACTGAATCAAATCCAGTTATTTTAGCTCCTTCTACGTTCAAGATATAGTGAGAGGCAATTTTAGAGCACCCATCTGTCTTGCATATTTATTTTAATACAGAGTACTTATCATCACAGGGGATTGCTTCTCTCCATTGACAGTGGAGGGGAGCTTGAAGCACTTGATGATTAATTCTTAGAAGAATACTGAGTTACATGAGATAAACTGCTGTATTATAGCTGCAATGAGTGTCCAGCCCTCCTAAAGATCAGGCTGGAGATTTTATCTTGGATAAACGTGTGACTTGCATGATTTTCTTCCAGAGAATTAAAAAAATATAGCATTATAAAGGTGTGTTTTTAAAAATTCTGCACAATACATTCTTGTCCTCCAAGGATGCGATATTTAAATAAAAATCACCCTTTTGCCACTGTGTGAAAGAAAATAATTTCATAATTTAGTTTCAACATTGAATCTTAACACTTTCAGGTCCTTTCCAAGCTGGCAGCCTGTCCCAAGTGAGACAATACTGATCCTCAGGGATCAATACTGGGCTCAATAGTGTTTAATATTTTCAAATAGGCCAAAGAGAAGTGGGTGGGATGAAAAGGTCCAGAAAGGGCCCAGGATGATCTGGGAATGCCATGAGAGGAAAGGCTGAGGGAAGTGGGTCACAGAAACATCTCAACTTAATGAAGAAAACCAAAAAACCCCTCCAGTTATATCTGTATTTCTCTCATCAGGTAACAGACAGATGGTGACATCACCCTAATTTGGAGCTGAGGTTTGCTGATAAGGGGGGAACAAGGGAATGCAGCTGCAGGAGCCAAGACTGATGCCCTGAGAGCGGATTTCTGATACGTCCTGTGTCACTGCCATATTTTCTGAGAAACCCCTTTGCCAGGATTTCTTCTCCTGAGAAGATGAGAAGCCTCAGCTTCTCCATGTTTTGCTGCTCTGGAATGTGGCCTAGAGATTGTTTATCCAAACATGTGAATTGTTTTTAATTAATGACCAATCACCATCAGCTGTGTCGGACTCTGAGTGGTCAGTCACGAGTTTTTATTATTTATTCTTGCCCAGCCTTCTGATGTATCCTTTCACTTTCTTTAGTATAGTTTCAGTATAGCAGGAATGGAATGGAATGGAATGGAATGGAATGGAATAGAATAGAATAGAATAGAATAGAATAGAATAGAATAGAATAGAATAGAATAGAATAGAATAGAATAGAATAGAATAGAATAGAATAGAATAATAAATCAGCCTTCTGAGAACATGGAGTCAGATTCTCATCTCTCACCTCATCCTGGGTACCCTCACAACACCACAGTCCTGGAAAAACCTCTGGCAGTGTGTGTTTAATGGGATTTCTGTCCCTGGGAATGAATGCAGGAGTGTTGGCATGCAAATCAGCTTCTCATCCTCCTTTCTGTCCCTCTGTCCTTGGGAGCTGATGTCTGTGAAGCTTCCCCTCACTCTTTCCCATTTCAGGGGTGATTTTATAGCAATATGTGCTAGAATTTTAATAGGGCAGAATATTTCTTGCACTTAAAGAACATCTTTTCCTTTGCAATGCCTACTCAAAGAGGAAAACATCAGGGTTTTCATAGAAGAAACTGCACATTTCTATTCAGAAGATGCTGGTACAGAAAATTGATGCTGTTACGCTTAAATGCTTACAAAAAATAGAATTTTTGAAGAAAGAAATGTGAATGATGTAAACTGTTATAAAAACATCAGCCTCACTGAAGCCACACTAATTTACACCAGCTGAGAATCTCCCCACTCATCATTTAAGCAAAATCTTGCAGATGTTTCCATTTAGAAGGTCAGAAATGTTTACTCTAGAATTCAAAATTATTCTAATTTCTTCACAGACTTCTACTTGCAAAGGGTCCACTACAAACTCCTCATTTAACCACCAACTGCTTTGCAGCTGTAAATTGCAATCTGCTTTTAAATTGCTCCTGGATGCCTCCTCTTAATCTAAAATAATGAGAAAAAGGAGATAGTACACAATTTTTTCTTTCCATTCAGATATCAAAGCCCTTAGTGAAAGACTATGCAAATAAAAAATGTCAAAATTTACCTACTTAAACACAGGCTTTTGAGAAAAGTCTGTTCTATTATTTTAAGCATAATAATGTTCCTGAGTCATATACAGTTATTAACAAAACCTTGTGTCATGCATTTTGTTAAAATTCTGTCAGTGAAGAAGTTGATGCAATACAGGCAACTAAAAAAGAGGAGGGGTAGAGAAGTAGAGAACGTCTTACAACATGTGATGAACAATAATTCATGCATCTAAACTCTGAAATATATTGACTAAATCTTTGGTATGTCACAGATTAGTGGAAATACTTGTCAGAGCTCTTAGAGGAGGTGATCTCCATGTCTGGTATTTCTGTCAGTTTTATGTTTTATTCTCTTTTAAACAGCACCTGTAGCTCTTCTCTCCCTGGCTGGTTTTACACTAAAGGGTGCATTAGGAGTCACAGGAATTAAATGCAGAATTTCCTGAGATGCCTCAGCATTCCTTGAAATCATCCTTTCAGTATTTTCCAGCTCTCTCTTGGAGGAACAGTAGACTCACATAACACAGTTTGATTAAAAACAAAGGATTTTTTGTTTGTTTAGGTATTTAAGAAAAAGGCTCCATTTGGTAACAACATTTGTCTGCAATCTTGGCTTCCATAGCATGGACCTTTATGCATTATTTTTTAGCAAAGAAGCTTTTTAACCAAATCAGCACCTCTGACAAATGAAGTGACCACTGGAGGTTCATCAAAGCGTTCACATTTACAGGTATAAAATGAATTTTTCTCATGAAAATATTAAAGCTCCAACTCTGCTTTTCTATTTAGGCGCAGAATTACTGTTCAGGGCACAAAGACAAGTTTTACACAGAATTCAACCCCCCCAAATGTCTCCTGTCTGTGCCCTGGAAACACAGAACTCTTTTGGCTGCACTTCCAGTGCTTTGATTAACAAATATCACTGAAAAATAGGATTTCAACCGGTTGGCTGCATCTGTCACTATGCAACAGACCTCTGGATGAGATGTGTATTGACTATTACATCTGCATTTCTTTCCTTTTAATTGCATTGTGCTTATATTCCTTGGGTGATCCATGAGGAAAAAAGTGTTGTTTATGTCCAATCAAAAATGTGATCATCAAGGCAGGCAGCTGAAAGTCAATGTCAACTCAATATTTCTGCTTATAACAAAGGACTGAATGTATCATCCAATGAATTATTTTTTTGGTTTCCCCTTATCTTGCCAGTTTCCTCCAGACCACCCAGGGAGGGTTTTTTCTCTGTGCATTCTCTTTAATAATCCAACTTCCTCTGAACACTTTATCACAGTACACAGTGAGACAAAATTTGGCATAATTTTGGGTGATGTTTCTTGGATCCAGTGAAACCACTGCTGCTTTCCAGTGCTGGACCCCACTTGGCACCTCCACAGTTACCTGGGGATGTCTCAGACTTTCTGAGGTCAGTGATGTGTGCTTGGCAAGAAGGGTTTTTCCTCTCTGACACCCTCCTGCGAAAACCTCACCTTCAAGCAAACAATGAGTGTGGGTTTTAATTGCAAATGTACCTAACTTCAGCTCCTGTTTGGAATGAATGGAGACAGAGCAAAGAAAGGAGCTCAATCCTCATTATGGTAATTAAGCTTTCACTTTGAGGGCAGGCTTCTTTGTGTCCACGTGCTCCTTTGTAGGACATCACAACTGTGAAGCAACAGGGATGAAATAAAAGAAAATAAAACTAGGGGAAAAAAAAGACTTTTTAAACTCCAACCTAACTTCCAAAGGAGTTCAAGAGCAAAGATCAGCTCTGTTTTCGCAGAGCAAATCCGTGGTCTATTCCTGCCACTGCCTCAGATCAATGTGTTAAGTGATACCATTCAAATTACTTGTCAGTTTAATCAGAGGAAGTGAAACACAATTACAGGGCATTAGTGGAAAAGCCAGCACAAAATAACAGAATGTCCATGTGGGATATCTGCAGCAAAAGCCTGTTGAAAATAACTCTGTGACATTTTCATCAACAGTCTTTTTTACAGAAAAAGAAACCTTTTGGAAATGCTATTACAAACTAATTAGGCATAAAATAATGCTTTACTTCTACAGACTGATTAGAGGCCTTATTTCCTCTTGTAGATATAAGAAATATTTTTGGCTTTTGTTTTGTTATTAGAATAAAATTAAATACATAAAGACCTTTACTGAAGTGATAACTGGTGCATTTACAAAGCCTCTCTGTGCTCTCTCCCAAGCCAGCAGGAGCTTTGCCATTATTTCCACTGAACGACTGGAGCATTCATTTGTCATGGACACTTCAAATTTCCATTGAATAAAAGATTTTTTTTGGAATCCTCAAGCAGATGACTTGGATTAAGTGGGTGAAATGGGAGCAGGGAAGCGTAGGCATGACTCCTTCTCCTGCTGAAGGCAGGGCTGCAAATTTGGTGGATTCCAAAGGACAAAGAAATGCAAACCTGCCCTGAAATCCCTGCCTGGAGTCCCCAGGTGGGATATGCTGGGCTGGGCACTGTCCCTGGAGTCCCTCTGACTCTTTCACCCCAATCTGCACGACAGCTCAGTTTCCCCAGAATAGGTAAAAAGGTGCTCAGTTCAGAGGTGTAAAGAAAATAAGGATTTGTGAATCCCCATGATAGGAAAGTAGACTGAAGCCCTACATGATCCTCAACCATTAAAATTAAAATATAGGAGGTAGAATAACCTCTATGTGTGTTAGGTTTCCCCCCCCCCTTTTTTTTTCTAATTTTAAAACCCCTATCAATGCATGCCTTCAGGACAGAATTAAAAAGAGCTGGAAAAAGCCTTCTCCTTCCAGACCTAGTTGGATTTTTAAGATCCAAAAGAGATGGGGCCCAGACTTTACTCAGCACAGTGAGTCTCCTGGAATAAAGTGACTTCACTTTTTTCAAGAGCCACAATGCATAGCCCAGGTCTAGGTGCCCCTATGGTAAAATCACTTAAAATGATCATCTTGTAATTCTGAGCTCAGAGACTCTGAGGTCTTTAATTGGATTTGGCCCTTTATCTTCTATATTCATGAGATAGTAATTAATTTGACCATCCCTGCCTGGTCCACAGGGTAATTGAATGAATAGCTCTGCACAGCACATAAATGCCTTCAAAAAGAGTTATTACTATGACTGTGCAGTGTGACAAGTTAACTCTGCCCCCTTGGTAATGATGGCATTGAAATTCCCAAGGAAAGTGCCACTGGAGCCCATCTCACAGCTAATGGGAAAGGAAGAAAGTGAATATTCAACATGCAAAACCACCGCACAGTTGATACTCTGCCCTTTAAAATAGTGACAATTAAAATGTTATCCTATTTTTCCAAGTTTCCGTGCCACACCTTCATCTTCTGGCACTACTAAAACCCTGAAAATACCTCAGAAGGGGTCAAAAGGAATTTAGCTCTTTTGGTAGATTGCCACAAAGGCATCTTGTAAGAAATGAAGTGGAAAAAATGTTAAGGAATGTTAAATGAAATCACAGCAGACTGAAACCTGTGGTTCCAGTGCAAGACCTGAAATAAATGTGAAACAGATGCTAATTGGCACCACCTTCACTCTGATGCTCATAAATGAAACGAGGCTTCAGAGGTGCCAGAGGAAGACCAGCCATCCAAAGAACATTAAAACAGGCTTGCATTTGGTTTGTCAGCTCCAAAGTTATTTATATCCTTCCAAGTCATCTAGATCCTTCTGAAAATTCATCCAATGAGACACATGTGTACATTTTTAAAAGGAATGAAAGGCTGTGGAATTGAAATTCCTAAATTACGCTGGATGTGCCTTCCATTAGCAATCAGATTGGCTGTGGAGGTGAACTCCAGATGTGGGGCTGTACTGAGCTGTTCTCTGCAGGAGATTTTCCCCTGAGGATTGGGTAATGGTTTGTATCAAGACAAACAGGGTTGTTTGCAAGTCTCAGTGCAAATCATGCACTGCCACAGCCATCTGCAGCTGTTTGGAACCCCTTTTAATGACAAATGCTTGCAAAACTAATTGCACGTGGTAAAAGTGCTGACTGACCACTACATCTGTTTTGATCCTTTTCCTCCCAAAAAACCTGAAGTTACAAATTGTCACAGACATCTTTTATGGAAAATCCTTTCCTTAGGATTTTTCCTCCTGAGAAGCTGAGAGGCCTCAGGAACAAAATGTCAACAATGGTTATCTGCTGCTGTGGAATGCAACAGGTGCATCTGGGATTGGCCCATGTTGGATGTTTGTAATTAATGGCCAATCACAGCCCAGCTGGTTCAGACAGAGAGCCCAAGCCACAAACCTCTGTTATTATTCCATTCTATTCTATTCTTAGCCAGCCTTCTGATGAAATCTTTTCTTCTATTCTTTTAGTATAGTTTTGATGTAATATATATGATAAAATAATAAATCAAGCCTTCTGAAACATGGAGTCAGATCCTCGTCTCTTCCCTCATCCAAAACCCCTGTGAACACCGTTACAACAAACCAAACTTATTTTTAATATATAAGGATATCAAGCATTTTAATTAGGGTTATTCCAATAATTCAGCTTAATTCAGCTTTCAATTCAATCTTCTGTGATTTCAATATCAATCTCTGTATTAATACAATGCAGGATTCCACACTCCCAGTTTATTGCTCTATTCTTATATGCCACAACCTGTAATCCCACTGGCATTATCTTTGATATCATAATTGAGTAAATGACTACTATAAAGATGAGTTGATGAGTTATTTCACTCAAACAAGAAAAACTGAGGAACTTCTGCATATTCCACTTGGTGATGTGCACCAAGAGGAGAACAACTGAATCCACAGTCTATGGGAACTTTACTTCTAATTCCCACTCCTGGTATCGAACAGACCACATTTTAGTGAAGTTTTCCTCACTATGGCAATTAGTGTTAAGGGTGAGTCAATTCCATGATGATCAAACACCACAAGAAATTTAAAAAAAAACAAACTAAAGCTCAGCAGGAGAAGCTCTGTGGCTTTCCACACCACATGATGCTTTTCACTTCAAAACTACCAAATAAATTACTGAGAAAAAGTTACTGTGAATAAAATGGGCTGCACTGTGTTAAGTAATTATTTCTAAAGTGTGAAACGGGTAGGAAGTATCTCATCTCAAAGTAGTGCCATGATGCATATTACCTCCAGTATAAAGTGAACAGTCTTTTTTTTTCCTCCTTTTTTCTTTATCTCGCAGGAGCAATCACAGGAATGAAAACTTTACTTTTCTAATGATTTTGTATGTGGGAGAGAAGTGTAGACTCAACTTGTGAAACTGCTGTGCTCCACTATTTGTATTGTGCTAGAGTTTGAAGGAGAATTTTTAGAGGTTCATGAGCTGTCAGGAAATCACAGAATGGTTAAGGTTGGAAAAGACCTCTAAAATCGAGTCCAACAGTTCACTGCCATGCTCACCACTACAAACTCAGTAAATTATGAATATATTTGGGTGGTATTCCTCATTTAAGGAATTCAGGATAGTGTGATCTGTGTCAAAGACCAGCATTTCTGTGAGTGTTGAGAAATGCACCTCAGGGAAGATTTGATTTTGGAACAATGCAGGACACTGCTTGCATTGTTTGTCTTTCAATCCTGTTGTGCCACACACTCATTTTGTCCCTCAGTCCTGAAACCAGTGGTAAAGAAGGTAATTTTAATTGAAAATTTACCTCACAGCATATGCGTAGGAAAATACCCTTCTTGCTTCTGAGACAACAGAGGGGATTCTTGCCATTAATTAACACCTAGATGCATAACAACAGGCTGCAAGAAGAAAAGGCTGGGGTTTTTATTGTTTTTAAGTTTTTTTAACAACTAGTATTAAAAGTTCCAAGGATTGAGGAAAAGAAAGGGCGAAAACATGTAAAAATCAAAGAGGAGCTTTCCCCAAGACAAAAGGTGACACAAATTGGTTGTAATGACCTGGCTAAATATTGCTGTCTATTTAAAGAATAATTACACAGACATTAAAATATTTATGCAGCATTCATGTGAAATTCAGTCCCAGATCAAAATCAAGAGATAGCAGAGATTAAATAAGAGAATCCTAGCTCAGATTTAATAGCTGAGAAGCAGGATTATTTGTCCTTAATATTTTTCCTTAATCATCTGTTTTAGCAACATCCAATATAATCTTTTACTTTCTTTTGTTCATACACCTAAAAGATTCATTGCAAAAAGATCAGAAAGGGTTATTTCCTGAAATTAAATATCACATGGATATCCAAATTTTTCTTTGCAGGGCTATGACTTCTGAACACTCAGAGCCATTCAGTGACTGCCCAAGACAAAGAGCAAAAGTGCATCCACGGAGTGAAAACTCATTCTGGCATCAGTCCTGGAACTGTCTTTGAGGTGTGACCTTCAGCAGAACTCCACAGAACACAGATGGCTTGGCTGGGGCTGGCCACAGCAAAGTGTTTAACAAGTCAGTTCAAATGGTGCAGAACAGGACTCCAAACAGAGCAAGTGGGCTCTGCTGAGATATCTGTGTGTTCATGGCTTGTTCTCTGGCATCAGGAGGGGATGGACAAAACACTTGAGTATTAAGAGAGTTTGGGAATTATATGTTATTAATTTTGATTTTTAATAATTTGTTATTAAATTTGTTCAAGAATAAATTTTATAATTCGATGATTTAATGTTTTAAATATTTTTATAAATGTGCATACTTCCAAATACAGCAATTGTTCGGTGGGGTTAGCCTGCATTTAGAGGCAAAATGCCAAGTCATTTTGGATGCTTCCCTGTGATGCAGGAAAATGACACAAAGTCATCAGGAAAGGCCACTTTGCCACATTCCCTGATGGCTGCACTCCTGCTGGGCATGGACAGGGAGTGGACAACCCCAAATCCTCAAATCCATGGCCACATCAGACTGATAAATTTAATTTTAATTGAATCAGACATAAATTTAATCTCGCATGCTCATGCAAAACAAAAGGAATGAGTTTGTTTTGTTTACAAAGTTAATATTTCATCAGCTTCTCTTTACACAGAGATCTGTCTTTAAAAAAATAATTGCCTTAAGTGCACAACTGTGTGTACACATTTGCAGATATTTTTAAACTCAAAAATGAGATTTCTTTTCTTAGACTGCTAAATCAAGAGAAGAGTGCCCATCAATCATTTAATATAGCTAAATTCTGGTAAAGAGTGCTTTTTTAAAAAACAAAATGAGGCTGGAGAACGACTGCCTATGCCAGCATTCACTTTGACTGATGAACTTCAGAGCACTTTATTACAGAATTTTCTAGGTTGGAAGAGACCTTTATTACAACAAATAGCATCTCCTAGTAAAATTCTCTCCTTCTAATATCATTCTGCTCTACAAAAACGTGGTTTTGACATCAGAAACAAATTGCAACAACGTGCAGAAGAATGAGTTGTTGCCTCTGAAAGCTATTTCCAAAATACCACATAACTTCAAATTTTATCAAGACAAAAAGAAAGCTGGGTGACACATATTTATTCATTTGTGTGTATGTAATGCTTTTGTAATTCCAATACACCATGTTTTACCATCAAACCATTAAAATAAATCAAAATGATCGTTTTTTCTTGACTGGTATCATTAATATTTTCAATGCTAAGAAAGACAGGGCCCAATATTATGGACTGTGTTAAATATCTTAATTCAACTGCCATTTTTCATTTAATGTCACTGCCCTCCTCAGCTGGGCAGGATAAGGTCAAGATAAATTCAGGGAGACATCCCTCACCAGTTATTGTCATGGGCAAAAGAGACTCAACTGGGAGGAACTAGTTTAATTTATTACCAAGCAAATCAGAGTAGGACAATCAGAAATAAAATCAAATCTCAAAACACCCTCCCTGCACCCACAGAAATTATTCAGAGCAGTAAAAACTGATGTGGAAAAGTATTTTCTTCTGAATACAGAATTTTACAAAAACTTTTGGCTTCGTATCCTCATGACTTCTGCCTTAAATTGACTTTTGAATTATATTGACTTAACTAGTTTTGGTATGGCTGCTGATATTTTTTTTATTATAAGACAAGCATTATTAGAATTGGTTATTTCTGTAAACCTTGAACCCAGTGAGTTAAATGTGCCCATGATTCTTCCCTTCTGTAATAAATCCTAATAACCCAACTGGATTTATAACAGCCTGTTATACAGCACATTCATGAATATAGAGCAATTTTCAGTTTCCTGGACTAGAAATCATGATCATGTCTAATCTCCTGTGCCTGACAATAAGTTTATGATGTTTAGTGGAAAAGCTCACTGACTTCGGAGGTCACTGGAAAAGAGCACAAACTATTTTACACAGCACAGTTTTTAGGGAAAAAAAAAAACAAAACCAAAATGAAACAACGACAAAACACCAAGAAAATCCCAAAAACCCCAACCAAACAAAAAAACACCTTGTAGAAGGAATATAAAACAAATTCTCCTATTGCTTTTTGTGTTGCTCTACACTACATGGAATTTTTGGGCCTTTTTATTCCACAAATGTTATTCTGAAATAAATACATAAACTCAGAGATTTTTTTTTCTTTTCTCAAGTATTTTGGGAATTTCAAAGGTCACATTTTGAGGTTGGATGCCTCATCTCTGGGCAGGCCCCATTCAAGGTTGGACAGAGGTTTGATGTAGTGAAAGATTTCCTGACTCACAGCAGAGGGATGGGAACAGATGATCTTTAAAGGTCCATTCTTATGATTCATTTGGATTCTGAAGTGTATTTTTGATTCAGTTTGGGATTTTTTTTTTTTCCTAAGCAGAGTAATTGAAGCTACTCAAAACCTGCCCTGGGTATTACCAGGATGAGAATTAATTCACCAGTCTAAGAAACAAAATTTAGATTTCTGAAAATGTCGCAGATTTTCTCTCTGCATTCTCCCACTCTGTGGAGTGGATTTGAGATCCTGGTTGAGCTCTGCTGGGAGAAGATGCACAAGTGGCTGGATCAGCTGGGGAGTTCAGGGAATTGGAATGAGAATTTGGGCTCAGATCTGATCCCTCACCTCCAAACACCTTTGTGTTCAGATTCCACCTGAATTGTAAATAAAACCTGTACTTTGTGATTTCCTGCACTGATACACACTGTAAAAACTATTACTTTTTACATTAATGCCTTGTATTGAATTGAGCATTGTAAAACCAACATTTAAATACAACAATCCTTTTAAAAGAATGCATGGAAAATGAACAGATCTCCTTACAGAGGGTGAAATCCTCTGTTTTGTAAATAAGATCTGCAAATATTTATTTTCAAAAGGCAATAACCTAAACATTCTTCTGCCCAAGTCTTTATTTAAATGTCAATTACTATAGCACCAGAGAGCATTCCTACAGCTAAATGATGCTTCAACCAGCTTGCATTGATAAATGTTCTATGACCACTACAGACTATCTATAAAATACTTTTTATTCCATCCATTTGCAGGACTTGCATTGAACTAGCAAACCAGTGGAAGGGGAATAAACCCTCTAGTGATTCCTAGAATGTTATAAATATAGTACAGCAATTTTAACAAATTTTTATATTTACTATATTTTCAAAATTCCTGTTTGAGAGCCCTTGTGGGCTGATTCCCCTCTTTACATCCCTTTCAGGTGGCATTAACCCACTGCACTGAACTTAATAAAGATAAAATCCAGAGATGCAATAATGGCAATATCAAGAGTTTCAAATAGACACATAAACCCAAAAGAATGCTGCTTTAAAATAAAACATTTTTAAGGCATTTTTATGGGGTTTTTGTGTATTAAGCTACTGCGCTTCAAATATCTCCATTAGAAATTTCCTTTATTCAAACAAAATCAGGAACACTTTGTGTGAAACGAACATATGAGAACTTAAAACTGAAATGTTTGGTGATGTGGAAACAGAAGAGCTACAGCTACAGCAACCACAAAACATAAATAATATTTACCATCCTCCTACTTCACCATCAAAGCCCTTCCCCGTTCTGGGGCAGCTGCCACCTACTCCCTCTGTATCACTTGAGCAAGGCTGCAAACACCACCCAACATTTCTTTTATGTTCCACAAACACATGCAAATGCTTGTGCATATGTATGAGCACAGAGACATGCCTCCAGAATGAATCCCAGCTCCCTCCATCAAGGTCAGCATCCTCAAACTGGCTGCTCCCAAGCCAAGGAGTCTGATTGGAATGGGCACTGAAGATTTGGAATAATATGGTCACAGAGGATCCTTTCAGCCTGTAGGGTTCAGTCCTTTGTATCTCCAGTTTTAGAAATATTTTCTAATTTTTCCCTTGACCACAGGTTCAAGGTTTTCTCCTCTAAGTGGCAGTTCTGATGTTTATTGCTGAATTTCTGTCCATTTAAACAATCTCAAATGGACTGCCTGGGCTCATGTTGTTTTCTCACAACAGAATCACAATTCTTTTTGCGTTCCTTTCTTTTCCCTCTTTCCGTACACCCACTAAACAACCTGGCTTTCCTCTGACAGGCTGTCAGCGCTCTGCAGAACCCCTGTGTGTGCTCAGGAATCTGCTCTGCTTCCAGAACTGTGCTTTTGTTCCCTGGGCTGAGGTGTACCCACGGCTCAATACATTTTCTTTGCCTGCTGCTTCATCCAAGTCATCCTCATTCGCCCATGAAATAATTTCTGGATTTGAGACACCTGAAGAGCCCGTGAGGCTCCCGTGGAGACACCTCCTGGTTTGTTAAGCTGGAAGTGCAGCCCCTCAAAATATCCCACTTAAATTCTCTCCTCTGCCTCGTTCCATTTCTCCTTTGCTTCCATTTCTCTACTTCAATGCTGCCCCAAATTTTTGTACTAATTGACTTTTCAGCCTTCACTCTCTTCTGCCATACAAGATCAACACACAGACTTATTTTGAACAGTGGGATGGAGTGTTGTGCCCTCACAGAGACACATGAATATCAAATCTGGAAAAGATAAAAAAAAAAAATAAAAAAGAAACAACAAAAGGGAATATTTCACAAGCCTAGGAAAATATAAAAAATTGAAATTCTGTATATTCTCTTTTTTTACCAGTGACTTAGCACAGTGATAAGTACAACAGCTAATTGTATTTGTGCAAACTCAATAAAAGGAATTGAAACACAAAACGTTGCAAACTAAATGAAATAATAGCATCAGTCATCTCTGAAATCATTATCGTACTTGAAAAACATAATAAAATTCAAGTGCATGAGATTTTCCTGGAAATTTCCCACACACTTTCTGAAGACATCTGTTCAAAGCAGAAATGTAGGGTAAATTTCTGGAGAGGGAAGAAAAGAACAACAACAAAAAAAGCTGAAATCTTCCTGATTTCCCCTATAGATCACACGATGCAGAGCAATTTCTTTGGGGCATTTTGTGACCTTTTCCGCTTGTCTGAGCCTCTCCAGTGCTCTGGGGTGTTCCCTCAATCAGCTCTGGGAAGCTTCTCATGAGGAACAGAATGGACTTTTGGCTTTCTGTGTCTACAGACCCATCTTTAACACATCCACCCCATTTAAATCCAGTGCTGGTGATGAAGGGACACCCCCAACACCCACAGGAATCTTTTGCTGATGCTCTGTCAACAAATTTCCTGTCAGTGCTGATACTGCACTGATCAAAACCCCATTAACCACTGCCACACTCACAAACACAGGCAAGAACTCAATTTAAATGTAATTTTAAATTCCAACTATTAAACTTTGTCACTGTTACTACCCTCATTTTTTTTCCTTACTCCAGGGCTACTGAGCATCTTTATGTTCACAGATTTTAATTTTAATTGCACACTCAACTACCCTAAATTATTAGGCAATGTACCAAGGTAGTGGCAAATTTGCATTATGGTGTTTTCTCCATATGCTAAGCAGGTTAAACTGTATCACCCATATGGTAAATTCCTCTCTGCTGTGAGTAAAACCAATGAATATGCTCTTTGTATGCCTGTAACAGACTGCAGAACTGTTCAGATCTGCTGACAGCTTCAGCAGACCTTGAGGAACCAGCACCACTTGTACTGGGCACATTTTTCTAAATATTAAATCACTGGACATATATATTTGTATAACTTCTGTCTCAAAACTAACATTCCCACCTGTTCCATCAAATACTTGAAACTTCCTCACAATATCAATACATGTAAATTTATGGGGTTTTCCCCTGCTTTTTTCCAATATTGTATTTTTCCATATCTGCTTTAACTGACTACTTCTGAATCAGTTCTGCCTCTATTTTCTCTCCTCTCTCTCTACTCACCATTTCAACCTCATAAATTCCCAGCCAGTACTTCCCTGCCTTTCAAATCCAGATATAATTCTTAGCTTTCCATTTATAATCCATCCTTTAACCCATCCCCTCACAAAGAGCCTTGACCAGCTCAGCTTTTCTGGCCACACAAATATCTGAGATTCACACGAGAGGAGAAAGGGTTGCAAAAGCTGTCAGAGGTTCCTGCCTTAAAATTGCAAGTTCAAATTGCAAGTCCAAATTTCAAGTAAAATCTTGTCCAGTGCCAGCTCTGAGATTCCATTCTGGCAAAATGATCTGGCCTGATTTGGGAACCAAAATATGGGACAAGGAACAGAGATCATAGGGAGAAAATATTGAGGAGGGAACTCATAAGGAAAGAAGCTCATGTCCTAAAACCATATTAACCCACAGGGTAAAATGGCTCTTTGGGGGTGATGGTGCCAAAACCTCGTCCCAGCCAAGCTTTCCCCATGTCTGTGACACAGGTGGGTCCAGGCAAACAAAATATTTCTAAAGGTTATATTAAAAATATTCACTCCTTTAATTCATGAGACAAAAAGAGAAATGCTCTGCATTAAGTGTTTCAAGGGATACACAGATCCCAAAGGCACTAGGACTGGGATCTGCCTTTGGGATTTTTCTGCAAATGCTTCTGCACAGCTGATGCTCAGGTGCAGATAAAAACCAACATCAGCTTGTGTGGCCATGTCCTGCTGCAACCCCCAAACCAAAGCAGGGCTCGTGTCCTGCAGGAAGGGGTAGCAGCCAGATTAAACGAGAAGATCATAATTAGTAACAGAGAGAATAGATTTTACCACCTTGGGGAAAAAAAATCCCCACAGCATTTAATAAGGAACGTGAGATTTGAAGCTGCACTGAGGGAAATTTCATATTATAAAGAACATTTAGACACTGTAACATGATTCAGCAGAATGCTTCCACAGAGATTTCAAGGCATCAAAAGGATGGAGTAGAATAGCTCTGAATCCACCTGCTGCCAGCCCTTTCCAGAGCCCACAGAGGGAATATCTGCCTGGAAAACAGCACAACTGATCTGGGTCACCACGAGCTGGGGACAGGAGGCACCCGAGAGCCTGGGTGTCACCAGCCCATGTGTGACCGTGACCCCTTCAGAGGGGCAGGTTACACAAAACAAATCCTGAGATACAGATCAAGGAATGAGAAATAGAAAAGAATAAGCCAGCTCTGGATAAACTCGCTCATTTTTCTTTCCATGCCTCACTAAGGTATTACAATCTGGTGGGCATGAAAACCAAATTTCTGTGTGGGACTGAGCTGAGCAGGATTTTTTGTGCAACAAGAGACAGAAGAAAAGGGTTGGATGCCCATGGTGTCAGTTTATGATTTCTGAAGCAAATATCTCTGCTTCAGCACAGGAACCCTGTGTGGTGTTTGTTCTCTTTAGCCTCTGTTTACCTTGTCTATTTATAAGCAGGAATATTTCATGCAGGTGTTTTGAAGATAAATGACACAAAGAAAAATACTGGAATTGCAAAAATACTATTGCCCTGGAATCTGCAGATATACTTTATATAGCTGGAAGTGCCTAGAGTATTGGACAGGTGTCAAATAAATTGTAAGAAATATTTTAATAGATCATTCCAGATAAGCCAAAGTTTCATGGAAATGCAGTTTAGATAATAAAAAAAAAAAATCCTATCAGTTTGCCATTTATTGTGTGTGTATGGGCTTGTAAATAACCATTCTAGCAAACCAAACCAAAGCAAACCTCTTTGGGTATATTTCCAGGAGAATAACACTATGGAAAAAAAATAACAGGAGTCTTACTTCAGCTCAGAAAACCGAAGGTGCAAAAGGGTCACTTCATTGAATATATTCTGCATGTGAAATGGCCACTAACAGGGATGAAAAAGGCAGGCAATACACCCAACTTAATGCACATAATATATTCCAGGCCTTCACTGCAATAGTTAATGCCTTTGAGAGTCCTCAGGGGCACAGCTGTCCAGCTCCATCAATTTTGACACATAATGCAGGTAATCAGTAATTCAAATGTTACACTGAGCTCATAGAGACAGAATAGATTAATGTAGATTCATGTAGAAAGTCTCACAGAAGCTCTACAGCCAGACATGAGAAGGTGTATTTATTTAAAATAGCAGAATCTTATTTCATATTAAAATAAAATTTAGGAAAATCCATAATTCAGCACAAAGTGATTGGTGCATTTAAGTGAATGCTTACAATTCCCAAGCTCTGTGGGAAAGGCTGTTACACAATGAAATGGTGGAGATGGGAGCTGCAGTTGTGTGGGCACCTGTGGGATCAGATCAAAGATGAAGAAAATCCCTTTTATTGTGAGTTCTTGCAAATTTCCTTATTTAAATTACAGAGTTTATTCATACTCTGCAGACTTTCTGGGCAGGCAGAGGAATGAAATATGCATTGCACTGCTTATGCATGTTACCTAAACATTCTTTCCTTCTCATTACAGGACTCAGCTCAGCTCTAGGGGAGGAGAAAATTTATTTTGTTCTTTGAGAAAATTTATTTTGTTCTTCCTGTGTCCTGCTCATGAGCCTCAGATGGCACCAAGGCACAGTCAGGTAACTTCAACTCAGGCAAAAATTGAGAGGAGAAAAGGAAATCTTAGTAGGCAAGTTCTTCCATCACCACTGTTTGAGGCAGATACTTCCTTCTTTACACAGTTTCATTAACATAATATAATTATCCATGCTATATAATGAGCTTTTAACCTACAGAAATTCACTTGGAAATGACACAGAAAGGTTTTTTCCTGGGTCCGTCTATGTTTCATATCATCATTAATGACCTGGGTGATAGCACATGGAATATGCTTATTAAATTTGGAGGTGACACCGAGCTGAGAAGCACTGAAAGTGCTCAGGAGAGCAGGAAAAAAACCTCCAAAGTGATTCTGACAAATTGCACTTATGTTCTCAAAAAGGGGGAAAAAAAAAAAAAGAGATGCAATTCCAACAGGGTCATGTGCAAGATGTTCACTCAGTCAGGAATAACAGCTATAAAAACCAGAGCAGCTCTATAGGAAATCTGCAGAAGAGGCTCCACGGGCTCTTGCACACCACGGGAGGATCACGAGCCACCAGTGTCACCCAGCTGCCACAAAGGCAGGTGCCCTTTGTGGAAAAGCCAGCAGCAGCCAGGAGAGCCTGTCCCCCCTGTCAGCAAGGTCTCAGCTTCAATACCTTTGTTTTGGTGCTGTGTACTCAGAAAATGTGGAAAGTCTTGGAGGGATCCAAAAGCAGCACCAAAGATCAGCACAGGACTGCACCAAGAGGAGAAGCCTGGGTGCATGGGCTGGGTAAACTCCTGGAATGTGAGAAGCGAATCACAGAATTACAGATTACAGGCTATCCTGAGTAGGGAGAGACCCACAAGGATGGCTGAATCCAGCTCCTGGCCCTGCACAGACACCCCAATAATCCCACCCTGAGAGCAGGGATGTCCAAGGGGCGTCCAAACCCTCCTGGAGCTCTGGCTGTGCCCATTCCCTGGGGAGCCTGGGCAGTGCCAGCACCCTCTGGGGGAGGAACCTTTTCTTTGAGAAGTCTTCAGAGCCTTCAGGAGGAGCTGATGTGTCAGGGATGACAAAATGAATATTCCCTTAGAGCAAAGACATGGACCAGCTGATTTTTTAAATCCATTGCACTTCCATGGACGAAGAAGTCTAGCAATAAAGCAAGGATATAGCTTGCCCAGCTATAACTGATAGAAAGAATCAAGTAAAATGGAGCTGAAAAACTTTTAACTCTTATTCAGAGGTGTTTATATTTCTTTAGGGGGACTGAGTTAAATGGGAACCTCCAAGTAAAGCATTCTTTATAAGGAGGCTCCAAAATAGGGTCAGGGCTGAGACTCAAAGCTTTAAAGGCAATGCAGAAGTCCCCATCCCACCATTTTGGTGAGAATCCAACTCAGCTCCAGAGGATCCACAGATCAGAACACATTCTTAAACTCTGTCTATTCTCCATATTCTAAAACCACTCAGCACTGAAGTCAAACTTTAGATTTCAAGTAAAATATTTTAAAAATTAAAATAAAATAAGCCCCTAGAATAGCTCCACTGTTGTATTCTATCTCTTCTGGTTAAAGTGGAAGGTAAATGTTGGAAGTTTCTGCAAAAGATGATGTCCTACATATTGACTAAGACTCTATTTTTTTCCTTAGGAATTAAGTGCAACATTGGACAAATGAATCTTGTGGATTTGGTTTAGTAGTGGCCTTGGTGCATCATCTTAAAGGGCTTTTCCAACCTAAATGATTCTGTGGTCCTACACTTAGTGCACATATCAATATTTTTCTGTTTCTTGATATTTTGACTAAGCTGAGTGGATTACACATTTCATATGAGGGTGTTTTTTAATTCCCACTCTGTGAAGTGTTTCAGCTTTATAAACTGTCAAGCAAAACTTAACTACACACAGATTTTACTCTGTTAGCCTTGACTTGATGTTATCTAAACTGGCATTCTCTAAAATTCCAATAGAAAATCTTGCAAAAGAAAATTGCAAGAAAGTAAATACATTTTTACAGTCTCCTGTAGCTGCTAAACTACTCTATTCTGTTTTGTAGAGAAACATCTGGAAAACTGACTTCAGAATGAAAACTAAGGAGTGTGATGTACGTACAGAAAAGAAGATTTTTCTTTTTCAATTCCTGCAGTTGTTAGGCTAGAAATGAACCATGGAAATGGCTATGGGGAAAATTTCCCTGTATATATAAAAGTAATTATTTATATTTAATATTGTGCTACAGACACAGCAGTTAGAGTGCAATATCCATTGTAACACCCACCACTGCTCCAGATTATGATGGGCCCTCTTAGGTAATGTCACATTTGCAATCTCTGAGCGCAGCACTCAGGGAAAATCCAGTCAGCAGGAAACAATGAGGATGAGAATGTGCTTGTGAGCCATCCAAGGAACTGTCCTTGACAAGCACAAAGGAAAGCCAAACACCTGTCTGCCTATTATCCACTAGCAATCTCTTTTAATATCAAACATCTTTGCATTTCAATGGACACCTCAGTCTGTACAGCACTGAAAGAGAACAAACACTCCCAAACTACTGCATTTGTAAATGCCACATGATCATGTTTTAAAACCAGACCAGCAAAGGGAAAACATGCAATTTTGGTTTGAGCTCATAAATTAAAGATCTTAGTCTAAGTCAAAATTTTATTATATCTGCTCATCAACATGAGAAGATTTTACAAACAAACAAAAAAAAAAAAAACACAAAAAAAACAACAAAAAAACCCACCTTTTTTTTTTAATTTATTGAGTCACTGACTTCAGAAATACTTGCCCATATGAGTAAGAGAGAAATTTTAAGGAAGGAATTTTTTGCAAAGGTGTGTGGTGGTTTTGGCTGGGAGAGAGCTAATTTTCCAGAGTTTTGGATTTGGATCTAGAGTTCTGGAGTTTCTAGAGTTTTAGGATGAGAATAGTGTTGATAATACACTTATGTTTTAGTTATTGCTCAGCAGTGTTTATTCTAAATCAAGACCTTTCCAGTGTCCCATGCTCTGCCAGAGAGCAAACACATAAAAACCTGGGACTGAGCGGGGCCAGGAGAGCTGACCTGAGGTGGCCAAAGGGATTTGCCATCCATGGGATTTCCCATCCCAGGGAATAAACTGGGGAGAGGTGGCTGGAGGGGCCAATCACTGCTTGGGGATGGTCAGTGGGTGACAAGCAATTGCAATGTGCATAAATTGTTTTGTCCATTACTACTACTACTACTACTACTACTATTATTATTATTATTATTATTATTATTATTATTATTATTATTATTATTATTATTATTATTATTATTATTATTTCTACCCTAACTGTCTTAATAAACTGTCTTTACCTCAACCCCCAAAGTTTAATATTTTTCTCCAATTCTCTTTCCCATTCCAGCCAGCAGGAGTGGGGAAGGTGACAGCGAGTGGCTTGTGGTGCTCAGTTTCTGGCTGGGGTTAAACCCCAACAGCTCTTTGGGGACTGTTTTTCCTTTGCAGGTCGAGGTTGATTTTCCATTCCACATCCTCATGTCCTCTCCTTGGTCATGTGGGGCAGCCTGTGAATGTTGTGAACATTTCTCCTCTCTCCTGAGTAAAGAGATTTTTACTCCCAACAGCTGAGATACAGGTGGGGAGTAAATTGAGAGCAGGATGGGGTGGGCAGGCCCTGGCACAGGGTGCCCAGAGAAGCTGTGGCTGCCCCTGGATCCCTGGAAATGTTCAAGGATAGACTGGATGGGACTTGGAGCAACCTGGGCTGGTGGAAGGTGTCCCTGCCCATGGCAGGGGTTGGAATGAGATGCATTTTAAGGTCCCTTCCAACTCAAACCACTCTGTGATTCCATGATGTGCAATATCTGGATGGTTCATGAGCAAGACTCGCAGGAAGCAATGGTATTTACTACCCCTCTCATAAACACTGTGCTCACACCAGGAGCTGTAGGATTTGAATGGCTTTTACCAGTACTTAATTCTGCTGTGCTCTGTATTTTAATCAGAAATAACTGGTAATGACCTTCCCCAGTGCACGAGATCTTCAGGACACGTTCCTAAATCCCATCCTCACTGATGCAGGTGGCATTCAAAGGGGCTTTAGCAGTGAAGAAAACAGAATCATACAGTTCAGGTGCAGGGAAAGATGCACAGATGTATGCTCTGCACTCCCTAATAGGAGCAACAAGGTCTTCCCAATCCTGGAACAGAATTTTTGATCAAATGCCTGGTGGCGAATTTGAAATACTAGCCTGGGGGCCCTGATGAGACATAATTCCTTCCAGAACAAATCCAGCTTCCACATCCATTCCTCTAAAGTCATTATTGACCCAAGGGAAAATGCTGGCCTTAAGCAAGTTTTAATAAAGACTGGTGGAGTCGTTTCTGCAGCACTAAATGCGATAATGAGAAACAAGCCACTTAGCTCCAATAGAGCCAGGACCTGTATATAACCTGAAAGTCAGTTTGCTGAGGTTCTTGGGATTCCTTCCAGCGATGAAACAGGCATCCAAAAGAGATCTAATTACCTTGCACACTAATTTGTTACATAAAAATCAGTCAGGCTTAAATGGACCGATATTCTGCTTGTCCTATATGAGTGTAATTTATTTTAATACTGTTTCTGTGAAGTAAAAATATCCATAGACTAATCAAGTCTGGGTTGAAAATCAAGGTTTTTACTAAACCAATAAAAGTGTGAACATATAAATCTGGCCTTAAATATTGCTCTACTTTAGAACTTTTCTTCAGTTTATTTTAAACAAGAAATGTTTGCATTTATGACCGCAGGACTTAATATAAAATAGCAAATTTTCCTACAGACTCTGGCAGATTGAGAGTTTCTTATGGGATTACTGAAAGTTCTCTATGCATGAAGTAGGTAAAAAATCCTTGATAAGTAGCATGCATTAGTTTTAAGTTAGATTTGTAGGGTTATTTTTTTAAAAACTGTCCTTCACTCTGTCCCTTTCTAACCATCAACCTCAAAATAAAACCTTGCTAGACACAGTGGAAGTGATTTGAAAATTAAACTACAGTCTTGCTAGAGAGAGATAGAGAAAGGACCCTTTGTGTGACTGTTATGATCCTCAGCCTCCATCCCAGGCACAGCAAGCACAATCTTTTGTGCCTGTGCTTGATGTCTGGCATTCACTCACAGAGAGATGCTTTGTTTTTTGGCTTCAAATTTTACAATCAAGTATTGAAGTTATGAAAGTCAGCAGAGGAAAAACCAGAAATAGGCTCCTCTGCCCTGGTGCTTTGGTGGTACAATTGATGGGAGGGAATAGGAGCACAACGAAGAGAGGCTGAGTGTGGCAGTGCTTCGGGCAGGAGGGAAACTGGAGAATATTCCCATGAATAAACCATGCAGAGAACCCCTGGGCCAGCTCCTGCCCTCACCCAAAACAAGCTGTATCCAGGTATTTCATTATGAAATTCACAAATTTACAAAGTTTTACAGGTCTGATCAAGCTTTGCTATGAGCAGCAAAAATAAATAATTTGGCATTAATCAGGGGGAGATACAATTCCCAGCCAGACTGTCAAACCTCAAGCCGGTGTGCTGTACTTGCAGCCAACCCCTTCCTTTATTTCACACAAAAACAAGTCCCGCGTACTAATCCTCTTTATGAAAATTCCTAAAATATTTTCTAAAGTTACAGGGGAATCAGTGTGTAACACAATCCTCCTGCTTTATGATCCGGGAGAATTGGCACTTACAGGTTTTTTTTTTAATCATCCTTTAGGTACTGTTTGAGTTGAAATCAGATACTGTGTGGTAATTTCAATAAAAGTAATATTGCCTCACGTTTCTGTGAAACTCACAGCTATTTATAGGAACGAGACGCAGGGGTGGGGGCACAGCAAATATTCCTGGTTTGAATGGAGATGAAATGTCAGGAAGACTGGAGTTGCCATCTACTGGAATGTGCAACGAATGACAACTGCCATGCAAAAATCCTGAATTTCAAGCATTAGTCACAGGAACAGTCCAGGTACTGCAAGGCTCCAGGACAAAAAAAAAATACACACAAAAAAACCCCGATCAAATATTATAAAGTAAATCTCCAAAGACAAAGAATTATTCTCCACTCAGCTTTTGAGAAGTCAGAAGATGCACAAGGAGGCTGTGTCAGACTAATTTTATTTGCCTGTGTCTTTATCCACATTCAGCAATAGATTATATTTATCACTCCTCATCAGAACACTGATAATTGCACTTGCCAGCTTCAAAAGCACAAAAGAATGTCAGAATCTGAAAAGGAGAGAATTATAAATTCTTCAAGTATGGGCATCTAATCACCACTGCATTTTTCAACCACCACTTTTTAATGCAAGATAATATTTAGGAATGTCTTCAGCTGATGAAACACAGAAAAACATAACACAAATCTTCTTAGAGCTGCTTATCATCATACAGTCAGTCCATATTAATTTTGCTGTTCCAATAAAGTGTAGAAAGTTCATATCAGAAAAAAAAAAAAAAAAAGAAGTATTCAAGTATTCACTCTTGTGCTTGTAGGTGATCTAAAGCAGAATTTTTGTTTCCTACATCTAGATCTTGCAAAAGAGCGATTATTTAGCTAGGAAAGTATATACAGGAAGTCTTTACAGCTGGACAGACAGACAAACCAGACCTCTCCAGGGCAGTTCAGAGGAGAAAAGAAAACAGAAATGTCCTGAAAGTGCTATGACTGAAATGACACCAAAAGAGGAGGAGACTTGATGCTGACAGCAGCTGCAGCCCAGAAATTCAAGGTATTTGCAGACATCACCAGATCACGTCCCACCTCACAGCACCAAACCTATACACCAGGATTTTCTGCAAGCAGTTTAATATTTTCTCATGTTTAGTGAGGATGTTTATTAGTCTCTTAATAAATGGAGAGTATGAAGTGACTGCAGAGAAGTATCTGACATGTGAACTGTGTTATTATGATTAATGGAGTTCACACAGAAAGGGTTATTTCTCTGGAAAACGTCAGATTGAATAATTACTGGAATTACTCCCAAAGGGCTTTAGAAAATGTTCTGCCCAGTTTCAAGTCACGTTCTTATCACAGTTTTCTTTTGACTAGAGGGTGATCTTTAATTGCAGATTTAAGTAAAACAAGTACTGTAAGCAATTCATTAAACATTATGAAAAATGATGTATTTCTCTAACAGTCTTGAAAGCAGCTTTCACTTTTTACCCTCATCTTTAGGCAATATAGAAAAATCAAATCGATAAATAAAATGGCTTTCTTCTGCCTTTGAAACAAAAAGCACATTGTCCCTGTTTCCCTGCACCAGACTAGGTATAGAATATGCTAGAATTGATATATAGGAATATTACTGGCAATATTATTAAGATAAATAGGGAAGAGATGATAGCATTATTTGGTCTCTTGGATTTCTTAAATCTAATCAGTATTTAATGGATACAACGGTGCCAGAAAATCCAGACAGACAGAGAACACAGCTCAGAAGCTTCTGAACGTGTTTCAGGGAAGCATCCCAAGGTCGGCACTACTTTGCAGTGCTGCAGGTGCTTCCAACAGGCTCCACGCTCCTGCAGGGTGAGGACCAAGGAAAAGCAGCACAGACCAAAGGATAAAGGGATTTTCTTTGGGCTGAAGGTAAAGAAGCCAATACCACCCAACTTCATCCCACTGGCACTAGGGAAGCTTCTTCCCACTAAGTTTTCAATGTGTTCTGCTGCTCATTGCTCTCACAATCCTCACGAGAACAGCTTCAGGTGAACTCTGCTGACCTGATGTCAATGCATGGGCCAAGCTCAGCTGCACTATGGGCTGCAGAAACCTCATTGTACAAATCCCATACCTGGGAGCAGCAATGCACTGAATTCTTGTCCAACAGTTGCCCTGAACACCAGAACTGTGTCATTATGATATTCATCATGGTGTGGAGCCAGGCTGGGAGAGCTGGGGGTGTTCACCTGGAGCAGAGAAGGCTCCAGGCTGACCTCAGAGCTCCTTCACCTAAAGGGGCTCCAGGAGAGCTGGAGAGGGACTGGGGACAAGGTGTGGAGTGCCAGGCCAAGGGATGTGGCTTCCCACTGCCAGAGGGCAGGGTTAGATGGGATATTGGGAATGAATCCTTGACTATGAGGGACAGGCTGTCCAGGGAAGCTGTGGCTGCTCCATCCCTGGAAGTGTCCAAGGCCAGGTTGGACAGGGCTGGGAGCAACCTGGGATGCTGGAAGATGTCCCTGCCCATGGCAGGAAGTTGGAATGAGATGAGCTCTTTAAGGTCCTTTTCAACCCAAAATGCCTGTGATTCTCTGACACAGCAAAGGACGCATAGGAAGAGACAATCCCTGAAATTAAGAACTGGAAACAGTAACACCCAACAAAATCAACAACAACTGCAGATGTAAGAAGAAACAGGGCACAAAACAAGTAAAACAAGTGAGGTACAATTAAAAGAAGCAAAGTGTGGGTCTGGACCTGCTTCCAGGATGGATTTTTAGCAGGTCTGGCACTCACTATTGTGCGTTGCTGAATCACCTTTTGTCCCCTGCCTGCCATGGGTACAGAACATCCCCAGCCAGCGTTCACAGACCACACCAAGCATGAAGGGGAATCCGTCAGGAGTTTCACACCAAAAGTTTCCCAAACTTTTAGGATTGCTGCAAGGAATATTACTGATACAATCATGAAAAGTGGGTATTTGTCCACAGCCATGTGTGCATCACACAGCATCCACTTAAACACAAACACCTTTTCATGGACAAAAACACCTGAATAATGGGGAAAAAACTACAATATATCTTGAACCATAAGCATTTTACAGATACTGACCTTTGGTTTTGATTTAGAGGCTCTAACTAATAAAGCTTGGCTTTGCACCAAATCTGAAGAAGAAAATCAAGTACACTCTTGTCAAATCATAATTAATTTGCACTACAAAAAAAAAGAGCAGAACTAAGCCAAGCATTCTTTAAAACTGGTCTCTAGAATTCAAAACACTCCATAAAATGTCCTATATCTTGAAAAACAGGGTGATATTTTCCTGCCTTTTCAAGTTGATTACGCATCTTTCCACTCATTTAAAATATAAATTGAGTTTTAGGAAACAACAAGCTCTTCATTTTACAGGAATATTAAAGATTCAAAAGTACAGCAGTAGGAGAGGGAATGTGATTATGAAACGCAGCTGAAGTGAACCCTAAAGCTTTGTTAATGTTTGCCCTCCAAATCTGCTGTTTCACCATTAAAAACATGGCAGGGTAACTTACATTCATGCTACTAAGCAGATTTTGATAATGTATTTAGCATATTCTTTTTAAAACCTTGGAAAATTCAGGATCTTTGGATTTGTTACTAGAATTTGGTATGCCTCTATATATTTATTTAAAGCAATGAAGTAACACAGACTTTTGATTACTTTGTATGTTTCTTCATTCTAAGACACGAAAAGTCTTCAAAATACATTGAAACAAAACCAAACAAGAGTCAGAAATGCATATTTCAAAGATTGCCGTTGGAACTCACACAATTAAATTAGCTGTTGAGCAAAGCTGAGTTTCTAAGATTACACATACACCACACACAAACCTCCTCCACCACATAAACTCTTCAGTAATGCCTTGAGTATTTTTAAGTTGGTTTAAAAAAAGGTCAGGTTATTCTCTCTTTTTTAAGAAGGCATGACTATCTTTTGTTATGCCTTTAAATATGTCCTTCTGAGACTCCTGACCCATGACTATTTCTCTTAGACATTACATCAGTTGCAAATAAAACGTAATGAAACCATAAATATTGCAGGTAGTCAACAAACCATCGTCTTTAGCCTTGCAAAAATCACAATGACTTTTCTCTGAAATATGAGTCTTCAACCTGGTTTCTGCATTATTAATTCTGTCTATGAGCTAATGATCCAGAGGCCCTCTAATCTCCCTGTAAGATGCAATACACATGCAGGATTTCAATGCATTTTGTTCTGAGTTTTCCCTTCAGAATATGGAAATCATTGATTGGACAGGGCTTGGGGCGATGTGGAATAGTGGAAGGTGTCCCTGCCCACAGCAGGGAATGGAAGGAGATGGTCTTTGAGGTCCTTTCCAGCCCAAGCTATTCTCCAATTTTATGATTCTATTTTTCTATGGAGTCAGTTCAAATGGTGCTCTATGGAATGGGAGAGGACTCAAAACAAGTCTTATTCAATTTCAAAATACCAGCAGCAATTTCATAACTAACCTGTGTTTCTAGAAATAATGTATCCACAAAGGCCAGCATGAAGTTCTTTTGTCTTTTCTGATGTTGCTTTAGAATACATTTGGAAATGAGTACAAGAAATGGATTAAGAACAACTGGTTGTCTAATGCTGAGAACAGATTTTCTGTTCTAGGAAAAATTTCCAAGAGCAGTTCATCCACTTGTAAAAAGACTTTCCAGAAGACTGCCAGAAACAGCTTTTAACTTGTTCATCCTTGCTTTTAATAACTGATTTCATAAATTCCTCTCTATTCTCCACATGTCCTGCACTTTGGAAATCTAAAAAGTGTTCACTGCCCCTCAAGGTGTTGCCATTGGTGAAAAGAAGGAAGGATTTTGCATCAGGAAGGTTATCCCAATGTATGACCAATGGCTTCTCTACAGCATGGTGCTACCTGCATCCCCAGGTGAGACCTCACAATTTCCCAAACAACACAAGTTATTCTGGAAAAGGACAAAAAATATTGGTAAAACATGATGGGTTTAGGACCATAACCAGTTTGGCTACAGGGAGGATTTTTCACAGCCCTAAATAATCCTCTATTGTGTCACTTCATCCAACCTCTTGGTAAGTGTGAGTAAATACACCACCAACCAACCAACCAACCAACCAACCAACCAACCAACCAACCAGCCAACCAACCAGCCAATTGACCAGCCCCAGGTGAAACAGCTGGGAGAAGCAACATCCATGGAAGAACAGAACCCTTCAGTCAATACGAGTCTCAAAGCACAAATAAATTACTGTTTAGCACCAGAGTTAATCAAAAATAACCCTCACAGATGAACTATTAACAGTAGCAGAAGAGACAGTAGATGTACTCAGGAATGTGGATAAGCTGTGGCCCTCTCTGCTTCTAAGAGAATTGGAAATTAATTACAGTTCATTTGCTGGTACCTCCAGAAATGATGGGAAGGTCTTGAGATCAACCTTTGTGGTGTCTCACTTAGCACTTCTGAAGGTGGAATTAATTGATTTCCAAACAAATATGACCAACTAAAACCTCCGTGCTTGCTAATCATTGCACTCCACACCTGCTTCCTCCATTATTTCCTAAGACATTTTTAGAGATATAAATTAGCAAGGGTTACTCAAAACCCAAGGTTTAAATTTTCACTTTTCCTGCAAACCAGGAGTTCCACCAGCCTGGTAACGTGACAGTAGCACAGCAGCCTTTGCCTAGCCAGGATGTTGCATGATCTTCATGTGTTGATTAATCATAAAAGGATCATTTTACTTCTTGTCTTTTTCCCCTTACCCCTGGAACCAGTCACTCTGTCAAGAGTTTTGCCATCACGACCAGACATCAAAGCTATTTTCACAAACACTTAAGAAAGTCAATCCTTTTTTAGCTTATTCAAGTAGTCTATCAGTCATGGATGGAAAACAGAGTTACTTTTTCATACTCTGGATATGTTGTCCTAAAACCTGACATTTCTGCCCTGCTCTGACAATTCTGCACATGGGTCTCTTCTGTCATGGACCTTCTAGAGCTATGCATGACCACCTGCAAGTGAGTGTGGTTGATGAGGATGGAATAACTGCAATGAGACAGAGAAATGTTTATCACCTTGTCAAAAACAAGAAGGTCATTTACATAAGAATGTCTATGATTTAAAGGGAGCCACAAATCCAATGTGCCTGTCAGGTACGGTAAGAATTTAATGACATCTGGAGCCAGCAGGATTATTTGGGTCAAAATCTTGTATAATGTTACTCATTTTTATATCTACTAAAACAGACATGTTATAGAATTGGACTTCTTATCAGATGAAATCCGAAATTTTATACAGAATGGGCAGCCAATAAATGTTCAGGATGACCAAGACAGAAATTCAAGAGAAATAACAGATGTAGTTTGCTTTACCTTAGGTCATATCTTTTTCCCCCTTTTTTGCTTTTAAATGTTTCTTTTATGCAAAATGTCATGGTTCAGCACACTTGAAAATTAAAGAAAGACTACCAAAGATCAAGGTTTGAGTCCTTCCATTCATGAAAGGAAATTAAAATCATCACTAAGAGCATCACTTTTTATTATTCTGATACAAACCACTCAGAAAATGCCAAAAGGAAGAAGTACACTCAGTATTTAATAGGTTGTTTTACCTTTTCATATTTTGGTGGAGAATTTATGAAAAGATGTGTGTATGAAGAGTTGGATATCAGCAGCCACATTCTGATCTCGGGCACTCTGTCCCAACCCCATCTGTCCTGGATTGCAAATTAAAGTAAGGTAAATATCCAGGCAGAAACAGTAAAGGAATATCCAAGGAATTAGCAAAAATTAAATGATTCTGGGGTGAGTTAAATTATATGGGACATTTAATGGTTGGACTGGATCATCTTAAAGGTCTTTTCCAATCTTGATGATTCTATGATTAATCTGAACACAATATTAAAAATGTGTAGAGCAAATACATTGAACTGCATTGAAATGAAATGAAATACATTGTTTTTCCTTTCCAGATTGAACAGTTCTGACCTTGCTGCCACTGAATTATCCTTGTCATGACTACATGAAGAGGCTTCCCACCTAAACTTTCTAAAACTTTATTCATGTTGTTCTTCTGTAACCTACTTCACATTGATTTAATCAAGCTCCTTTAAACACATACAGTTTTGCCATTCTTAAAATGTTTTATAATAGCACATTTAATAAAGCTAATTTAAATCTGCTAATTTATAGAGACTTGCCAGAGGCTTTGAAACTTCAGAAAATGTGTAAACTTAACAGTTTGGCTGTGATAACAGCTCAGACAGTGGAAATTAAGCCCTTTGCATTACAATCATCTTCAAAGTGAATTCCTGGTTTGATTGCAAAAAGGGTACATTGCAAAAATACAGTAGGACACCAATTTACAAAAGATATTTCAGATGCCCCAGTTCTTGAATTTGGTCACTACTGTGCCTCAGCATCAGAGCCTCAAACATACACTGTGAGATCTCTCATCTTAAGACTACCTGGATTCTTTTTTACAACCAAATTTTGGATAAGAGCAGAGTTTCTTCTTCAACAGCCCTTCGTTAGAGCTCTGAGAGAGTGCACTTAGGGCCATTAATTCTGGGTCCCTAATTCTGGTTGTCAGTCTTCCAGCTGCTGCCATACAGGTTTGCTACTGTCTGCTCCAATTCCTGCCTTTGAAAACCAAATGATAATGGATTATATGCCAGAGTGGGAACAGGCACATTGGTTGGGATCCAAGCTGTATCCCAGGTGATAACAAGGAGGAGCAGTGAAAAAAAAAAAAAAAAATATTCAGCTCTTCAGTGATGTATCAGGGAGCTTCATCTCTACTAGAAGAAGTCTTTATACATAGCATTTAAATGGTAACTAAGTGATCCTTATCATCATCTGATTTGCAGAAAATGGTAGCTTTCCTTGAAGATATAATTGAAAATTTCAGGGCTGCTGTTGCAGACCTCTCTCTAAATTTTTACATGGGAGAAGGCATTAAGGCTTCACCCAAAAAAAGACTTGTAGGGTTGCAGATTTTTAAGGGACACAACCTCATTGCTTTGAAGCTTTTTTCAGTATCTGTTAAGTTCAAGCCATCCTTTAATTTTTTTTTCCATTGCTAATTGCACCAAAATATTCATCAAGGCAATCTGGAATATATTCTTGGGTGGGTTTTTTTAGTCTCTCCTGCTCCAATGCTTTTTCTGTCAGTTCTGTCACTGCTTTCCCTCCTGCTTTTGTGTACCGAGAAACAGAATTAAGGTGTACTGCAACCAGTGGACACTTGCATAAACAGCCTGCTTTGAATAAAACTGCATGATCTGGGGAGAGGAAAACCACCTTCAGCTCTCCTGCCCAAATGCTAAAACATAGATGAGGTTCATTTACTATTAAAACATCACATTTTTGCTTTGAGACCACTTTGAAATGTTGTGAAGAGCAGAAAAATGTAAATAAACCGAACAGGGAGCATAAAAGCACATTGATCCATTGATCCCCAGGTTCTGATACCACAATTTAAATGGTTTATATTTGTAATTTATTTAAGACTGTTTCTGGCAAATCCATTAGTAATCAATCTCCTTCACACATTTTTATTTTTATGCACAAGAGCTTTAAGTTTGCCAGGACTTCTGCAAAGCAACTTTTACTGCATCAAATTACTGCATTCCTTGATCTCTCCCAGCACACACTCACAGCAGCCACACTCAAACACAATGTTTAGCTCTGCAACAGACACCACCAAAACAAGGAATTGCTTTTAAATTAACACAGCTGTGAAAAAAGAAAGCAAACACAGTGGTTTTGCCCTGTCCCTCCAGCATTTTGCATCCGATGTCCACTTAAAATCAGCACGATCCTCTGCAATCCTTGCATCCTGAAATCCGTGTGGAACTTCTTCATTGGGTATTGATGCAGAATTGGGAGCTGTCAGCTCCGATTGCTCTCACCAGCACAGGGGCTTGAGATTCTATTTCATAATAGGAAAAGATGGCCAGCGTTTTCCTGACAGAAATACCATGCATTTTTCAGTCAGTAAAAATTACAGAGCTCATTGATGATGCCTTTCCCATAGAGAACGAGGACTGAAAATTACCCAGCAAAGATTTTTTGTTTCTTGGAACATGGAACAAAAATCAGCACGATCTGCTAAACTTATTAACTAATGGGGTTTGAAACCCCCTCTTTGCATGCTGCTGACACACTCACAGCAACCTATGCATTGATCTTATTCAAAAAGCACAGTAATCTTTATGCTGCTAGAATTTGAGTTCTGTGTGCCGTAGCATACACCGCAAAGAAAAAGAAAAAAAAAAAAAAAAAAAAGCCTTTAGGAAAGGCATGTGCTGAACACACAAAATATGCAGGATGGAAAGAGACCAAATGTAATTAAAGCTTATATGAAATGAGACATTCCTATTTGCAGAGCTCTGGCTGCATTTCTATGAGAAAGAATGCACAGAATTTCAAATCATGCTCTATTTAGACAATGTCAGAAGAAAAAAAACACACATTTCCCCCCCACACACCCCTCAATCCCCCACCCAAAGACCAAAAGGCAAATCTCATCATCGGAATTAGAGAGAAAAAGCAATCCAAAAAGACTGGTTTACATATTCCTTCCCAAACCAAGTAATCGAGTCTCTCTCTCTCTCCCGGCTAATAGCTTATAAATTCAGACTTTAAACAAAAGCATCCGAGGAAAAAAAACCAGAAGAAAGAATCCTAATTCTCAAGCTTCCTACTTAGCACTGCCTCGCTTTTGATGATTTGTGCGGCTGTGTGTGCGTGCCTGTTTGAGAAATGGCGAGATAGGCTTAAAGTATTTTCCATTTCATCAAAGAGCATATATTACTTTCCTGGTTCGCTCCGATGTTGGTTTTATGCCCACCCCTTTTCAATCTGCCCATGTCTGAGATGCACAGTGCAGGCGTACAATCATGAGCAGCTTACGACACTCAGTGAACACTGGGTGCCTCTGCATGCTCTAGCAACATACTGCTCAGCTGAAGGGAAGGGATTCTTGCTGTCTCTCTCTGCTCTAAGCATCACCTAACAAGCAAAGCGAACAAAGAATGGGAAATAAAGCGACCCTTAGCCGGTCTGTGAATGAATGGTAACCTCTCTCTGGAGTAAAGGTTGTGCCGGTCCATGGTCGTTGCAAATGATGGACATTAAACAGATTGACAAATCCTGTGGAGTCGTTAGTAAAGAGTTTGGAGTTTTTTTCACGCCACAGTGTTAACTGCAGTGGAAAGGACAGAGGGAGAAGGAGAAGATCAAGCTCATGTACATAGTTCTGAAACTTGCAGGTCCTAGGAGGCAGCTCAAAAGCTAGCTGGACAAGCCTTTCGCTCGTTGAGCAGAAGCGAAGTGAGACATTGTGAGCTTGCCAGCCTTGCACAACATTGAAAGGGACTGAATTTGTAGCACAGAGGGGTCTTTTTTAGCTCTGCATATAATTAGTCCAAACACAAAGGAAGCAACTGAATGGAGGTTGTCACTCTCTGGAAAAGGGTGGGTAAGACACTTTTTAATTAAATTCTTTCATGAAGAAAGATTTTTTTTTTTCCTTTGCTGCAGCATTTAAAATGAACAAAATCACTATCATTTTACCTTTGAATGTCTGTGAACTTTAATGCTGCACAGCTCCTGCATGCTATAAAGTGAAATATTTGCCTCTGTGTTTGTTCTGTTTGCTGTTTTGCTTTGGTTTTCGGGCTTTGTTTCGTTGGTTTGCCTTTTTTTTTTTTCTCTCTCCCTTAAATAAAATATGATGTAGAATTTGAAAAGACTCAATGGACATTCTCAAGCCTATTTGGAAATATTCTTGCTAATGGATTTCCTTCTTATTGGTCTCTGTTTAAACTGGCTGCTGAGGAAGCCCCCGGGGTTGATATTGTGTACGCTGGGTATCTTTTCTAAAATGCTTCCAGCTGTGAATAGTGGGTGTCCACAGCTCTGTCGGTGTGAGGGCAGGCTTTTGTACTGTGAATCACTGAATCTCACAGAGATGCCTCGCAACCTGTCGGGCATGATGGGCTTGTCTCTGCGGTACAACAGCCTTTCAGAGCTGCATGATGGACAGTTCACAGGGTTAATGCAGCTCACGTGGCTCTATCTGGATCACAATCACATTTGCTCAGTGGAGGGGAATGCCTTTCAAAAATTGCGGCGAGTTAAAGAGCTCACCCTGAGTTCCAACAAAATAACCCAACTGCCCAACACCACTTTCCGCCCCATGCCAAACTTGCGCAGTGTGGATTTATCATACAACAACCTGCAGTCTTTGGAGCCTGACCTGTTCCACGGGCTGAGAAAACTGACAACTTTGCACATGCGGTCGAACGCCATCAAGTTCGTGCCGGTGAGAATTTTTCAGGACTGTCGCAGCCTGAAGTTTCTAGACATAGGATACAATCAGTTAAAGAGCCTGGCTCGAAACTCTTTTGCTGGCTTGTTCAAACTCACTGAGCTGCACCTCGAGCACAATGACTTGGTGAAAGTGAATTTAGCCCATTTTCCCAGGCTCATCTCCCTGCACTCCCTCTGCTTGCGAAGGAATAAAGTTACCATTGTAGTAAACACTTTGGACTGGATATGGCAACTCGAAAAGATGGATCTCTCCGGCAACGAAATCGAATACATCGAACCTCACGTTTTCGAAAGTGTACCTCATCTCAAATCCCTGCAGCTGGACTCCAACCGGCTGACCTACATCGACTCCCGAGTCCTTGACTCCTGGAAGTCCCTCACGAGCATCAGCCTCTCCGCCAACGCCTGGGACTGCAGCCGGAACGTCTGCGCCCTGGCCTCCTGGCTCAGCAACTTCCAGGGTCGCTACGACAGCAACCTGCTCTGTGCCACCCCCGAGTACGCCCAGGGAGAGGATGTTTTGGACGCCGTGTACGCCTTCCACTTGTGCGAGGACGCCGACCCCACGAGCGTCAACACCTTCTCCCCGGTGACCAACAACAGCGAGCAGACGCTGGGCTATGGCTCGGCCACCGCCACCTACGACGCGCCCGACGGCGACGAGGACCGGACCACGTACGCCGTCACCATCACCATGCCCGGCGAGAACTCCGAGAACGCCGTGCAGATTCACAAGGTGGTGACGGGCACCATGGCACTGATTTTTTCCTTCCTCATCGTGGTTTTGGTGTTGTACGTCTCCTGGAAGTGCTTCCCGGCCGGCTTAAGGCAACTAAGACAGTGCTTTGTCACACAGCGCAGGAAGCAGAAGCAGAAACAGACCATGCACCAAATGGCTGCCATGTCAGCCCAGGAGTATTATGTTGATTACAAACCCAACCACATTGAGGGAGCCCTGGTGATCATTAATGAGTACGGATCTTGTTCCTGTCACCAGCAGCCAGCGAGGGAATGCGAGGTGTGATTTTCCTTTGGGATTTAAACAGTGTGCAACCAAATAACAGCGTGCAGGCAGACAGTGGCACGGGGTGGGAGGGGGGGTGCTGGGCTGTGCTGGTGATTTCTGATGTGCACCCCTGCCCAAATTGTTTAAGAGGGGCTGTCCAAAAGACTTGATATTTTAGCTTTATCGTGTCTTAAAAACCTTCAGGACAGCCAATCTTAAGGTTTCATATGCTAATACTCCCTTTGAAGATCTGTCAATATTCAGGAATATCTGAGAGTGTAAAAAAAAGGTACCAATTATTGATCTTTTGTAAACTAAGAAAACTGTTTAAAATAAAAAAAAATAGCATTTACAGTTTTTACAGACTGGTGTATATTACATGAATGGTTCCCTGTATACAAAATGCAACAGTTTAACCTCTCTCTTCATGCTGAGTGTTGAAATGAAAAGTAGAGGAGCAAAGAAGCCACGTAAAATAGAAAGCTTAAAATGACCCAGGTGGCTTCCCATTGTAATTAGCACACATTCACGTACATCATGTTGCTGAAGATATGAAGCATGACACTGGAATTCTATTTTTGTTAATGTGCTACCTGTAACTGGATGTCAGTACAACAAGGAGCCAGAGCACCTCAGAAAGGCTGAAGTTTTGACTGTGTCACTAGGACAGGATTTCTGAGGATTTTTAAGTACAGCTCTCTTGTTAGTTGCTGTAAGGTCCATAAAAACTGCATTATAACCCCTAAAAGTATTTTGTATCAAAACAGATGATATTGTGAGGACTCTCTAACAAAAAACAACCAACAAAACCCCAACAAGTGAAACACTGCCAAAATGTGCTCATCCAAATTTTCTTTAATATTAAAAACCAACAAAAAAAAAAGCTAAATTTAAAGGTTTTCACTTGCATTTGCCACTTCTATGCTTGTTTTGAGCTATGCCAAGAGCAAATACCCCCTCATATTGTGCTCTGTGGTGCCATGGTGAAGAGCAAAAGCAATTATTTGGGTCTCAGTGGTGAAACTCAAGAGCAAAACCACTGTCAGGGTAAGACAGGGAGTTTTCAGAGCACCCCTCTGGGTCCTGTAGTGAAGTGCTGGCAAAGCCCAGCTCATGTCCCTCCCTTCCCCTAACAAAACAACCCCAAAACCTCTGCAGAGGCTGGAGGCAGATGCACCCTCCTCACCAAGCACTGAAAAATGGCATTGATGGATTTAAGCAGTGATTTCATGATGTAGAATCCCACAGCTGTTTTATCTGACTGCCCTTAAATAAAGGCTTCCTTTCCTTGTATTTTGGATTTTTCATTCCAGAATGTGAACAAGCAAACGATTGATCTTTTCAGCAGCTCCTCTCGCACTAATTGACGATGAGGGAGTTTTATAACATCAGGCAGAGCATCTTGAAATTTTCTTCCTACAGCATTACATGTGAATAAAATGTGATGGATAATGAACTGGGTGACATTTCTATGCTTTGTACATGTTTCTCTATCCTCAGGTTACCACCAAGAGAGGAGCAATTCCAAAATTTTACATGTCTTTTAATGTAACACAGTTTGTTTTGTTTTTTTTTTCCTTTTTCATTGCAATTAAGTGCTATCTTACAAGGGTACAGCAGGCTTATAAAGCAGAAAAACAGGCACAGAAGAAATAATTTGTTTTCTTGCACAGCAGGTTTTAGCCATTAATTTAAAATGTAAAGAGTGAATTTTGTGTTTCTTTTCTGACTGAAACTATTTTTAAGGAGTCAGAACTTATTTTCCTCTATTTGGTACATTTCATAGCATGTATTATAAAACATGAAAATAACCTATTAATCAAAATTTTTCCTCAATGAGACTATAATATCATCTGTGAAAGCAATGAGACTATGTACTGGCAGAGGACAGTGTCACAGAAAATTTAATGAAAATCAACTGCTTATTTTTTTCCTAAAGCCACTGCAAATTCACCCCCAGCTTTCAAACAAGCAAGCACTGTTAAACCCAGGCTTTTCTCTCTTTAAACAAATGCACATTTCTCTCTCTGTGCCTCAAGCCCACAAGGGCCTGATCTATCCTGAAACTCCCAAGTGACCTGAGGGGTTGAGTGTGCATGTACAAACCCAACAGGAGGGGCAGAGGGAAGGTACAGAACCCCTCCTCTCTTTGGGTTCCTGACCATGCTTGAAGCAAAAGAACTTTATGCCATGCTAACTGTGGGCCCAGCTATATTTATTTCCCCCATTAAACCTTTCTCTGAAATCAATAGGGAATTTAAGTGTGAAAAATTGGCTCTCTAACTTTGGACTGGGCTGTGTGTTCCCCAAGCCCCCAGGCAGCACTTGGGTACAGCCACTTGCCAGGAAGCTTCCAAAATCAACCAAGGTTGTTAAAATACTGTCTGCATATGGTAAAACAAAACATGAACTGGCTTTATTTTGATAATGACCCCTTGTTGGTATCAGGAAATGTGTTGGTGCAGTCATGGTTTGGCCCCTGTGAACCTCAGACAAGCCTGGTACCAACAATCAATCATCCCGTGGTTGTATTTCTGTGTATTTTTAGCATTTTTGTGGGTTGTATTTGAAACACACGAGTGACTGCACCCCTCTGGAGTCATCCCTGCTGTTTATTGGTGTTAGCAACCTCCAGCTACGTTTGCAAAGATTTGAGCAATTCAGCCTTTGGAATTTATTCACCTCTGTGCTCCATGCATCTGGCACTGACAGCCCAAGTAAATGGAACAGAGAATTTTCCTTTGAAGGTGCAGTGGTTTCTTGAGTGAGAGCAGATTTGGGCTTTGCCTGTTGCCACTTCTCCTGGAGAGAGGTGATGGCCACCAAAGGCTTGGCACCCTGAGCAGGATGATGGATGGATCCCTCCATGGAGAGCACAGCACTTATTAAAGGATGTATTTCAAAATCCTCCTGCAGAAATCTCCTCTAGAAGGGTAATCCCTTCCAGAGACAAGCTCCTGGTGATCCCCAGAGGATTTCTGGAGATCTTGACACCCTCTGAATATTTACTGGAGAAAAGAGGGTGTCACTGCTGTTACGAGGCATGAAGACACTCCACAGGGTGCCCACATCCAGGCTGAAAATTTACACACAATATGTGTGGGTAATAAAGAAATAAAAGAGCCTGTATGTCATTTCAATCCAGCTATTGCAAATCCAGTTATTCATCCTGCTCCAGGCTACTTGCATTGGTGTATATGAGAGTTATTATATTTGTACTGCATTTAGAGCAACTGCAGGGACAGATTTTCCCCAATTCTTTTTTTCCAAATTTCATGTTCAACAACTGCCCAGAGATAAGTTATTCCCTCTCTTTGATGCCCTTATTCTGGCCTATTAAATGGCTCCAAAATCAAAAGGACAAAAAAAAAAAAAAAAAAAAGAAAAAAAGGATGCTTTTGGGGTGAGTTGTGAACAGTGTTTTGTCAATGAACTGCTTGGGGAATATCAAAGGAAAGGAAATATTTTAAACATTCCCTTTTTGATGTTCCACTTAATAGGACTAATCTCCCTTTTATAATTAAGTAATTAACATTATTTTTTTATATTTAACTGTCTTTTTGCACATAAAACAGAGTGAAAGGCAAGCAGAAGCACTACCTTTCCTGAGCTGGTTAGCAGTACCAGTGTTACAGATCTCTAATATGCATTTTCTTGCTGCTAACATCAATACCCACTCACAGTGCACCCAGTGCTGAAGGAACTGTTGCTGTGTATGCTTTGAATGTATATAAGGGATGATTTATTTTCCTTTCTGCCTTTTTTTCCTTCCTTTCTGTATTACTTTAAAAAAAAATGGTATGAAACCACAGAATCGATGCTAATGTACCACATTCTGTTTCTGGGCTGAAAATATAAAATACAAAGAAATTCTGTTCAAGGTGCCAATTCCCTCCTTTGCCATGTCTGGGTGCTGCAGGGGGTGAGCCCAAGGGATGAGCCATTCCTTGTGGTCACAGCAAGGATGCTCTGGACAGGCTGATCCAGCTCCCTGCCTACCTGTGCCACAGAAAGTCCATGAACCATCCCTAAGGGTATTTTTGTATGCTTTAATATATTCTGTATGTTTTCATGGCTAAGGCATTGAGGGGTAGTTGAAACGAGTCTATTCGATAATTTTGTTCAGTGCTGATAGAAAACCCCAAACAACTCTCATTAGCTTTTGAGATGGACTGCATTTGTTCCTTGTGTGTCTCATTCTGCATTAACAGCAAAAGGACTCTCTGAGTCCCCCTTCCTCCCCCCTCCAGCTTCTACAGTGGTATTCAGAATGGCAAAAAGGGAGTGTTTAATGTGGAAGCTCATTTCTAGTGCTATTATAATAATAATAGCAGTGATAATAATGAAATTAAGAGGAGACAAAAGATAAGAGGAAAGACTGGAGTAATGGCAACCAAACTCAGGGTGTTTCTGGATTCCTCTGCCTTTTCCTTTTGTGAAGATGGTTAACCTAAAGAAGCAGCACAGATGAAAAACCAAGACTGAGGGTGGGTGGAGAAAGCAGTTTTAAAAAACTGTGCAAGCAGGGATGAAACAGCTTCTGCAAAGGAGGGTACACCACTAAATAGCTCCATTCAGCAGGAGAGAGCAAAGGAGGGGTGAAGGGACAGCATGAAAGGGGAGAGCCGCTGAGAAGGCAAGGGGGGCACTATGCACGCACGGGAAATGAGATTTTTCCGTGCCTTGCCCTGCCACGTTGGGGCTGTGGCGAGGACAGCAGCAGGGGTTTGATGTCAGGAAGGTGCCCAGCATCTCTGTCCGCGTCCCTTGGCCGTTCCCAGCGGAGCAGGAGGGAGCGCGGTCGCACTCGCTGCCCCTCACGCGGGCCCGCAGCGCCGTCACTTCCTGCGCCACCTCCGGTCCCCGGGGAGCGCCGTGTGCCCTCACCCACCTCACCCACCCACCGCTGCCCGCCCCGCTCCCGCACTGTAAGGGCTGCGTTTCTTAGCTATCCTAATCACAGTTCACCACTACAAAAGCAGACATTTCTACCCAAAATACCTTTTTTTTTTTTTTTTTTTTTTTTTTTTTTTTTTTTGTTAAGAAGCCCTCACCCAGAGGGATGGGGTGATCTTGAGCTACTGCGGATTCTCCTGCTAATTATATCCACGCTCAGAACCAGCTTTCACACTCACAGCTCTAATGACAAACAGATCCGAGATATTTTTGCTGTGTTCAATTTACCATTATGCACCAAGGTTATGCTTTTCCTTGACCTGCCCAACCCAGGCTAATATTAACAAATTGAGCATTTATGCCAGTTTCTTTCCAAGCATGAAGTTGATTAGGAAGTTAGGAAATGCTGGTGATTTAAAGATTAACCTTTCATATAATTACTGACATAAACCAGAGCTATTAAGGTATTAGAAACAACTATTCAGAGCATATTCTACATTAAAAACCAAATCACATTTAGAGCCATGCGAAAGACTTTCCATACCAGCCAATTTTTTTTAATTTTTTTTTTTTTTTTTTAACAGCAGAAGAAAAACCTGGTGAAAGGAAAGGAGTAAGCACAGCCTACCTCTAAAGTTATGGGGAGGAAAGCAAAGCTATAAAAATAATACAGAAACCAAGCAACAGTCTTCTGCTGGCAAGACACAGCTTGTAATTGGGTGGGTGGGTGGCTGTGAAGAGCTGAGATGAATGCTGCAGAGCACTGTAATTTTATTGCACCCTGTCTGCTCTAAAGTGAACACACTTGCAATGAAATCTGTATTTCTGTGAGAACAGGGCAATTGGATTTTTGGGGGTTTTTAGATTTGTCTTGTTGGGTTTTTTCTGGTTTTTGTTTTTGTTTTTTTTTTTTTTTTTTTAATTAAGATCACGTCACTTGTTGGCATTCAGGCACAATTCTTGAGGCTTTAAAGCAATTACTGTTCTTATTCCCTTTGCTGGGTGATAGCTGGGGGGGACAGTCAAAGGGAAGAGGCTGCACTGAAAGGAGTTTGAGCTCCAAGTTCCAGATTTGCGTCACAAGAGAAGAAATTCAGTTGAAAATAAACACCAGCTTTTCACCTTTCTCTCCATCTCTCCCTTTCCTAAAAACCCAAATACGTAAATATGATAAAAATCAGGGATCGGTGGCAGTGCTAAAGGATTAATACATTGATACTGTGCACATCTGAGCTTGGCAAACAGCACCTACTATTCTGCTAAGGCACTTTTATTTTAAATGATTTCCCTGCTCTCATGTTCTGCACATCCTCACCATACACAGTCACTTCTGCCAGAAAATGTCTTTCAGCATGGGTGCTATGGGAACATGACCAATTCCCTTCCATTTCTGAGCTAACAAAGACTAAATCCAAGATTTCAAAGGCAATAGGTAAGTAGAAAAATCTACTTCATCACTGAATTATCACTTTTAGCACAGCAGATTTCTTTGACTGATGTGATTAGACACTAAGCCCAGTTATTCATTTATTACCGACTTAATTTTGCCCTTTTTGCTGATGTGCCTTTCTCCTGAGAGCAAAACAGAGCACAGCGCTGGAGAGAGGGCTGAAAATGTTTTTTGGTAAAATCTAAGATTTATAAAAATATGCATGGACACATCAAACTGATTTAAGGGCTGATTCAATGAAAAAAAAAATGCAGCTTATGTACAGCAGATCTTCCTGCAGTAGCACACCTCTGTACCCTAGTGGTTACTGTCAGGTATGAGCAAACATCCTCTGAGAGCTGGGGGATGCAACCTGAAAACAGATTTCTGAATACCTTCCAAAATATATATATTTTCCTCTAATTTTTAACCTTTGTTACCCCTTCTCACATTTTTCATTCCCAGAGCCTCACAGGCAGGGTGAACCAAAAAACACGAGGGGGAGGAGGAAGAGGAGAGCTCTGAAAATCCCAAACTAAGCTGCCAGAACAGTCCACAGCTTTTGAATTCCTGAGGTTTTGAGCCTTTTCACAACTGTCAGCCCTTTGAAACGTGTCTGCTATCAACCCTCTTTGCAGGATGAGAGGTAAAGCGAGCTCCTAAGGGTAAACCTGGATCTGTCTTTGTGGTCCAGTGCCTCTCTGACAGCCTGGCTTGCTTAGAGAGCCTGGTAAATATTAAAGAATGTTAATAATAATGAGATAAACCATCTAGGGATTTTTTACCCACTCTTCTTTTTTCTTTTTTTTTAAACTTGGCTCCATATTAAAGCTTATCATGACAGAAAATTTACTTATCTGATCCACATTACTTCCCAATGCAATTCTTTTTTTTTCCACAGCAAACAAATTTGTGGCTGCTGCTCCAAGGTTTGCTGTCCTCATGCTAAAGAGGCTGCTGGATGTCAAATGTTTACCTTAATTCCATGTAAATGTCACTCCATATTGGGCATTTTGTGTTTCTTTACCAGCAAATTCAGCTGCCTCCACCTTCACAAACCTTCCCCCTGCACCAAAACTCCCTTTCCAAACAGCCCAGAACCCTCTGCTCCTGTCAGATCAAATGCCCAAACAACAACTGGATGCCATGAATTCCTTATGTAATTGCTGCAGTCTAATAAATGGGATGTGCATGCTATGGCCTGGGAGGTGAAGAAATCCTGGAGAGAGCAAACAAGCAGGAGGAATGCAGCTGACGTTCTCTCTCTGGGGAAAACCCACAAAACAAAATCCCTGTGAGGGACAGGGCTTGGGGAAGGTGGAGGGCACAGAGCACCAGCTGAAAAAAAGGGGGATTACATGGGATAGAGGAAATCACTCTAAAAAATAGCGGGGAAACCTGTAAAGGGGGCAGTGCCCCTGTGAGATGAACCATAAAGAGATTTAGGTGGTAACCAACACAGATGATCCTCACCAGGTGATGACAAAGCTCTGTGGTGATTTCTGATAAAAAACCACACCTATATAAACCTACATCTGCAGTGGGAAACAGAAATCCACAAAGTCCCAGGGAGCTGAAACCAGGGCTTATTCCTCTGTCCATCTTTGCTTTGTCATGATCGGCTTTTTGATCAATGATTTTAAAACTTTTGCTTTTTTTATTGCTGTCATGCCCCATGGAGATTGTGCTTTGGCCTCATGGGGAATATGCCCAGCCAAAAGTTGTTTTCTAAATGGGTGGCACTTCTAGACTGAAGCAAATCTTCCCATATTGCTTTGTGTGTCTATTTCTCTGATTCTAGCAACTGTTGGGAATTACATTAGGTAATTCCCTAGCTGGCAGAATGAAGAACTTCCCAAAAAGTTCCCTGAGTAGTTTTATGAAGTTACACTGAGTATCTTTCCTAATAAGAGTTGAAAACTCTTTTTTTCCCCCTGGTTCTCTTTTCCCACCATGTAGGATGCTCCAGCCCCAATCTGTCATTTTTCATTAGCACAGGAGTCAAGCTATGGCTATTAATGAAAACTCTTAATGAGGATTTGATGAACAAGTCCTGGAAAATCAAACTTGAAACAAACAAGCTAAAATCTGTGTCAGATCTATTTTTTCTATGCTAGAAATTGGGAAATGAAGGCCTGTATAAAGCGCTAGGGAATTTAAAACAACAAATCATATTTGGACTTTTGAAGAGCTTTTGACAAGATATTCAGTTTCCCATAAATAAGACAAGCTCCATTGTCATAGAAAACTAGGTAGGATCTCAAAAATACAGTGGCTTTTTATTCATACAGGGAAAAAATGGAGCACAGTGTGGTCCCAGGGTCGAGGCTGCTGAATCATCTCAGCTATGATCAGGAAATAGATGGCATTTTTCAAATGACAGATTATTTATGTTGTGAAAAAGAATGGAAATGGTGTGGATGTGCAAAGGGTGAATGGCTGAAGCTTATATAAGCTTTGATGGATGACATTCTGAATTGTCAAATACAAAGCAAAAGACAAGACATAAGGGGAACTGTTCATCTGTGCCTCGCTGATGTAAGTTAGAGGCAACAATTGGACAACTGTCTTCCAGGGGATTGCATTAAAATCTCTGCCCAGTGTGCAGAGAGGGGGGAAAAAAGAGGAAAAAAAAGGAAAGTGGAATAACATCTCTAATGGAACAGCTCTCAAGAAATTAAATAGTGTGATTATAAAACACTCAGAAAATTCTGTTAACGCTAAGCTAGGAAAGGCTCTGGATAAGGATAAATCCCTGCCAGGAGAGAGGATGGATGGTTTGGGCAAGTTTGCCAGGTGAACAAACCGGACCTGCCAGAGCGGCACGAGAGCAAAACGTGGATGCACCGCCCCCTAGCGGCCGGTGCCAGCGGCTGCTGCCGAGCGCTGCGAACCAGCGGCCGGGGAACCGCAACACACCCGTCCTTTCTCTTCCCCCTTCCGTCTGATGTCACTTCACCGCATATTATTATTTTCTACTCCTCATTAAAGTGCCTGCTGCACTCCTGTGTTGTTTCTTGTCGTTACTCAGTGCACAAGCTGTTGTGCAGATGGGTTTTTTATTTTTTGCTGCCTGCTTGGAAGAAGAGGATGCAGAGTGTGACAGGGGCCGCGCACACGCTGGCATCAGGAACAATCATAAAATTTAAAAAATAACATTTGGAAGTCACTGTACACGACATCACTGATGCAAAAAAAAAAAAAAAAAAGGCATTAAAAACAAGGAACAGTTGTACAGAAATGGGAACATGGAACTAATTTGGTACATACATCCCTAAACTTCATAGATTAAAAAAGATACAATTTTAGGAACAGCATCTGGGACAGGGAACATCATGCAGTGGAAATGGTTTTCTTTAAATTTCTTACTCATGGACCAGTCACTGAATTTCAGTGTTTTCAACCAACCTGCACACCTGGGGAAACTGAGGCTGGGTGAATCCTTCACATCCCCACATCCTGAACACACACAGCTTAGCCCTGGTCACTTACTCCCACCTCTGTCTTATGTAGGACATGCAAAAAACTGGAAGAATCACCATTTTTACAATTTTTTCAGAATAATTCAATATAACAGACTGTGGCATTCACATTCCGTGAACACGATTCCTTCACCCAGGATCTCTCTCCTGGGAAGCTGAAAAGCCTCAAAGAAAAGGAAAGCAATTCTTATCTCATTTGCTTCTCCTGTGTTGTGCTCATGTGGAATGTGTTTGGAGATTGTTCACCCACAGGTGATTGTTCCATTGCATTCTGCTGGGAGTTGTTTTCACTCTTTGGCCAATCAGGGCCAAGCTGTGTCAGGACTCTGGAGAGAGTCAGGAGTTTTCATTATTATCTTTTTAGCCTTCTGTACGTGTCCTTTCTGCATTCTTTAGTATAGTTTAGCATAGCATTCTTTAATATCATATAGTGTAAGACAGCAATAAATTAGCCTTCAGATAAGATGGAGTCAGATGGATTCTTTCCCCTGTCTCTGGCTCTGCATTTACAACACCAGACCATTTTCTGCTGCTGTTCTGTAACCATCTACCCTGGAACACTTTGTGGACAGAGGAGAGGAGATGCTGAGCTGGATGCAGAGAGGGGCTGGGAGCACTGAGCAGGAGCTCAGCCCTGTCTCTGGCTGAGGTAACACCAAACACTTTGTCAGAACTGGGTGTTTTGTTAAAATTGCACATTCTACCCCAAAAAAAGAAGAAGAAAACAGAAGAAACCCGGAGCAGAACTGAACATCCTTCAGTTGCATCTACTGCACCCTCAAGCTAATTGATTCCAGTGTAAGCTAATTGATTCCAGTGTAAGCTAATTGATTCCAGTGTGCCAGGCTGGGCTTGTAGGGCAGATGAGAAGTCACAAGGAGTTGTATTTGCCTCTTGTAAAAATATTTCCATAACTTCAATTTTCTCAATTCCTGCTTCAAATGCCACCTTCAGCAGTGATTTTAAGGATGCAGCAGGTAAATTTATGTATTTGATAGGGAGAAATATTAACCCTTTCTAAGGTGATTTGCTAAGAAATTGCCTAAGAATGTATTTTTAATTAAGGCATGTAAGACACTCTTGTATGCATTTTAATAATTAAAGCAGGGCTGCTGCCCTTCTATAAATTATTCTGAAATTACCTGTTGACTATCTGAGATGGTGCCTTTTTGTGTCCTATTATGGCTCAGATGGAGTTCAGAGCATCCTTAATTTAATTTGAATAATTAATTTGTTTAACTGAAACTGAAGAATAAAAATCACAAACAAGGCACATTTTGACTTCTCACATGTTAAATCTGAAGAGCAAACCCAAGTCTTGATAATGTGAGCTTGTTAAAAATAGCCAGACAACAGATTATTCCAAAGATTTGTATATAATGATGCAAGCAATTTGCTCCTCCATTACCAAATTAATTCAAATTTCTGTACATGGCAGATATTATTTGCTAAGTCTCTTCTGTGTGTACTCTGTGCTTCCAGAGGATTAAAGAAGGAATTTTGTCACTGAAAGAATAGGAAAACAGATTTGCCGATGTAGCAATCTTATAAAACCCTGAGCTCAGAAAAAACATTTCCAATGGCACCAAGAAGGAAAAATCATTTCCCAAATTGTCCCAAGTCTCTTCCTACAGAGATTAAAAGGACAATGATGCACCTCCTACGTGACTCCTTTCAACTGCTTGCAGGTACAGGCCAGCTCCCATTCCCTTCCCCTGATTGGGCTCAGGATTATTCCATGCCTGTCTCTTGGTTCCTGTATTTGTCATCTTAGGCATTTTTTTGCAAGGTGAACACAAGTTATTTTATTCAGAGGTGTGAAAAAATTAAAAAAAAAAAAAAAAAGAACTGGTCCTTGCTGCATTAGTCAGGTTTCCATCACTACGAAGTAAAGCATCAATTGGGATGAAAACTCTAGAAATCACTTTTTTTTTTTTTAAATTCTTGCCAACTACATAATTATGCCTCAAATGATTTTGTGCCAGGTGGTTTGGCTAACAGATGGAATGGTATATTTGTTCACTCTTCGTAAACCAAGCTCCTTTCAAAAGCTTGTGAGCCAAAAGTATCTAAATTATTGATTGGCAGTTATATATGCCTAATAAGTAATTAAACTAGCTACAAATTACAGTGACTCCTGTGAGCATTTAAAAAAAAAATCCTATTGAAAAGATGTGATTTCCAGTAGCATTTTTAAATCGTGGCAGATAAAAATACTGGTGTGAAATGATGCACTACAGACAAAGGAGCTTTGGTAGGAAGCACCTCAGAAATGTCTAAAGGAGGACAGTTTGCATAACAGAGATCCATGGGCTGAGAGAGGGACCTGGGAGAACCTCAGGAGGTTCAGCGAGGCCAAGTGCAGGGTTCTGGCCCAGAAGGAGCCAACCCCAGGCACAAACACCAGGCCGGGTGCAGAATGGATGAGAGCATGAAGGACATGCTGGGGGATGAGAGCTGCACGTGCCCCAGCCCAGAACCCCCTGTGGGCAGCAGAGGAAGGGGATTCTGCCCCATCCCTGCTCAGGTGAGACCCCACCTGCAGAACCACCCCAGCCCTGGGGTCGAACAGGAGAAGGAGCTGGAGCTGGTGGAGCCAGTCCAGAGGAGGCCACAGAGATGCTCCAGGGCTGGAGCCAGGCTGGGAGAGCTGGGGGTGCTCACCTGGAGAAGAAAAGGCTCCAGGGAGAGCTCAGAGCCCCTTGCAGGGCCTAAAGGGGCTCCAGGAGAGCTGGAGGAGGACTGGAGACAAGGGATGGAGGGACAGGACACAGGGAATGGCTCCCACTGCCAGGTGACAGGGATGGATGGGATATTGGGAAGGAATTGTTCCCTGTGAAGCCGGTGAGGCCCTGGCACCTGTGGCTGCCCCTGGATCCCTGGCAGTGCCCAAGGCCAGGCTGGATGGGGCTTGGAGCACCCTGGGATGGTGGAAGGTGTCTCTGCCCACAGACAGGGCTGGAACGAGATGGGCTTTAAGGTCCCCTCCTGCCCAAACCATTCTGTGATTTCATGGTAAGATTGAAAGTTGTTCCAAAGGCTTACTTAACCAACCAGAGCTTGTGAGCAGATCTAACTGCTTCTGAGCAGTCAGGTTCTCAAGACTATCCCAGACAACACATGCTAAATATAACCCCACTCTGGAGGGAGAAATTAAACTGAAATCAAACCATGAGGTTTGATATCCATTAACTCCATTGGCAGTTATCTGGGGCTCATTCATCTCTTGCCTGCGCATCCCAGAAGGAAATTCAGAAACCTTTGTCATGCATGGAATGGCCAGGAGTCCATTTCATCAGGAGGTGACACAATGACTGGGAATGTGCTGAACACACAGAGAAGGCACAGCCTGCTGTAAATCCAGAGTAAATCCAGCCTGGCTTGGAGCACACGTGCAGATCAGCTGTGCTGAGGAGGCACAGCAGGATTTGATGAACAGCACATATCAGCAGGTATTTTCAAGCCTGGATTGTCTCCTCCTGTGCCCATCAGCCGGGCCATAAAGGTACAAGAACTCTGTGACAGAGCTGACCCTGTCCCATTAAACATTTCCCTGAACATCTGCAAACATCACTGATTTCCCAGCCTGTGTTGTGATTCTCATCATAATCCCACCAAACTGAGGGCAAAACCAGATCCATCTCCCACCCAACCCTCCCATGGGAAAATAGCAATTAATTAAAAAAAAAAAAAAAAAAAAAAGAGAGAGAGAAAAGCTTTTTCTCACTTTTTCTCATAGTATATTAATATCTGTACTACTGCTATCACAGAGCTGTGCCAGAAACATTGATTTAATAGGCACTGCAAAGCAATTACCATGCAAATAATATTAGCCAGCAATTTATTATTTTTTTAGTGAAGTCCTTGTTTTGGCTAGCAGACCACAGTAACAGATTCCAATAAAACTGGGTAATTGAAAGAAATTGCAAGTGTCTAAATAGCTGTGACACCAAACATATGAAGCAGCAGTTCTCAGCCTGGCCTATTGGTCTGCTTGTGATTTCAAATATGGACAACCTGGGGAGCCAACAAAGGAACAGCCTACACAGCAAAAAGAGAGCACTGAAGCAACCAGAAGCAAAGATACTGAGGAAAACTCTCTTCATAGTGACATTAGCAAGGAGGACAATGAGGAATAATGTAGAGGGTTTTAAGCCTCTTAGAGAACAGCATTCCTGCCTCAAATCCTTCCTTTTTCCCTGATTTTCTTCATAAGAAACATTTTAATTTTTTTAGTAAGTCTATATTTTTTAAAGCAATATCTGCTCATCTATTTATAGCACAGGATTGGAGACTTGCTCAGATGAACTGAAATGGTAAAGTCCATGTTCAGCTTCAGAAGTTGCCCATTGATCAGAGCAATAGGATTTTACCTAAATCACTTTTGTGTTCTTCCTGTGCCTACCAGAAAACAAACAAAGTTTCTTAGCTCACACCAGAGTGCTGTGACATTCACAAAATTAAGGAAACTTCACATTGCAAGACCTAAAATATTTAATTCCCATTGAAAAGAGATACTGACAGCTGTGTACTTGGAGACATAATAAGATGGCTAACAATTAAATGATGCCTCCTAGGAAATCTGGGACAGGAAAACGTGTCACAGACAAGTCTGTCATCCCTGGAAAGACCTTTGAAGATCATCATGTATGCATGCACTTTCTGAGCAGGGCCAGCAGAAGCCAGAAAGGTCACTGGAAAGCTGGTAGAAAATGCCAGTAGCAAAATAGATGAACAATTTTTACAAAAAAACTTTCAGAGTGTTTGAGACAGCAAAAAGCTGATCATATTTTCAGCACTCAGTTTATCACTACAGGACTGATTTATGAAGCAAGGGAAGGGTAATGGGAAGATCCTGTGCTGTGTAAAGCAGGTTTATGTACAAACTCAGCCTGTTACTGAATCCATCCTAATGTAAGTGAACAAACATAAATGTATCATCAAGCACATGCCTCCTTTGAAATAAATACCAGTCTCTTAATGTCGTTACATCTCTAATAATCTTAATTATCTTAATTAGTAGTAATCTCTTAATTATGTTAATCTTATCTTACAAGGATACCTATGCTGGCATGATAACTGAATTAATACTTCAGCATTTTACAGTCAAAATCTGCCTCATTTCCTCAACAGTTCTTCAGGCAGAATGGCAGCTGACATGACAAAATCAGGCAGGAACACATTTGGCATTTGCCACAAACCTATATCAAGATGCACAGTCTTGACTCTGTAGCTTTGCCAAGGAGTAGGAGGATCCACAGGCAAGGATCCCAGTTTTAGACACCAGAGTTTTAAATACAGTAGAGGTGGGTAATAAAGCACCAACTCTCCACACCTGAATTCAGTGCTTAGTGTCAAAGCTTGCATGGATTTTCACAAACTGGTGGCTCACAGTGCTGGGCTGATTCTGTCACTGCTCTTTCAGATGTGACACTTTTTAGCAGAGCACAAACCCAGGGTCACTGAGGAGAAGGTGCCACTGGCATTGCTGTTCCCATCGAGGTGAACAATGGCATGTCTCCCAATCCAAACATGGATCAAGTTTTTCCCATGGAATGGAGGTTGGCCTAGAACTGCTGTGGCAATAAAGTCTAAACCCACAAAATCTGTAGGTGAGTTGATTTCACCCCTCACCACAGAAGCCCTGGAGGAAGCCAAGCTAATTGAGCATAAACTGCAATCTTCCCATTCCATGTAGGCTTTCACAGCCAAAAAATTATTTCTAGACCTCTCCTAGGTCTAGAAGTTGGTAGCTCAGCTCAGTTAATTTCCAAGTCTGAGTTTACCACAGGAATCTAAAAGACTGACAAGGACACCAGGATCACAGAGGAACCAGAACCTCTTTGGTTATGGAGCTTTTCCTTTGCCTAATTCCACAGATGGGAGCTCAGCATGGCTGATGCTGATTAAACTGGAGCACGTCTGGAGAGATCTGGAGACAGATTTTTGGGTTTTTTCCTCAGACACATCACTCCATCAAAGGCTTGGCTAGATCTCACACCAATCTCTAATTCCCAGCTATCAATGCAGTGCTCCTGAATAACCTTGTTGTCTTCTTTCACTGTCAAGGGCCACCTTTGATTATTAGACAGCTAATAAAACACAAACACTGGTGATCAGACCATTTCCTTAGAACTCTGTGAAAAAGGTTAGAGATTTGAAACATATCAATGCTATCAGAGAAGGAAAAAAAAAATTATTTTACTTCTGCCATGGTAACTAAGAGACGTGATTCTCAGATCACAGTCTGGTTCATCCAGAAGGTTTCTACTCCTCTAGTGATGTTACAGCCTTCATTTTTCTGGAAGTTTCTGCTAAATTTGTGTATTCAACTGGCTGACTTCAGATTTTTCAAAGATAAGTGAAGATTCTCCAGAATTATGCTGGCAAGGGAGTGTCAGCTCCCCCCAGATATCTGGAGGATTCCTGGGAGTGTGAAGCCAGAGCTCTGGACACATTTCCTTGCATGGATAGAAAATGAGAGGTCCCACATTTCTGAGTCTTTTGTGACGGTGTTCACAGGGGTTCTTGGATGAGGGAAGAGACGAGGATCTGACTCCGTGTTTTAGTGGGCTTGATTTATTATGATATATATTACATCAAAACTATACTAAAAGAATAGAAGAAAGGATTTCATCAGAAGGCTGGCTAAGAATAGAAAAAGAAGGAATGATAAAGGTTTGAGGCTCAGCTCTCTGTCCAAGCCAGCTGACTGTGATTGGCCATTAATTAGAAACAACCCCATGAGACCAATCACAGATGCACCTGTTGCATTCCACAGCAGCAGATAACCATTGCTTACATTTTGTTCCTGAGGCCTCTCAGATTCTCAGGAGGAAAAATCCTAAAGAAAAGGATTTTTCATAAAAGATGTCTGCGACAGTCTTTAGCCACACGAGGACACACCCAGTAAAGGGAGCATCCTGCTGATTATGACTTTGAGCAGCTACCTCCAGAAGCAGCCACAATTTCAGCAGTGAATTCCACTAAAACAACTGAAATCACCTCCAGCAAGGTCCTTTAGCTCTGATTGTGCAATACAAGTTTCCCCAGCAAGGCTCACCAACTGTTGCACTCCAAATTCACACCCCACTTCAGAGAAATTTCCTAAAGTAGGTAAGTAATGTCCTTTTGAAAATAGAGATTTGCCTGATGTCAGAAAAAAAGAACTCCTTGTAATAAGGCACTGCCACCAGCATATCAAATGGCTGAATTAGAGCTAATTTAATACTTTCAATCTAGGCTGGTGTCACCAGCCCCTAGAACTGCATCAGATGATATTCATAGGATAAGAAACTCTATTCCAGGCAAGAGTGGCTCTGAAAAACAATACAAGATTTTCAAGTCTTTCTTAAGGGAAACTGTTCAATCATCTTATCTTCTACGTGGAGTAAGATAAGAAGCAATCAGCTCAATTCGGAATAAAAGAGATTTGTATTCCATATTAGAAAGCATTTGCTAACTGTAGATATAGTTCAGCACAGAAGATGGAGAAAGTTCTGTTTGTGCCCAGAATTTCAGCATTTTAATCCTTTATTGCAACTGAACTGAATTAAGACTCTTCCAAATAACTGTCAATATTATCTTGCTTTTTAGGAACTTTTTGGAATATTTTGCATTCTGCTATGAAAAATTAAGACCTTCTTATGTAATCTCATAATATTTTCTTAATATAAAGAAACCTGCACACACAAATATTTGAGTGAAATATAGATGTGCATGCATGTGTATTCACAAGTTTCTGACAGCACACAAACTGCCACATAATTAAATCATTAAATTGAATTAAGGGAATTTTCAGGGAACACCTAACCTTGGCAATAAAGCTGGTGTGTAGAAATCCCTGTGCTGGGATTCTGAGGGGTGAAATTCCTGCAGGTCTGTGGGCAGCTGTAGGGAGATGCTCACTGCAAGGTTTGATGGAAGAGTTGGTGTCACTCAGAGGGGCACAAACTCACATTTTTTCCTTGGAAGTGCATCCATATATTGTCACTAATTCACTTTGGATAGACTGAACACTGCTGCTCTTCAAGGTAATGGAAATTCCTGTTGATTGACAGCACAGACAGACCATTGCTTAGTGATTTTGAAAATAAAGTGTAATTGGAGACTGAAACAAGGACATGCTGTCAGCTTTATTCTATTTCCTTGTTTTATATGTAACATAAAGGTAGAGTAGGGCAGAGCTGTAAATCCCTGAGTTTATTTTATTAAGCTCCTAGTTTATAAATTGGACTATTTTTGATCCCCGCTTTTTTTCAGTTGCTTTCATTCCAAGATTTTTTGTTATTTCAGTTTAAAGAAAGAAGATTGCCAGAAGCAAGAATGGGCATCACTAACTCAGATTGTTCATATTCAGAGCAGGACTAAAATTTGAACAATTCCAAATGGGTTTGACAGCAGGGATAAGGAACAGCTTAATTCAGCAATGTCTTTATAATTTCATTTCTAAAATATTGCATACAAGTCTATTAAACATTGTTATTCAGAAGCTAAAATGACAGAATAGAATAATGGAAAGCATTTTAAGAATCTCTTTAGCTTACTTGCCTGCAAAAAGTCAAAATCAATTGTATCATTCTTGACAAATGTGGCTATTATCAACACCCGCCACTGATAAGGATTTTGCAGCATCCTCAGGCAAAATCCTTCTGTGCTTTACTCTCATTACTCCTATTACACTGTCCTTAATTCTAATCTAAACCTTTCCTGCTGCAATGTTATTCCACAACTGTTTTTCCCATCCAGCAGCAAAATGAAACCTGTTTATTCTATTCCACTTTGCAGCAGCATTTTTTGTCATCCAGGACCTGGAGGAAAAATGGGTGCAATTTTCACTTCTCCAGACAAAACACCAGTTCACTCAATCTCCTCTCATAGATCTGATTTTTTTTCAAGGTCTTTGATCATTATTTTTATGTTCCTTTTCAATCAGACCTTATCTTTCTTGAAGTCTGTACCCCAGATTGACACAGCATTCAGCAGTGCTCTTCCCAGTGTGCTGGGGTGATGTCTCCTGCTCAGAATATCTTAGAAAACCTTAGAAAAAGTGGCTGGCCCAGGAACAGGTTATGGTGCACTGTAATTCACTGATTCCCAAAGAATCCCTACACACTGGATTTGTCATCCCTTTTTATAAAATGCTTATTTTGGTAGGTAAAAAATGAGGGAAGAAGATCAAGGTAAGATGTTTAAGGATGATAAGAGGATGATATGAGCAGCTCTGCTACGAGGATGGGGGTGCTCACCTGGTGAAGAGAATATTCCAAGGAGAGCTCAGAGCCCTGGCAGGGCCTGGAGGGGCTCCAGGAGAGCTGAGAGGGACTGGGGACAAGGGATGGAGGGACAGGACACAGGGAATGGCTCCCACTGCCACAGGGTGGTTTATTTGGTACACTGGGGAGAAATTCTTCCCTGTGAGGGTGAGGAGCCCTGGCACAGTTTTCCAGTTTTCCCAGAGAAGCTGTGGCTGCCCCTGGATCCCTGGAAGTGCCCAAGGCCAGGTTGGACGGGGCTTGGAGCACCTGGGATAGAGGAAGGTGTCCCTGCCATGGCAGGGGTTGGAATGATTTGAGCTTTGTGGTCTTTCCAACTCAAACCAAATAATTCTGTGATTTATGATTTTGCTTTCTTATGAGTAAATATTGAAGGTCTGCATATCCACACTTACCAGTAATTAAAAAAAATTTCTCACTGTAATCTGTGTTTTGTTTAATATCTCAGTTGCATTCATACAATTCAGTTCTGGCAATACTGTGTATACATGAAACCACATTCTTTTAAGGCACCACTTATCTTTGGGTGAAGCAGCTCATTCATCTAAGTTGATCACACATAAATACATTTTGCACTAGCAGAGCTGTTCATTTATATGCCTATTTCAGCCTGACATTTAACCAGAAATATCCTTATCCAGAAATCCAGGTTTTTAAAGTGACCTAAACTGGGAATAAGCCATTAAATATAACATAATAAGTCCTTCTTCTCACAACCTGCAGTCTGGAAATGCACCATATTGGAAAACACTTTTAGGAATTATTTGAAAGAAATTTTGTTTCAAAAAATAAATTACTCATCAGAACAATTACATATTGGGCAAGACACTACTAAGCAATTCTATTTTATGAGTATTTTGAGGGAGTCTTTTTGTCATTTGAAGTGGTTTCATTTTCTGCTCCCTCCCAGGGAATGGCAGCTCTCCTGGCAGTGCTTCCTCTGGATGAGGCCCAAGTAAGCTGACATTTGAGAGACATCACAGAGGTGACAGGAACTATATTAACTTTTATGAAAAGCCAAAGCTGACTTCAGAATACCTCAAACAAAATCAATCATTCCGTTTTGTGTAAAACAGGGTTAAATTACATCCCAAATATTATTTTAAGCTCTGATCGTTCTTGTAGGTTGTCATTAAACATTTTTAGTAAAAAAAAAATACAACAAAGAACATATCAGGAAGAATGCTTTAATGAGAATATGAATATTCAGATGGGAGATGTGAAAGTTAAAGCTCTGTAATGACCTGATTCAAAGGTCATTGAAGCAAACAAAGAGACTATACATATCACAAGATCACAGAACGGTTTGGGCTGGAAGGGACCACCAAGCCCATCTCATCCCACCCCCTGCTATGGGCAGGGACATCTTCCACCATCCCAGGTGGCTCCAAGCCCTGCCCAGCCTGGCCTTGGGCATTCCAGGGATCCAGGGGCAGCCACAGCTGCTCTGGGCACCCTGGGCCAGGACTGTCGCAGACATTTCTCCACAGAAATCCTTTCTTTCGGATTTCTGTGTCTTCGGGAGGCCAGAGGCTTCAGAAGACAAGGTAAACAATTATTATCAGCTGCTGGGGAATGCAACAGGGGCACCTATTTTGATTGGTGATTGGTTCATGTTTTATGTTTATAATTAAGGGCCAATCACCAGTGCAAGCCAGGGGACTGAGTCCTTGGCCACAGCTTTGTTTTGGATTCTTTTCTATCTATGTCTAGCTAGCCTAGCTGCTCTGCAAAACCTCTCTCCTTATTCTTTCTAGTATAACTATAATGTATTATATCATATATTAATAAATTCAGCCTTCTGATTCAAGAAACAAGATTCACCGTCTCTCTCTCACCAGCTGCGCCCACTCAGGCGCGGTAATACAGGACCTCACCACTCTCACAGGGAAGAATTTCTTCTCAATATCCCATCCATCCCTGCCCTCTGGCAGTGGGAGCCATTCCCTGGGTCCTGTCCCTCCATCCCTTGTCCCCAGTCCCTCTCCAGCTCTCCTGGAGCCCCTTCAGGCTCTGGAAAGGGCTCTGAGCTCTTTCTGGAGCCTTCTCCAGGTGAGCACCCCCAGCCTGGCTCCAGAGAAGATTTGCTGTACACCTGATATTCACCAGCCAAGGATCAGCCCCTAATTGTCAATGCACACAAAGGTTTCTCACACAAATTTCTGATTTTTATCACAAACTCCCTGTGGTTTTCCTTGCCCTCTGCATTAAACAGCTGCGTGCACACCAATCTCCCTTTCCTTGTCTCCAAGGCTCACAGCTTTGGGCTGTTCTTTCTTATGCACCTTCCCATGCAAACAGCTTCTTCCTCCACACCTTTCTTGCCTGAATTGTTTTGTTCCATCCTATCCTGTCTGTTTGCAGCCCTGGCACCAGCTTCTCTTCCTTCTCTCTCTCTCAGCTCCAGCTTTATCCCCTTCCACATTATCACAAATAAAAAACATCTTCATGGCACCAGTCCACAAAGGGCCTCCCAATATCTATGGCCCGTGGCTACAGACCTGAATTTATTATTAATTTCTCCATATCTAGCCACATCCTTTTTTTTTTAATTTTTATCTATTACAAGTTTTTTTTCTTCTCTTCCTGCTAATTTCATGCACACATTTCCTGCAAGTGCACTGCATCCTCAAGGCTCACTTTTACTCAAAGCACGTATTAAGCTAGAATCCCTTCGAAATATAGTGAATTTCTAAGTTTAGCTGTAATATCAGGTTTTCAGACATTTGCTCCAGTTTCTGCTTGGGCTGTAATCTCTCTGGGACATGCTTTGTGTCTTCATTTGCATTCTGAATGCAACATTTTATAAATTATTTTTTTAAAATGTGAATTTTGTTGTTGTTGTTGTTGTCACTTGTGACTTTAGCATTAAAGCTGTATCACAGTTAGCATTTGGAAAAATCTTTAGGAGGTTTCTGTTCAGTCCTAAATCAGGGAAAAATTGCCTGGACTGAATGAAATCTCTGACTAAACCCAGACTGACGTAATACTTCGATCTGTGAACACTGGAACTTTTCCATGACGTAAATGGATCCAGAGAAATTATCTAGAGACATATTATTAACAAGAACATTTTTATATATATATGTATATGATTTATTGCTAAAGATTATCTGATTGGAGATACTTTTTTTGTACATGTGTGTGAGCAACCACAGCCTGATATGTCCTGAACTTTACTACTTTGGCATTACACTTATTCCCAAAAATTATTCTCATGTGGAAGCAGACAGAAATGTTGATTAGAACACATTAGCAACTTTATTTGGTACATTCAGGATTAAATATATCTTTTTTTATGAAATTCTTTTTTAACTGTCTCATTTTCAGACTCCAGAGCAAGGACTGCCAAGAGTTTGAATGCAATCAATTTCTTTGTGAGTCTACATGAGTAACTTGGATAAACCATTCTTGTATTTCACATGGACACTCCAGCGCTGTTAAAAGCAGCAGTTCATCTCTTCATTCCAATGCAAGCCCCAGCTGAATTAATGAATTCACTGCCTGGCCTTGAATCTTTAGTGTTTGATTTAGCGCAGGCAGGGGAAGTCCCATACATAATCTCCCCCTGGCACCTCTCTCTCCCCCTCCATATTTAAGTGTATATATAAGAATATAAATACTATATAAATAGATGGATATGTATATTCATGCTGACTTATATTTCTGTTCCAGCCATGCTATCACTATGAGTGAGATAAGACTAATCCTAAGAATTTCTTGAATTGCTTGTATTACATCTACAATAATTTAATATCATCAGGTAGTTAATACTTATCAGCATCTTCTGGAGCCCTTAGAACTAATTTTAAGAGCAGAGAGTGTGCCCACCCTACTAAAAATACAGATGCAGTAAAAAGAGAGAGCCTTCAGTAGAAAATAAATTTCTATTATAAGGACAGAGACAAAACATTTCCTTTAGTCCCTCATTAGTTATCTATTTCAATGTAACTGTGCTGTTGTTTTGCCTTTAGCAGACACAGAGCCTTGGTGGAGGCCCAGCAGTGATCCCCAGTCAGGAGTGGCAAAGATCCCAAAGAGATTTCAGCCCTATCAGATAATAATGCTGCTGCTGAAAGCCCCTTCATCGGGATCTTTACATGGCTCTGCTAAAACATTTCTCTTTCTGACTTGCCAGCAGCCAAACTAACAAGACTTCAGTGACAAATGATCTGTTTAACCCTCCAGAAAGGAATCCCAGCTTGGTTTTTAGGAGTGTTTCCATTTTTATGTCTGAACGACCGGACAAAGACACATCACCTTTCAACGAAAGTGAGGGCAATCTCAAAGTTTGGAGAAGCATCTCAAAAATATCATTTCATCACAGTGTTTTTGTCTTTTTGTTTGATGGCTTTTGGGGAAAAAAAAGAAGTTATACACAGAATACAATAAGAATCTGATCTACAGCAATATTGCCTTAAATTCCTGAGAGGCTATTTCCCTAATTAAGCAGAACAAACTACTTATGTGTGTTTTTACCTTTCAGAGGTGGAGTCTGGAAACACCACACATGCCTCAGATTTTAAGTGTCATTAATGAGTTGATGCAATGACAGAGTCAGAGAGAACAGGTGTAGCTGGGACTTTTGGAGGCTATTTAATATTTCACTTTCTCTGTGTCATTGTGTCATGACCCTGTGCCATCTGAATGACCTTTTTTTTTTCCAATATCAGACTTTTCAACAAAGTGAGTTTTGTTCTATTGCTAAGTTTATCTCAAAAAAATGGTGAAGTTTAATTTGGTAAGAGATGCCCTCCTGTAAGGAAGTCTTGACTAAAGCAGTTAATTTTCACAGATGCATAAAAAAATCAAACCAAATCTGCAAAGTCATTTTGTACTTGTACAGCTCTCAGAGAAGGCAACAATATCTCACTGATTTAAACATCAGATATACTTCTTCCAGTACAAGGACATTATTTTTATCTAAAAGCAAACTGGTCAAGGGAGTTTTGTTGGCTGTGTTCACTGAGCTGGAGAAAGTCCACGTTTGTCTTGACCCTCTTGGTCAAGACATTGTGGATTTTCAGCTTTAATCCTCCTTGTACTCATTTCAATCTCTCACAAACCACTGGAACTAAGAGTTACATAATCAGCTTCAACAATTTCTCTCTTTTTTCCCCATATCCATGCTTTTCAAACACCTACATACATATCACATCCTCCTGAGTTGCTCCAACTCCAATGTCTGAACTAATTCTTCATGACAAGATGTCAATGTCGAGCATTATTGAGCCTTAAACAGAGGCAGTGATTGCCAAATGAAATATTCCAGCATCTTCCCAAGCAAACTGTTGAGAGCTGATTGAAGGGAGGGGCTGATTCAGCTGCACTTACCTACTTTTCCAAAAACAGCTTTTTAACCTCTTTTTTCTGTAACATTGCTTTCTGTTTCTTTGTTCTGAAGGGTGAAACAGTTCATTGCTCTGAGGGCTCATATGAGAATTAAGTTCAATTTTCATCACTGGAGCAGAAAAAGCTGTGAAGCCAAGGCACAGCAAAGACACTCTTGACAAATAATATGTGGTCTGCTCTCCTTTCTTTCACAATGTAATGGGAATGAGACAATGGTGCGGCTCAAAGGAAATTCTCATGGGCTCTTGAAAAAATAAATACAAAATTGTCTTTAAATTTTGAATCAAACATACTTCAACAACCACTGTTAAGGTGGGTGACTCATAAAGAGATGGTATTACACTAGCAGGGAAACAAAATGGCAAAAAAAATTGAATTTTTTTTTTAATTACTGTAATATATTGCTAAACCATCTTTATATACACACATCTTAAGAAAATAATGACAGAAATTCAAGCCAGGCCACAGAAGTGGAAATCTGGCATAATTAATATTCTTTTTGACAACTGTGAAATTCCTGGTTTCAGTTTGTAATTCAGCTGAGCTGATGACAGATTTCTCCACATCATCACTGATTTATGAGCTCTTCTCGTCAACTTTTCCCCCCTTCCCACACTATGTACACAAGCTGAGGCAGTTTTTAATCCTCAGAACAAAGGACAGCATTTCAAGAAAAAACTATTAAATTGTGCATATCCATAACTGCCTTTTGAAATTAAGCAGATTTTGTCTGCATGCCACAGCTCAAGTACTCTGAGGAAAGGACATAAACAGAAATCAAAGCTAGAAGAACAGCAGATGATCAGAGTCTGAATGTCTCAAACAGCTTCTCTTTTTTTCCCAGGGTTTTGGATTTTAGTTTGGTTTTTAGCTTTTTAAAAATGTATTTAATTTATTGGTTGTTGGTTTTCTATTAGATGGAACCTGATAATTTGCTCATATTCTACTTTAATAGAAGGACTTTCTTGAGAAGTGAGTTGTTGGATCATTAATTAGCACATTGCTGCTAAGAATATGATTAATAAGATGAGCAATAATTCATCTAACATATCATCCAAAGAGGAGAAATGCCCAATGAGTATCTATTTAGGTATCTATAAAAGATTAGCTGATAATGGAATATTTCCCTTTCCAGAGTTAAGAAGATATTAAAGAGTAACTCCAAAAGAAGCTGGAGATTTGAATCAGAATGTTTAATTGGTTTGTGTTAGAGAATATTAACAGATCTAGATGGTCAGTGCTCTGGGCTGGAAGGGGAAAAAGTACAGAAAGAAAAACGGCCATAAAAATGCATTTCAGAATTCAAACAAAAGGAGAAAAGGAGATATATAGTTATTTTGAGGCTGGAATTTTTACAACCTCACTGAGTATATAAACATTTCAAAAAATCCAGCATTTAAACTTCTCAAAATAAAACTTATCACCCAGTTTTTCTTGTCTGTCCTTCCCCTTTTACAACTGCAATCATCTTTTTGCCCTCACCCCTCCAATTCCAAGGATAAGGCTTGGAAGACAAGAGTGTAGCCATGCAATTATGGCACTTTTATTATCAGGAAGTCTGTCCTTGCATGGAGCTGCAGAACAGGCAGGTAGGAGAGCCTGGCTGATTCTCCTGATTAGCTGAATAATCAGGCAGTTGTTTCTCCAAATGACCTTGCCTGTTATGATACAGTTTATTATTATCAGCTTCCTTACACTGCCTGCTCTCTAAATACTCCTCTCTCTATTGTAATCTCTTCCGTGACTCAGGAGAATACATTTTCTCCTTTCCTTTTCTTCCACTGAAATTGTCAACATCTCTCACTGTGCTTCCTCTTTGACCTCTTGGATCAAGGTAATTGAATGCTTACCTCTTGTTTTTAAATGATACCATTTAATGTTTCATTTCAAGAATATTTCACGCCACATATGATACACACAAGTTTCCGTAACCCTGCCAGGGAAGGAAATTTCTACAGAAACACAAGGGTCAGTTCATGTTTCCAGTTCACTCATCAAACATCACATTAATTCATTCAGCCTGAAATTCATACAGGAATTTATTAATTGCATTCAGGGGTCAAGCTCTACAGAAACCTTGTAGGAAGGATATTGTGTAAGAGTTTCTTGGGTACATGCTCCAGGAACAGTGGTGTGGGAAATTCAACGACTTCAAACAACCCCATTTGCAAGAAAAAGGGTATTTAATTTGAATAACTACCAAGTCCATCACTTGTATGTGCTTCTTTTTGCTCTTGGTCATACAGAGAGAATTCAGTTTACCTGTCTCAAATGCTAGAAAAAAAAATAAATCAGTGCAAGTAGTTTTGTTGATGTAATTTACGGAGCTAGTTTAGAAAAAACAGAGAATGTCAGCAAAGGGAACTATTTTTATCACAGTCTATTGTTTAACAACCCTTCACGGTCTACAAATTTAGTGCACCTATAAAATGCAAGGCGGCTGTAGGGGATGAACCAGCAGTTTAAAAATACTAAAGAACCAAAAATTATCCAAGCCCCATCTCCCTGATCCACTGATACTGCAGGGAAGTGAAGTGTACATACAGCTTTTGCAAAAAGTCATCAGAATTTTAAAATTGGACAATTTTAGGATGCAATTAAAGCAATTATTAAAATTAGGACAGTGAGTGAGTGTCCAGAGCTGCAAGCTGAGTTGCTGTGCTCAGAAATAAGCAGAGAAGTCCTCACAAGCCTGAGGTGAAGTCCACAGAAGAATATTGTGACATGTAACAGAACCAAATTCACATTTAATGAAACTTTTAACTGAAAATTTATAATGGTCAAAGCTTCCAAAAGATAAAATTTAATTTAAACAATGTTGCAGGGGGGTTGATCTTGTTTTTGTTTGATTTGCATCCTGATGGCATGGGAAACCATTGATCATTGGGCTCACTCTCCAGTTTGCTGGGGGAAAAAAGGAATTGCTTGAAGAAGCCTTGAATTTTTTCCCTGTTTCACGAGGTTTCATCTAGCCACCAAGTATCTGGCTCTGTATTGACTATTTTTGTCTTCCTGCTTCCATTCCTGCTGCTATCAAGCCCACATCCCTTCTCTCCCCCACTGAAATCTCCACCACCAGCTCTGCCCTTCAACCTCCCTACCTGCTCCTCTTCCCAGCACTCTTGCAGGATTTCATCTCCTCCCCTGGAGTCCAAGATCCAGCTCAAAGATTTGAGCATTGACAAATATTTCTGTGAAAAGCTTGCTAAAAAGCTCAAGGAAAAGAAAAATCACACCAAGGAGCTGGAAGCCTGTTCCAAGGAGCACTGAAGGAGAGCCTTTCCCCACCTGGCTGAAAACCTCCAAGGCAGCACAGGGCAGGCTCTATTAATGCTTGGCTGAGTAATATTTAGCTTAGAAATCTGCTGTGTGTAGCAGCCAATAAATATTTGATCTGTGCTCTTACACTGTGGGTATAGGACTTGCAAAGACTCCCTGTACTCAGCAAAAGGCGCCCAAAAAAAGGGATGCACGGGGCTAAATTTTCCTGATTTTACCAGTGATAGAGCTGGTGACCCCTGATCTTACATCACTGCAAGAACAACCCAATCCCAGCCAAAATCTCACCATTCCAAAGAAAAATCACAGCCATTGTCAGCATATTGCAGCAGCTTCCTAAGTATTTATGCAGGCTAACAATTCAATTTTATGTTATGAATGCTGCTTTATCTTCCATTTTGTGCTGGAACCTTCAAGAGAGAAGCATTTCTGCTTCAGCCACAGCACTGCACGTGGAGGACAATCAGAGTCTGTGAGGTGGCTGATTTTTCATTCAAATGGAAACAGCATGGCACAAATAGTTGGCCACTACCCCAAAAAAATCCATCCTGCCAGGCTGTTTTACAACCCTCCACTTTAGGAGATGGATCACCTGGTTCCTTTCCCTGCTTTTTGTTTGGAGAAATTTTCAACGAACGCTCTGTTATTGCCAGGATTCAGGAGCAATTTTTAATAGTCTGTTTTTCACTTGGAGCGTTTGGTATTTTCCTAAGGAGATGAAATTTCTTAGAAGGTGCTCAAAAACACATCTTTGAGTAGGTGGCCTATGAATTCTCCTCCTGTGGATAGTTTTGAAGTCAGCCAAGAAAAAGCGGTTTTGGTTGTGGGTTGTTCTTCCTCTGAGGATAGATTAAATTCAGGACAAAACATGAACAGTGGAAAAAGTAAAAAAGGAACCCCTCACTTGCTAAATGCCCTGCCATAGCCTGATGGCCATGGTCTAATGCTATTTATTCATAGAATCCACTTTTTCCCATTGGAAAAGCTTATCAAAGTGGCAAAAGCCATTTAAACCTGACAGAAAACACAGCGGACATGAAGCATTTCTGTACAATCACATCCAGGTAACTCTTCTCACATCTTCCCTTTGGCTGAATGTGGGATTTCTACATATTGGACCTTATTATCTCTGCATTTCAGAGACCTTTGATGTCTCTGTTCACATTTTGCAAAGAAACTTTTGTTTTCAGTTCTGAGGGTCACTCTAAGATCAAAAAGCCCTTGTTGATAATCAAAAGCCTAAAGTTTTCTGTGTCTCTGGGTCTTTGACTTCAAAATGCCTACCAAAAAATCAGTGCAAAAGGAACGGCATGGAATTTCATAGAATCAAAGAATTTCTGAGGTAATTTATCCAGATAATCTCTAACAATATGGAGAGAGTGTTAATCAGGAATATTACCTATTAACAAGTGCCAAATTTACACATGCATCAGCTTTGTATAAATTCATCTCATAACTTGAGTTATGAAGTCATCCAGCTCTTTCAAAAAGATTTTTCTTTGTCTTTTGTTCCACAATAAAAGCAAGTTCTTTCTCCTAAGGATAGATTTTCCATATATACATATCAGAATATTTCAGCATGCATCAACAAGTGGATATATCAAAGGAAAAAAGAAATATCTTTGCTGAGGGATTGGAATAGATGATGTTCAGGATAAGAATTCAGGAAAGGGTCTGTGTGAGCTGGTAGCTGATGTTAGATTGAGATGGGTTTCTCTAAATCAAGGATCCCTTTCCAGCTCCTGCTTTCTGATCCTGGGGTCTGATGGTGGTTTAAAGGAGAATATTTTATACAAGCTAATAATAATATCCTTACCAATACTGCAAAATTTTTCTGTGAGACTGCAGAACAGTCTGCATTCCTGCTTCCCTGTGCTCATAGCTCCTGCAAACCTTCACACTCCTCAGGTTTGTTTCTGTCAAAAAGATATTTCCACTTCTTTGGATGGAAGAAAGAGCTCCAATACGAGCGGGGGAAATAATTACAAAATAAAATGAGAACAAAGCTGGAAAATGAGTGTAACACAGATCTGCATTTATGGCTGAAATCAGCCTGGCGTGAACACAGCAGGGACACAGCACCAAAGTCCCCTGAATGTACCAACCACAGCTTTGGAAATAAACTGAAATCATACCTGGCAGGAAAAAGAGGTGCCTCCTTCACCCTTTTTGCAGTGCTATGGAATATTCTGTAGTTCCAAACTGTTCCTGAGCTAATTTCACAGTTAGTGCCACAAAGCAAACACCTTTCAGAAACGTGAATAAATGAATTACTTGAATTCATTCATTAAAAGGGAGAAATAGTTCTGCCATAAACCCATTACTCACTGCTGCTTACATAATTTTTCCAGACCTGTTCATGCTGCTCTGTGTCTCAAACTCACAGGTGACAACAGAGCTCCTCCAGGAAGATAAACTGATCCACAGACACACATTTTTTCCACACTAATCTTCTCCTTCAAAGAGCACATAAACAACAGCACCGGGAACTCCTACATAAATCACACAACTCAATAACTTTTCCACCTGCATATTTTTCTAATCCTGTCCTAAAAGGTGCTGTGATTCTCTAGAACAGAAAAAGGAAGCTCTTTGTCTCTGCAGATAAATAGCAAACAGAAAATAAAATACCCCAGAGAAAGTCAATATTTGGGCTTTTTTTCTTTTGAAATAAGAAAATCCTGATTCATCAGTATCGGGCAATTTTGTCAAGATTTTACTTCCCTTTCCTGAGCTCACTTTCTGAAACGAGGAAGACAGACAAAAAATAATTCCAACAGACAAAAGGCAGAATAAATTATTTCCCTTGTTACAAACCAGTGAATGTCTAACTGTGTATGCAAAGTGAAAGTTGCAGTGGGAGACACTAATTCCACACTTTTATTGTTTTGATTGCCAGGTTCAAATTCCTGCATCAATTCCTGTTCTCCTGCTATTGTGTGGTAAAAGGCTGGTGTGGGTCTGTGTTTCAAATACCTTCTGCATGCCACAAAAAACCTTCATAGCAAAAGAAATTGCTTTTGTAACCCTCATTTTCAGTAATTTTTTCTCGTATATAAACACAAAAGCACACACATGTGTAAATAAACACAAATTTGCCTACCAGGGCAACAGGGAAATAAAAGACATAACTGAAAGCCACAGAGCAACGTGTGGAATTATGACTTGATTGAAACAGATTATTTCTATTATTGGAGACAGCACTCTATTAATATTAATTTAAGGCTAAAAAACTGCAAGGCTTAATTATTTGATTAATCAGGCAGCAGGCTCTTCTTGGATCCTCTCAATAAACTCTCACAGACCATTGAGGCTGAGGTCTCCTGTGGCTGAGAAGCTGGGACAGCAAATCATGCACAGACATGGGTTTTTCTCCTCAAGGCTGACAATACACATTTTGAGAAGAGGGGGAGAAGAAATTCTGAGCAAACCAGGCCATAAAATTGTACAATTGTATGCAGTTATGAACAAAAAACTTCCTTTTCCCTTTTTTTTTAGTAAGTTATATACATTTTGAAGTCTAGACATTTTGACATTAGACATAAATATTAAAGCCTTCACATGATATACCTGAGCTGAGATTATGTGTAACCCAACCAGAATCTGACTCAATTGATTTTTAAGACCCTTAACAGCCTTTCAAACTCCCCACCCGATCCATTTAACTCTGCCTGCTGCCAGGTACCAAAGGGATTATGGCTTTGCACCTGCTAGAAGTAATTGATTTAGGATGAGAGAAGTCTAATTCTAAGCACAGAAGTGATAACCAGATGGGGATGCATTCCTCAAAGAAATCCAAGCCCTCTGTGCGAATAAACAATGATCTAGGGAAAATTAAACGCGGGATTTTCACTCTGAAGGCTGCTGAGAAAGATGCTCAGCCTCGACAGTGAAGCATCAGTGATATCAATGCCATTCTCAAAAGAATTGTGAAAACCTGAGGATTGTAGAGGGAAGTCTTCTCTCCATCCTCAGGCTACCCAAATTGTTTACCTGAGCCCTGATCAAGCAGACACCAGCAGCTATTTTTAGGCTACGCAGCAGCAAAAGCAATTGGAACAGAAAATTCAATATGAAGCAAAATTCAATATGAAGCCCCACTCCCAGGAGCTTCCTGGTGCCACCACAGAAACCATCACTGGAGGGGCTGGTGAAGATCACCAGATGTACAAGCTTTGTTTCATTGCCAAACAAGTAAAAACAACAGCTGAAAACAAATTAACCTATTAGCATTGACTGAATGGGGAAGGAATTAAATAAATTAACCCCTCCAAATCAGAAGAATTGGGAGGAAAATTCATTAGCAAAATTTCTGCAAAGGCTCAGGGTTTATAAAAGCTTCAGACCCTTTTCACTTCAGAAGCCTCTTAAGAAAGTGATATTCTACAGTGCCTTTTTACTTTTTTTTATATTTCCAAAGTGAATGTGATTAGGTCTTAGAGGAAATTATTTCTATAATAAATCATCAGACATCACCAATCTAAGAAACTGCTTTGACCACCTATGTCAAATGAACTGAGTTTTAAAGGTTAAATTGAGTTTTCTATTGTGGTTACAGACTGGTATAAACTCTGAGGAAAAAAAAAAAAAACAGCCTATATAATTTCTATCATCATTAAAATGTCATGACATTCAGTCCTTAAGCTACAAAGAGCATTCTGAAAATTAAAAGGAAAAGAGATTTTGAAATAAATGACATGACCTTCAGTTCTTTACCACTGAACAGAAATTAAGGTGAAATTACCTGCTCCAGATTGCATTTACATTTCACCAAAAAAAGAAAAAAAAATACTGAAAGCATTTACAAGAATTCCAGAAGAATTTGATCCCCTAAATTCTTGGATATCTAAAAGTTTGGATGATAATATAGCATCCTTATGAGAATCTTGTGTGTAATACCAACATTCTTTTACAAAGCTCTTTAAAATCTGAAACACCACTGCAGAAAATCATCCCATTTTTTCACACATCTGTGACCTTCAGTAACTCAACCACTAAAATATCAGAAATAAACATTTCCCACCTATTATCAGTAAGAAAGGTGAGCACAGGTGTGGGAATTTACAGCCTTGATGGTGGCTGAGAGCAGATTGCAAACTCCCATCCCACTGAGCTATTGGTGCATCAAGGCTTGAAATCAAACACTGGTCCCATGGTCCACGCACCATTTTTCTTTCCAGCTTATCATTTGATCAGACTGCAGGAATGTGACCTGGAAAACTGGGAAACCCTGAACCATAAATTATCCCACACCACTGCTAGCAGTCTGGGCAAGCTGGGAAGTTTCACTTTTAATCCAGTTTAAGGCACATTGGCACCCCTGAGCCTTGTGCTGGTGCTCAGCCTGAGCTGGGCGACTTCACAATTCTGTTTTCTCAATATGAAATAGTAACAAAAAGTAATAAAAATGGTAATGAGGTAAATTAAGTGCAAGAAGTGAAATGATGCTGATCATATCACAACTCTGTGTCAGCTATCTTGTGCACAACATCCACACTGAGTTAAGGGAAGGAGGAGGTGTCAGCTGTTCTTTGTATTGAATGTGACAGTTTTTGAAACCTAAAAATCTCCTCAGATAACGAATTCACAATATAAATTCAAAAAGAAAACATTTTAAAGGGGTGTGGAATATCTTTTGTTCAGATGGGAAGAGAAAAAGCTTGCAATATACCCAAATACATGTCAAAAAGAAAACAGACTAGATTACTGGTGATAGTAACCTGTTTTCTTTCTTGCTCTGTGTTTCTCATGTATTTTCCCAGGAGCTGGAGTGGGCTTGCATTTCCAGGTATCTGAATTGTAGAAAACAGCCAGATTCCTGGCACTGATATAATTCCCCTTTTGGTAAAGTCACAGAGAAGCAAAATGAGATGCTGAAGCTCCACATCCCACTGCTGATTCCCCTGTGCCTTTGTCCAAGCTCACACCAGCCAAAGGAGTACACAAATACCAAAAAGCTTCAAATCCTCACTGCAAAGCTTAAGGTAAGGTCCCTTGGATTTCTAAAAATGCAGAACACCTCAGTGCTCCCAAGTGACAAGGTGTCTCAAACTGGAAAGTCAAAAAAGAGAAAAGAGAGGGGGAAAAAAAGAAGGACAAACAAAAGGAAAAATAAAGAGAAATTATTTACTTCCATGGATAGTGGAAGTATCTGGCCATGAACCATAGAGTGCTTCAATATACTATAGGCATTTTTGTCATTTCACATCAAGCCTTTACCACCTTCACCTTGACAGACACAAAATGTACATTTCACAGCAATAAACTGCAAATTCCTGCTTTCCAGCTTTACTCTAAAATATGTATTATTGATAATTTAAGCACTATACATCTTGCACTGGGTATCTTCTCGATTGTACACCTAGACTGGTTCATTACTGACATAAATATTGGCACAGAGAGTGCTGGGATACAATGCAGTGTATGCTGAGATGATGTATCTACTCTAAATTTCAATTATATGTATCCCAGTGTGCATATGTGTATATATATAAATAAAATTAAAAATTAATATATCAATATATAATATTAAAATAATAAAAAGGATAAATAAAATAATAACTAAAATAATATATAACATATCTATGAATAAAAATAATAAAAAATACAAAAATAATATATATATTCATATATATACAATTAGAACTTTTTCTTGCCTCTTTTTCACATTGCAGTCACTTGCAACTCATGTTCCTTTCCCTCAGCTCTATGTATCTCACTGCACCCTGGTTTATCCACTTGCACTGTTAATATTCCTCCCACACCTGCATTTCCTGACCTGTGGGGGCAGAGGTATCAGCACAAAGACGTGGTGCTGGCTTCCATCACATTTGAATTTATTTGCTTTCAAGAGCAGTGGAGTGCTTCTCAAATAGAGTTAATTCTGGTTTATTTTTTTCATGGTTGGATGAGACTTGACTTCACATTGACGACTTCTCTCCACCGGAAGCAGCCTAGATCATCTTGGAATTGCCTACCCCTTGTTTTCCTTGCACTAACTTTTATTACACCTGCCTGGCTCTAACATTGGCCCCTTTTACCACCATCCTGCTCTACTTTCTTGGTTCTCCACTCCAACTAACACCTGCCCTGCTGCTGGAGGCCTGGAGTTGCTGCATTTGGTGTCTGACCCATCACAGCCTCAGCCTCCTTCTTTCCCAATGCCCAGAACATTCTGAGGGCTGAAGCATCAACCCACTGTCCATCTCTTGCCTCCTCTGCTGTATTGGGCTGCCAAAACAACCTCACAGGCTCTTAGTAGGTTCTGTCTCCTTTTTATTGCTTCTCTTTTCTGCATTTCTGTTACTCTCATATTGCTGTTTCTCTGTTGTTCTGGAATACCCATCCTTGATGATATTCAAGTTTCCCGAGTTAAAACCTGGGAGCAATCTGGTCTAAGATGACCACAGGCTTGGAACAGAGACTTTCACAGGTCCTTTCCACTCTAACTTTTCTGTGCTTGTCTCACAACTAAATGGGAAGGAGGATCTGAATTGTTCATTCTGTCTTGATGCTGGGTATTACCCATGAAATCTTTACAGCACCATCAAATCTACCAAACTTTGCTCTGTATTTTCTTGACTTCCCTTCTTTTGTATGGAACTCTTACTTTTTTCTCCCCTTTGCCACCAACACCCTTTGTTACTTCATGTGTACTGAGATGAAGTAATCCTGTACCCAGATTCCATGAACAGCCCTCTGTCATTGCTATTTGGAACTATTTCATTTGCTCAGATCTGCTTTTCTCAGCAAACGATTCACAATTCCCATGAACTACTCCTGCTACTAATTACAGATTCATTAACTTTTTCAAGGCTACTCCCAAATACCACAGCTCTAACACTGCAGTGTCTTCTCTTTCAATTTTTTATTCCATACAAGAGAAAATGTAGAGAGCTCTTGAACAATGATCACAATCCATTGAGGGCATGAATCATCAAAACACACATAACTCCTTACCTTAGTGCCTATATAACTTCTTAAGCTATTTCCTCCTCAAAATAAGGTTAGAAATTCTTAATTCCTAACTTGCAATTTCTGTTATCACTATAAACCCAGCTTTTTTATGCTGGTGGTGTTATCGTTATATAGCAAGAGTTCTATTGTCATTACATTGCAAGGGTTCCATATTGCTGGAGTTTTGTACCTCCTTGATGTTTCTTGTAGGCAGCTCCTCCAGGCACTGACTCTCCCTTGTCCTCACAGCAGCCAACTGACTCCAGATCCCCTCAGCCAACAAATCCACTCTTTTATAACACTCTTCTGATTGACTACAGCTGTGGCCTGTTAACATCAGACCTGTTCCCAATCCTTAGTAATTAACCCAGCTGCAACTCTTTAGGGGGTAAGATTACTTTCTACACTACCTTTATTTACTTATATCTATCCCCCTACAGGTGGGATGGTGACTTTGGCTGCAGCACCTATGGAAATTTATTCCAAATTTTGGATTCACTAGGCAGTGATCACTGAGAAGTGCTGGTTTTAGGTAACAGCATTTAGGAGACTCTGTACCGGTACAGAAAAACTCTTGCTTCGTGCTGGGGCACTGGCAGAGATTCTGCAACTGCAGGCTGTCTTCAAGACTGACCTCCCCTTATCTCCTCCAAACATTCATTTCCTACACCTGACCATGTCTCCAGCTTTAAGAGACACCAGTGTAAATGCAGAAATTTACAGATGTAAAAAGATTGTACAAGGAACGTTGGAGAGCCAAGATTCCCAAATATATTTACTTCAGAGTATTTGAATTAAGGAAAAGTCTGGTCTTTAGGGAAAACCAGAGATGTTCTGTCCAGGGAGGCTGTGGTTGCCCCATCCCTGAAGGTGTTCAAGGTGAGGTTGGACAGGGTTTGGAGCAACCTGGTCTAGTGGAAGGTGTCCTTGCCCACGTCAGGAGGTTGGAAATGGTTGGTCTTAAAGTTCCATTTCAATACAAACTATTCTGGAATTCTCTGATAAGACCCCTCTTTTTTTTTTGTTTGTTTGGCTGTTTTTTTGTTTTTGTTTTTTTTTTTTTTTTTTTTTTTTAAATTTATTGGTCTTCATTAATAGAGTTTTTAATGAAGTCCTATAAATAATTCCACTGAGAAGCACAGCTGGAATGCAGCTTTCCCACAGCACCACAGAGAAAATGAGGATTAACTGAAAGTCTTGAATCACTTTTCTTTACCATAGAAAGAGAAATGTGAAGCTCTCCCCTAAAGGAAAATTTTATGTAAACCAGAGTGGATTACCAGCATGGCCCCAGCTGCTCTTGGATTAAAATATGGATCTGCAGTTGCAGAAATTAGAATCACCCAGAACTCTGCTGAAATTGATGTCACGATGCTGAAAGGGACGTATGGAGGATGTATGATGCTATAAAGGACGCAACCTCAGAACCAGATGGTCTGATCAAAACCCTCCCTATGTCTGAGAAGAGTCTTACTGATTTTTATAGGATTTGAATGATTTCTTACTGTAATAGAACTTCCTTTGTTGCTGGAAGATATTCTCCATTATTCTGCATTTATAAGTTCAAAGCATATCTTGGTAATTTCCATTAATAAAACCCCAAACCTTCAGTTACAGCTTTCTGCTGATTTATTCCACTTTAATTTCATAGAGATCATTCAGAAATAAACCCAACTTACTGCATCAGATCTTTTTTCTCCAAACATCTTCCTAATACCCAAAAATGATCAAGGATGCAAACTCTGTAACAGAGTTGGCTACTTTCAGTACCTGACTGTTGAGAAATATTTTAACAGGTAGGGTTCATGTTACAAGTCATAAATAAAATATTTCTTTTCAAAAATATTTAACAGCAACAGTGGAAAAATCACCAGTGAACATCATCTTTTTCCTTGCATCAACAAGAACATATGGCACAGAATCAGAGTAATAAATGCAGAGTTCAGTAACCTGATGAGTTAGTTTAAGAATATTTCTGGAATAGTCAAGTGAAGTTAAATCTTCTCTACTGAAATTAAACAATCACAATCAAAGTGATGATTTTAAAATATCCCTGAATTGAGGGCATTCCTGAGGGTATTTCATCTCTAAGTAATACTTTCAACATAAAAATAAAAATTTACCAATTAAAAGAAATCTAAATTTTTTTTTCAGTTATGGTGAAAAGATAGAGAAAACAGAAATGCAAGGAAATATGGATTAAAGAAAGAGTAAATACACTGAGGGTTTAAAAATAAGACTCAATAGCTGTTTTCACATTGTTTTCCTACATAGGTATTACTACAAAATGTAGGTTCCTATCACCAAAGGGGTATCAGGGGCAGCCAAAGGTGACACAGAGACTCCATCATCAGAAGGCATGAAAAGACACTTTATTATTAGAAATCTACAGTTCTTATAGAAACAATGGCGGACCTAAGACCTGATGGGCCTTTAGGAATCTTCTCTCACACTTTTGGTAAACTATGAACAGCACACTCTGGAGAACCATATCTACAAACAATGGTTACAGAAAGAGAGATAATGATTGTTTGAATCCTTTTCTCTAAGTTTCCCACAGCTTCTACTCAACTTCCCAAGATTTTCCTGGGAGAACCATGTCTCTCTCTGTTCAGAGGATAAGTGATTCCACAGGTTCCCTCTGCTTTGTTTTTTTAAAACTGTCCTCCTGAAGTGTTCCTTGCTTCCTCACATATTCCACTTTTCACTCTTCAGCCTCTCATCCCATTCTCTCCCCTCTCTTTTCCTTTTCCTGACAGACATTTGAGTGGTTTTGCCCTTGAGCCCCAACCTCTACAGCAGGGCTGGTCCCCTGCTCCATCTAATGGGATCACTGCTGCTGGAAAGGGATGGGAGCACAGGGAGCCCTGGCCTCAGATACAGCTCCAGACTGGGGCTCATTTCCCACTTACATCCAATTCTGAAATCCAGTTTATTTTACAAAATGTTGAGTGTGGCATTCACAGGATTCCATCACCCACGGTTTTTCTCCATGGAAGCTGAAAGGCAGCAAGAGAGACCTCAAATAAAAGGAAAACAATTTTTATCTCATGTGCTTCTCCTGTGTTGTGCTCATGTGGGATGTGTTTGGAGATTGTTCACCCACAGGTGATTGTTCCATTGCATTCTGCTGGGAGTTGTTTTCACTCTTTGCCCAATCAGGGCCAAGCTGTGTCAGGACTCTGGAGAGAGTCAGGAGTTTTCATTATTATCTTTTTAGCCTTCTATCTGTATCCCTTCTGTATTCTTTAGTATAGTATAGTATAGCATTCTTTAATATAATATAGTATCATAAAGTAATAAATTAGCCTTCTGATAAGATGGAGTCCTCCTCATCATCCTCTCCCCTCTTTGGGTTTGCCTGCATTTATAATAGTGGAGCACAATCCAAAATTGCTGCTGGTATTTCCTGACCACTGTACCAAGAGTTCTCAACACCTGTGGGTTTTACAGAACATCACAACAGGGTTTTTATCTTGCCTGTATCAAACAAAAGTAAGTGCACACCAGCAGCTTGGTATTAACACCCAAAGAGCCAGCCCTGCCTAAAGATGCACAGCTGAAAGTAAAGATAAATTGATTCAAGTCCTTCCAAGCTTTCGCAGAAGACTCTGAGTGCCAATTTGGTAAATAAAGTATTTAAGCCCTCAGTGCTATGTGGGCTGCTGTAAGATTAATATTTGAAAGTCTTTGGCAGTGCAAAAAAGGTCTTTAATTTATTTTCACTCTAGGAATCATGGTCAGCATCAGCACAGGAAGCTGGTTCTCTGGTTGTTCTTTTAATATCAACGTTTTTGTGGTATTTCCATCTCTTGATTTTGCTTATTCACTGCACAAGGGGCCCTGAAGCACTGACTCGAGGAAGGTCTGTCCTCAGCACACACTGAATAAACTTGGATCTCACCACTGGGCTCAGATTTATTTGCAGGGGTGACAGCTGAGTTAGCATGTCCCAGGAATTTGGAATTTAACTTGGCTGGGATTCAGGGCCAGCAAAATGAGCTCACCTGAGCCCAGCCAGGGGAGGGTCAGCAAATGTGTCTCCCACCAAGCAATGTGACATCCAGGCTGCATAAACCCCTCAGGAATATGATGCTAATGTCAGTGAAGTTGGGAAGACTTGAGAGGACTGAATGCAAACCCCTAGTTTTAGATTTTGCCAGCTTGTGGGACAAGGAGATTCCTCTCTCTGTTGGATGTCAAACACCAAACTCACTCCTGCTGCAGCTGGTGCATGGCACACTCACATACACCCACTCAAAGGACACAGAAATGCAGACTTTTCTGTGCCAGTCCACAGAACTCCACACATCACAGCTGCTTTAAGTATATGGCAACTTCAAAATCAGACACGTTTTAATGAAGAAAATATTTATGGCTGCCTCTTCTTCGGGAGAGATGGGATAACTGAACAGTTCCAGAAATTATCCCTGGGGTCCCAGCAGGACTTCAAAAAGGCTATCATATTCTATCATTGCTAATTACACAGGGTTGGAACACCAAATCCTCACCTGGAATATATAAATGGGTATTTCCAAATTGATGTAGTAGAGTCCATCAGGTAGTTTGGGCCCTCATGCAGTTAATGAACAAGGCCGTTCAGGGCAGAGATGGAATTATTGGCTGCCACAGGTGCTCTGAGTGTTCCCAAGTCAGGAACTGAACTTGCTATCAGTGCCCCTTGGTGAGGGTCTGTAGTGACAGAGTTCCCAGGCAGGTGCAAAAGAGAGCTGCTCTACTGTAAAAACCAGGCCTTTTTAAGCAGTTAGCCCATTCTCATGTTTTTAAATCACAACAAACATAATTCAACCAACCACCACACACCATGATGAGAACACACAATGGTTATATAATTTGTTTTTCTATCCCTACTTCAGCTGAGTCTCTTTCTGACAGTTCTGTTCTACTTAGCCAAAGTCAGGCCTGAGCCATGGTTTCACAAGGCCTCTCTTTTATAAAGCCTTTCTTATCTGTAACACCTCAGTTCTGTCCATGAAAGTTTGTGTAACACAACTTCTCTGACTCTGAATGCAAACCAGAACACTTTGGGCTGGAAAGGACATTAAAGCCCATCCAGTTTCCATCCCCTGCCATGGGCAGGGACACCTTGCACTATCCCAGGCTGCTTCAAGCGCCGTCCAACCTGGCCTGGAACATTTCCAGGGATGGAGAAAATGGCAACTTGAACTGCTCTTTTGCACTGCTTGCTGATCTGAATGGCTTTAAGCAGCTTTGGAAGCTCATGTTTGTACTGAACACAGTATTTAGGAGGTGAGACCACCACAAAGCAGAGACCACTGCAGCACTCACTTTGCTCTGGTGCATGTGTATGTGTTTATCTAATAATTCCAAGTCACTGCGACTCCATCACCCTGAATCCCTGACCATAAATGCCACTCCACTGGACAGAAAAGCCTCAAGCCCGGGCACAGATCCCTGTCAGCAGTGAGCAGAACTGCTCTGCAAGTCCCATCTGCTGGGAGGTCAAGGCTTCATTATCAGAACGAGTAAATGAGAAATTAAAATGGATTCTGGCCAATTCAGCACATCTGCCATGGAGCAACATCAACCACTGGAGCTTTCAGGGGAGATGGGTTATTAAATGGAGTTTCTCCAGAGACAGAGAAGGTGTGAAAGGCACAGCAGAGCTGCAGCTGCCTCTTGCTGGGACAAACCCACCTGATCCCATCCTCAGGAACAGCCTTGGATGTGTCACAGCTCTCTGAGGTGACAGGGCTCCCATGGCTCTCATGTCCTCAAATGGAGACATAACTAAAGAAAAACAGAACTTCCTGGCTCATCCCTGCTCACCTGGCACTAACACCCAAATTATAAATTTCTGACAATTTCTTCAGTGTGGCTCATGAACAGGTGAGTACCAGAGAGCTGACTTCTACCTGTACTTAAAAAAAAAATTAATAACAAACCCAGAGAGTTTAATTTCCAATATGAACCCAAATCACCTTGTAAACACAAACCAGCATTGTCCACAAAGCTAAGCACGTTGTGCTGGTGAGAATCTGATGCTGAAAATGGTGGTTTAGTGATTTATTATGTTAATTTTATTCAATAAGATTAGGTACTGAACTGTATTTTTACTAGGAAGTCAAGTTTGTTTGTAAAACACCTTTTTCATTACCCCTGAGCTACCTACAGAAAGGAGAAAAACATTTTTCATATTTTTCTTTCCAGGTGTTTTGATACACCAATAAATCAATGCTTTGGGTTCTCATTAAATGCATGACTCAAAAGAAACCCTAACAAAGTGTGCTGGTTGTTTTTTCTTTTTAAATACAACAACAAAACCCCACACATATTCTTTTTTTTTTTTTCCAGGAAAAATTGCTTTTATTTTTCCATAGTAGAGGTTGGTTCAGTAATTCTCATGTAGAATGATAGAACATGCTGAGTTGTAAGGGACCCCTCAGAATCATCAAGCACAACTCCTGGTCCTACCCAGGAAACCCCAAGAATCCCACCATGTGCCATGCAAAGACAAACCTACATTTTTAATAACCAATAATAATGTACTTATAGTTCTAAATCCTAAAACCTCAGAAAGCATAAAATAAATATTTGCAAATAATTAATTAAAGGCTAAAAAAGGCTTTTGCTTCCTCTTCTTACTCTCCCATTGTGACTAATTCTTTTTTAACAGGATGAATAATTCAGCAATGGTACAAAATTCTCCTATCTGTAAATACAACAAGAGGAACAGTGAGATGCAACAGCTCCAGGAATTATTTTTTTTTTAATTTAACTCGAAGGATGACCAGTTTTTTAGGCTCAGGTCCATTCCTGCAGTAGTTGGTGCCAAACTCCACTAGGTGTCGTCTACCACTGTATTTCTACTGGGAATATGAAAACGCTGGCACTGAAGACACCTCACATTAATATTTCTATATATTAGTCCTTCCTTCTGTTCAGCTCCCTGGATGAATCTATAAATTTCTATTCTATATATTACTTATGCACGTATCCTATTATTACAGCCACAGTCACTACTCTTAATTAAGCTTCTTTTCTAAGAAAATATACTTCCTGGCAGGCATGGAAAGCTGCCACGTCCTCAGGAAAAATGAAATAAAAATCATCAAACTAATTCCAAAGGAAAACAAAACCTGTTTTACATGACATCCCTTATGCCTGAATGCTGCTGTTTTTGGATGAACACACAATTTCTGAGATAAAGCCAGAAACAATCAGTCAAGGAACCCAGATGAGGTTGTGTCAGGGAGGGTTGGGGTTCTTCCCCCAGAGGGTGCTGGCACTGCCCAGCTCCCCAGGGAATGGGCACAGCCCTGAGGCTGCCAGAGCTCCAGGAGAGTTTGGACAGCACTCCCAGGGACAGGGTGGGGTTTTTGGGGTGTCTGTGCAGGGCCAGGAGCTGGACAGTCCTTGTGGGTCCCTTCCAGCTCAGGATATTCCATGATTCTGTCATAAAAAACCTCCAGTGGTTCTGAGAGCTCAATGAATATCCTGGACATACCCAGAGCACCATCAAACCTGTATTGCTGAGAGGCTGGCATTCCTTGGGAAGAGCTGGAGAAGTTGGGTGGTACCAAACCCACAATTGTCCCAAACTATTCCAGAGATCTGACTCTCTTAAGACATTCTTTGCAACCCATCCTGTACAACTTAAATCTACCTCTTGTGATAAATGAGCAATGCAATGATTGACACAATTAATGGACAAATATCATGTATATAGGTTAAGAAAAGCTTATAGATTTATAGTTATGTTGTACGCCCAAGGTGTCAGAGACATCTTTTATGGAAAATCCTTTCCTTAGGATTTTTCTCCTGAGAAGCTGGAGGCCTCAGGAACAAAATGCAAACATTGATTATCTGCTGCTGTGGAATGCAGCAGGTGCATCTGGGATTGGTCTCATGTTGGTTGTTTCTAATTAATGGCCAATCACCGTCAGCTGGCTTGGACACAGAGCCGAGCCACAAACCTTTGTTATCATTCTTTTCTATTATATTCTTAGCCAGCCTTCTGATGAAATCCTTTCTTCTATTCTTTTAGTATAGTTTTAATGTAATATATATAATAAAATAATAAATCAGCCTTCTGAAACATGGAGCCAGATCCTCATCTCTTCCCTCATCCAAGAACCCCTTTGAACACTGACACATCAAGGGACAGCTGGGGTTGGGACATCTGGGAGGGCTGGCTTGTCACTATGGAACATCTGACCTCAGTCAGGATTTGAGGAAGAGATCTCCACCACTGGACAGCAAAGAAGGGGCTGATGGACAGAACTTTCTGAGGAGTTAAAGGGTTAAAAAAGGGAAAACCTCCATTGTGACAGGGCTGAGCACATGGTGGGGAAAATCTTTTTTGCTCCCAGCCCAGTAACCTTTTTTCTTTATTCAGTCTTCTGTTGTATTTTTGATAAGGTTTAATACACCTTCCTTAACTATGAAAAGTGAGTAGCTATTTCTCACACTCTGATCATTATAAATGCAAATCAAACATTCATCTGAGATTCCAAACCAGAAAATAACAAGACAAATGCTGTTTTCAAATGCACAGTGGAGTTCATGTAACATCAGTATAAAAAGGTATCGTGGTTGCTGTCTGAGACACTGATACTGAAATGTAAAAAACCAAAAAAATTCCTATCACTCCTTTTCAAGGCTGATAAACCCCAAATAAAAGGACTGAGAGAAAATTGCTACCAGTGCATTCAGCAGTACGGGGCTGTCTGTGCAAGGAATGGGACCCAGAGAGACTTGCTGTGTTTACAAGAGTAAATAAAACCAGAAGGATGGAGTATTTTCAACAGCCAATACCTCTAGAAGAAAAGAGCAGCAAAAACTGACCTGAGTTAGAGAGCAATTCTGCCCAAGAGCAATTAGATGTGACAATCAATGAATTTCAGTTAATGCAGAAAAGATAAATAACCATTAAAAAGGCTAAGGTTGATGAAATGACTTCTCAGTTGGGAGTATGAACAACTGTTTTTAAGGTGGACACTTCTCTGCTTATCAAACGTACATCATACAATTCCTGTTGGAAGAGGTTATAAAATAAAAAAAAAAGGCTTTCCGAAGCAACTGAGATAATATTATTTTTTAATTAACTTTGTAATGTAACCCTGAAAATGAACATGTATCACAAATTAAATTTGATTTTACATTTTAGTTTATTATGCTTCAACATTTTACTCTCTCAAGACTATTCTCTACCTCAAAGAAACAACATATCATAATGTAATAAATATTTATCTCTGATAAGGAACCAGATAGCACTGGCCAAGTGCTAACTTTCATTCCTTCTTACCTCATCACTTAAAATGTTTCCAAGCTCAGGCCCATAGCTAGAAATTTTAAAATGCTGGTTTAAAATACTGCAGAATTATTAGTTATTTTATTTTGCACAGAGTTCATGCTACACATTGGACATGGGTGGCAGGGGTTGGAATGAGTTGAGCTTTCAAGTCCTTCCAGCCCAAGCCATTCTGTGATTCTATGGTTCTACATTTTTTCTGTGGGGGTTCATAAAAGAGCTAGACTGGAAAATTTCCCAGAGTTTCTGACTTCAAGGTGACTTTTGGGAACCATATTTAGCAAACTAACCTGAGTTAACTGGTAAAAACAAACCAAAAAATCTGACAAAAAAATGAAAGAGGAAAGCTCTCTCTGTAGAGATTTTGTAGTTTTTTGTAACTTCATCCATGTAATCAATGTTTAACTCCACAGAAAATGTTTCCTTTATTATTAACAAAGATGGTGCAGCCTGGGTCACTTCCCCCATGTGAGTCTCTACTGTACCTCTGTTCCTACAGTTTCTCTTTACCTTTCCTAACGACTTCCTTCATTCCAATCTTTATATCAATGACCATAAAATGTTGTTGTATTGGACAAATAATGCAGTGTCACATCATTTCCAGTTCCATGTGGTGACTTTGCAATTGGCTTCTCTCAACAGGCACTGAGTGGAAAGCTTTACCCAGCCCACAGATCCCTGAGCACCTGAAGCAGCCTAAATCCCCACTGTTATGGGAAACTTTTCCTCCCTCACCTCCCATGTACATTTATTTACAATATTTCCTTCTAAGCAGTGATTTATAAAAGATGCAGTAGTTAGGCTCTGAACAATAACACTGTCACCTGTGATTTCAGCAGGAGCAGTCAAGTCAGTCCTAAAAAAGACATTTTTTCCCACAGTATCTCTGCACAAACCCCTCAGGATAGGGAACCCCCCTGTAATTAACAGCTGATCTTTTCTCATCCTGCCTTTTTTCACTCAGTTAATTCACTGTTTGCATTAACAGAAATTTCCCAACTTACTAAATACCTTGCTATTTCCCAGTCAAACCCCTAAAACACAAGTTCCTCCCTCTTCAAGAGGCATTTGGAAAATGGATGTGAGAAGAGCCCAGTCTCCCAAGAGACTGCAGGAGCACACAGAGATCTGTAACCAACTCAAGCAAACTGCTGAAAATTCAAATTATGAGATAAATCTAATGCTCCCAGATACAAACAAAGATTTACTCTTGGCAGGTTGGTTTTCCATGCCCTGCCCTTTAAGTGCAGAATTCACATCATATCAAAAATTGAGACTGTGTATTTTTGCAAAATCCAGAAAAGCATATCTAGCACTAAATGCTACACATTGGTTGTGAAATGGGAGAGAAAGTGTGACTTGAAAGCTGGTTTTAATAAAGAAATGTTTCCACAAACTCTTACATCAGGATGATCCTTTTTGAGTCCTTTCTAACTCAGGATGTTCTACGACTCCATGTCAGCCAGGTTTTATGGTATTTTAACAAGCATCACCAGGCACACAAAGGGTTCACAAATGTGCTTTTCTAACGTGGAGCAGAAAGGATGGAGCTTTACCAGAAGGGAGGATTTCAGATCAACATGAGACATTGATCTTGCATGGCCAAGACCTGCTCATGGGTGAATTTTCAGACACTTTGTACAGTGTCTACCAGGGTAATGATCAAGGTGCAAGAATTATTTGCACTCCCTTCTTCCTTTTTGAACCCAAATCCTTCATGGATAATGCTGAGACTGGACCATACCTGAGGAACAGGTTAAAAAAATGACAAAAACCCCAACACAAACCATTTTGTGGTTCTACACTTCTATGCTTTCTTATAAATATTTTCCATATCCAATGCCAGGGATGTAAATGCAGAATTTCTGCCTTGCCCTGAAGAGACCACTGTGTCAGCATTGTAACTACTGGCCTCAAAGACCTGGCAGCTTCAGTTGCATAAATAGTTCAAACAGTCATTACTTCAGGGTTTTTGTCTGTGTAATGATAAGGAGATAATGGACATTTGGTCCAGGAAATGCTCAGAGTTGCACAAAGGGATCACAGCCCTGCGTGCCTGCTCACATGAAAATATCCCTTTTATCTTTGTACATAAATACACAGCAACCTTTGCAAAGTCTCCAAATTACTTCATTTTCTTGGGAGAAAGGAACTGTAATTGGGCGGGCTGTGCAAGCTCATCCTTCCTCCTGCTAGTTAAGCCACGGGCATTCATCTTTCCACAAAGAGCCCAAATTGTTCCCGTCTGCACTTGAATGTTTTGTTGTCTCATTTTAACTGACCCATCAGACCATAAACAGCGGCACAAGGCCCTCACATCTATTAACTGATGTCATTAGGAGTCCTTTCTCATTTATTGTTAAGGACTAATACCTCCTAGAGAAGAACTGAAAGTCTCATGAGCAGCCACTCTGAGGCAATGCTGATTAAATATAATTCCTCATTAAAAGATACCAAGCGGCTGGGCTTGGCTTTTTTGAGTATACAGACATTTCCTATTAAGGTCCAAACGAATAAACAAAGTTTCCTTTGTGGTTTTCTTTATCCTCCATTATTCCCCTCACAGAGCAGGCTTCTGGCTCACTGTGAAGAACAGCACAATTATATCCATGTGACTCTTTAAATTTCACCTACATCTCCCAAATAAAAAAAATCTTATTTCCAATATAACTGCTGCCAGAAAACATTCATCAGCTGAAGGCTGTGAAACTTCAATTAACAGGTGACCTGTAGGCAGCATTGCCTGGCTGCTGGCCGTGAGCACACATAAAGCAGCACATTAAAACCACTGCTACATTAAACAGCTTCGCAGGGCACCGAGCACCTGAAGACACTTTGTTCTCTTTCTGCCTTCACAAAGGAGATTGTCCCTTCACCAGTCCTGCAGGACACAAATGGTTCTTAGGGAAAGGCTCTGATTGCAGAACACAGGAGGACGTTAACAACGGGATCTGGTCCTTTGGCGATCCGTCGCTGTCTGTGCATTTAACAAGGAATTGTACAGCCTGGATATCCAGTAATAAGGTCATTCTACTTGCCTGGCATTATTAATACCATAATCTGCTGCTGGCTGAATGGAGGTGGTTCAAAGGGTGCAGCAGGGATGTGCAGGAGGGCTGGGAGGTGATGGAGCCCAATGGCTGAAAAGCCATCTCGAGCTGCGCTATCAGAGGGGACACGGGAGCACAGAACAACTCTGAGGTATCTGTGGGAGCCTGAAATGCCTCCTGTAAGATGAATTGCCGACTGCCAGGCACACTTTTAAATGTTCTGGCTTAGACTTTTGTGCAGGGGAACCACACAGCAACTGGAAAATCTTGAAATGTATTCAAGAACCTGATTAAATGACACCGTGTGACTATTCTGTTGGACCCAGCAGGGCTGGTATCTGTCAACCAGGCAGTTCATGGAGCTCTTTCACAGAAACAAATCATACCTCAGCAACTATTCACAAATTCTGATTCCACAGGTGATGGGATGTGTCTCAAAAGCCTTTCAGAAGCATGTCAAGAACCTCCTTCCTGACTATGTTACTAATTTTTCTAATTTAAAACAAGCAACAAGATAATTTTTGGCAACATTTGGAAAAGCAGACTTTTTTCTTGACTGCTAATGATGCAAATGATAAAAACAATCTTGGATCTAATTTACCCTCCACACAGAACTCTTGCACAGAAATTGTATTGACTCAGCTGACAACAGAATTTACTCCCAGTTAATAAATAAAAGCCTCTGTATGATATAATCAATGAAACAAACAAGTTGCAGCACTTCTGTATCTCTCTTCATCCACGGCTCTGTTTTAACAGCTTTCCAAGTAAGTCTGCCAGACTCTTCTGTGTTAAGGTCTTTTTCTTTTTTTTTTTTTTGCTTCAATAAGCATATGATGGATTATGGACACAGTTAAATTCTGTATATCAAGGATATTTCTGTTTTGTTTGTCTTCTCAACTTTCTTACACCTTCCCTGCCCTGCAAACTTCCCAAGAATTAATGGGTAGCTGGGTCAGCAGGTCAGCTACCTCCTTTCAGCATCCAGAAACTACACCCTGGAATATCAGAGAATAAAGGAATGTGAGGGGTCAGCTTTCCCAGGGCTTGCTTCTGCAGGAAGAGCAGAAATAGGGAAGATCTCAAAAATACCAGGTTTATGTGGTTTACACCTTGTTTTCCTAATAAGCACGTTCAGTTGCATTCATTATCTCTTAGCAGAGCAATTAAAAGTAATAACAAAAAGAACCATCCCAAATGTGAATGTCCTTTCCTGTGACCAGGCTGGGATTAAGCCATTCTCATAGCAAGTTGTCTAAATTTATCTGGTTGGGGCCAGCAGGTGTGAAATCATAAATCATTGAGGTCAGAAAATAAGATCACTGAGTCCAGCCATTAACCCATCACCACCGTGTTCACCCCTAAAACAACTTCCCACCTCCACCTTTTGAACACTTCCAGGGATGGCAATTCCACCCCTATCCTGGGCAGCCTGCTCCAATGCCTGACCACCCTTTCCATGAATACATTTTTCCTAATTTCTAATCTAAACTTTCCCTGCTACAGCTTGAGCCCATTCCCCTTGGTCCTGTCATGAAGGGCAGAAAATTTCACATCAATATTCAATGGGAGGGAAAAAAAACAAACAAACAACAAAAAAAATTAATTAAATACTGATTTAAATTAATTGGCTTAAAATGCAGTGACACAGAAGAATCCATTGTTACTCCAGCAGAAATCAATAACTAAGAACAATTTACTGGTCTTGTCAGTTATCACAGCTGCTCTGAACATGTTTTCAGCCTGACTCTTATGTAGCACAACTGCACCTAAGGACTCCTTGACTCCCAAAGTTTCATCCTGCTCCTGTTAACATCAACACAACTTAGAAAATCCACCACAATTTGACACCAAAAAGATAACACCCAAGGATATTGAAAACAGTAACTCTGCAACAAATTCCTTGAATAAAATTCATTTATTTGAATGACTCCTGGTAAATTAGCTCTGGGGGGAGGCAGGTTAGCATTGACAAACACACATCAGCATACATCTACGTACAGGAGAAAACCAAAAAGGGCCCTACTGAATAGCTCTAAGCAGATTTGAGGCACTGATAACCCAAGTGCATTCCCTGAGTCATTTTATATGTTCAGTTGGAACATTCTGGATGCTTATTTTGATGAATTGACTCAAAAGCAAAAGCCTGCATATGGATAGACTCATCCCATATGTCTTGCAGACTTCAGATGAACTGCAAATAGTGTGTCCTTCTGACCCAGTTTCATCTGAAGCTTTACCCTTCTCTACAGCAAGAAAAGACTCTGACTCTCCCTGTGATGGTGGATGGAGATTTATTTCCATGATTCAATACTTGGGCATTGAAGCTGAAAAAATTCCGAACACCGATAAACTCCTAAGTGAGAATAATAAACCCAGAGGAAAACTGATCAAGGCTCAGTGAAATGTTCTCATCAGAGCTGCAGGGGAAAGGCACAGATGTGCTGGAGGTACTGGATTTGGGCAGCCCCAAAATCCAGCCTCAGCATGGGCTGATCCCCCAGCGTGGGCAGCAGGGAAGGGGGGATTCTGCCCCTCTGCCTCACTCAGGTAAGACCCAACATGCAGAGCTGCCTCCAGCCTTGGGGACAACATTAGAAGGACCTGCAGAGAGTCCAGAGGAGGCCACAGAGACGCTGCAAGGGCTGGAGCCAAACTGGGAGAGCTGGGGGTGCTCACCTGGAAAAGAGAGGGCTCCAGGGAGAGCTCAGAGCCCCTTGCAGAGCCTAAAAGGGCCCCAGGAGAGCTGGAGAGGGACTGGGGATAAGGGATGGAGGGACAGGACAAGGGGGAATATCTTCCCACTGCTAGAGAGCAGGGAGAGATGGGAAGGAATTGTTCCCTGTGCTGAGCCCTGGCACAGGTGCCCCTGGATCTCTGGAAGTGTCCAAGGCCAGGCTGGATGGGGCTTGGAGCAATCTAAGAGAGTGGAAGATGTCCCTGCCCATGGCAGTGGGGTGGAAGAAAATGTTCTTTAAGATCTTTTTCAACCCAAACCATTCTGTGATTCCAAGATTCTACATCAACTGGTCTGAGCTGGTTAACACACAAAGCCAGTGTAAACCAGAACAAAGGCAAGGGGAACAGACAAGACCCTCAGCTGCAGCTCAATTTGTCACACTTTAAGTCACTGAACACATGGGATGACTTGAAAGGTTCTTGTCTCTTTTCCACTTACTTAAGAGAGCTGAGGCTATGACAGGGTTTTTTTTTTTTTGGGGAGATGAAGTTGGGTGAGATACATTATTCATCACCTTTCAAAGTAGCACTGACTTTATCACCAGACATAATGCAAGTGGAAATTTATGTCATATGTTATGCCAAAGGTCAGATTACACATAATCAGAATCGCCCTTTTGACTTTAAAATCCATAATGGTTACAGATTAGGAGCAGGTCCCTTGAAGGCAGCACAGTTACATGGATGGGAAACTGATGTGAAATGAAAGTCATTCATGACAACTTGGTTATATTTCTTTTTAATAATGGATGTCAATAAAGAAAGCTCAGTTCATTTTTAAATGACTGAACTTTTGAAGCGATCTGCTAATGGCTCCTGTGACATTGACAAAACCTGAACAACATTTATCAGGTACATAAAGCTGAGAACATGGGCTGTACCTTGCAACAGAGGAATTTTCCCTAAGCTATCCTATGCTTGCTGGAATCTTTAAGACAAAATGGCTTTTTTACATAATAAATATTACTACTGTCTCAAGAGATATGAAATTCTTCCACTTCCCAACAAACCAGTATTTTTTATCTGCATAGAAGATTGTGGTTTGAGTTCTGTCTGGAAAAAATGCACTTTAATAAAATGTAATAACTTCAGAAGAGCGTGATAGGCAAAAGGTGAATAACATCAGATTTACACAATTTTAAATAAAGATTGTCTGACCATGGTTTAATTTCTACCCTGTTCAGTTTCAACGTTTTCACTGGGATTTGCCAGATGTATGCAGCTAAATATGCAAAATGGGGTATAACTGTGAACAGGACCAGAATTTAATGGCAAAAGAGATCTATCACAATAGAACCAAAGAACATATTTTCCTAAAATGTGTACTATACACCCTTCATATTTTGGCATCTTCAGGGTTCTCATTTCAATATGGCCTTGCTGTGGCTGCCACATCCCTGGAAGTGTCCAAGGCCAGGCTGGGCAGGGCTTGGAGCAACCTGGGACAGTGAAAAGTGGCAGGGGTAGAACTGGTTGGTCTTTAAAGCCCCTTCCAGCCCAAACAATTCTATGATTCTGTGATTGTTCTCCCCGTTCCTAACAATAAAACAGCTCCTCTGTCCTTATTATTTGATTTTTTAATGGCAGTTTCCCACTGAAAGAATAGAATTATGTACTTTAATCATATACTGATATTTTTATTAATATACTGACACAAAGAAACAAAATAATAATGCAACAGATAAATTATTATTTAGCATGGCTGAGATGGGTAGTATTGCACAGTGGGTAAAAGAAGCCAGATGTTACAGCTAAAACTTCATCTGAAGTGTCATTAATATAATTTCATTTCGCTGTAATTTGCTTACCTGAGGACTAGCAAGAATTTACTTTAAAAACAACTTGGACTCTCAGAAGAATTTCTAAACTTAAAATTAAACTGGACCAGTCATCAGCCTGCAGTAGTTTGCTCAGGGATTATGGAACATTTCAAAGAAACCCACCCTATAATTAAGTTATGGCCTAAATTCTTAGTGCAGAAGTTACAGAAGTTCTTTCTTTAAAGAAACCCACCCTACAATTAAGTTATTGCCTAAATTCTTAGGGCAAAAGTTACAAGTAAAACCCACAGCAGGAAGAGAACACAACATCTTCCAACCATCCATATTGTGCTGGCTCCTCCTAACCAAATGGGTTATAGAGAATGAGGCAGTTCCAAAATGTTTAACAGACAAAAATCCTTGTTAATCTTTCTGACAAGGAAAAAAATTCTTACTGCACCCCAAATCTGCTGACTTGAACATCCTTAAGCAGGTGAACTTAATCTCAGAAGGAGCATCCTGTCTATGACACATCTCTAGGTGAGATTCCTCAATAATTCATAGCAAGGAAAAAAGCGTCAGAGAAATAATGAAACCAAAGCAGGAAGAGGAATAAAGTCTTAATGATCATGAAAAGCCCTGGATTGTGAGATGAATATTGTACAAACACACTCCAAATCTTAGTTATAGCCAAAGGTTGTAGTTTCAAGATAAATGTTTTCTGGAAATAAAAAGTCTTCTTACTTTTTCATCATAACCACTGCTAGGAAAATGTGTAAATAAATAACTATAGTTTTCTTGAAATTTTGATCAAATTTATTCAGATTTAGGTTCTGTTTCTCTTCCATTTCCTATCAAAATTTTCTTAATCAATTGTACAAGATTTTTTGCCTGTTTTTCTCTCCACAATTGCCCTATGTGGAATTTTAAGATTCACCTACTGCACCCAGACACATCACCAGGCAAGGGTAGATGAGCAAGATATAATTAAGCTTTTTAAGACTTGAACATTACCACCACATCAGTAAAATTTTGTGATTGATTCATTAACAGAAGCTCTTCAAGAAACTATCTGGCAACAAGGAAAAAAGCCCTCATAGATCTGTATCCTGTTAAAAGAGCAAAGACAGTCAATTTTGCCAATGAGGGGAAGTTATGAGCAGAATCCCACAGGGATCTGCTTTGGTTCTTTGCTCATCTTTATGTCTCTAATTGATCTAGAACTGGTGCAGGAGTGAAATCTGCTTATATACCAAAATATTCAGCACAGTTAAAACTAGATAGGTATTAAAGGGTTGCATCACCCTAACAGTAGATTTACAACAATATTTCCTATTTTAGCAATTCACTCGGGCAGGAAATCTTGTGTTAGTTTGAGTTGTTCTGTAAAAGCACATTTATAAATGAACAGAAGGAATTCTTTTGAAAGGCTTAGAGAACAACACAGAGACCGTGACCCATTAAGGTGTGGGGGGCACCTGTGCCTGCAGTGCCAGAGCTGAGCCAAAGAACAGAAAATACAGACAAAAGTAATAAAGGTAGGAAAATTCTTCCATTCAAAATGAGCTATGTGGAGAAAGAAGAAGAAAAAAAATAAAAGGCAGACCCATACATTTATAAACTTAATGGAAAAGGTGACTAGAAGGTAATTATTCATTGCTCTCATTATACAAGACCTTGGGGAGAACTGCATTGAGTGATTAGACAGAGGAAAATAAAAACTTTGTAACGCACAAATATTTGTCATAGATATCTTGGAGCCATATATTAAAGAACTCCAAAAGCAGTTTAACAAATTCAAGAATTATTACCCGAGAATGTCAAAGACGCAACTTTTATCTCAGAATACCTTGAATGTATAAGAGAAGGATATCTCAGAACTTATTGATGACTTCAGGAGCTGTTACCAGCTACTCTCAAAAGCAGCTTAGAGATCTTTGATCTCTCTACCTCTGCAGGTACAACTCCATCCTTAGTTTGTGGTGAACATCCTCACTTCACTCTCACATTTCCCAACATCTCCAGCTGCTCTCCACAATGCACCCATCACTCCAAAGCACAGAATCCTGGACTCACAGAATGGTGTTGGTTGGAAGGCACCTTGGAGAACATCTAATTCCAGCCCCTGTCCTGGGCAGGGACACTTCCACTAATCCAGGTTGTTCTGTGCCATCCATAAAACCTCTTCCCATCCAACTCTCTTACTCTGTGATGGGGTCCATCCATCCAAACCTTTTCACACAACCCTGAGTGTCACCATAATATTTTCTGAAAATCCCTTCACCAGGATTTCTCCTCCTGGGAACCTGAAAGGCCTCAGGAAAGAATCAAAACAATGATCATCTGATTGCTTTGGAATGTGGTCTGGAGATCATTTACCAACAGGTAAATGTTTTATTGGTTCCATGTTAATTGTTTTTAATTAATGACCAATCACCATCAACTGTGTCAGACTCTGAGGAGTCAGTCATGAGCTTTCATTATCACTCTTGTTTAGCCTTCTGATGTATCTTTTCTCTTTCTTTTGTATCAATAGAATAGAATAGAATAGAATAGAATAGAATAGAATAGAATAGAATAGGATAGAATAGAATAGAATAATAATTCAGCCTTCTGAGAACATGGAGTCAAATTCTCATCTCTCACCTCGTCCTGAGGACCCTCACAACACAACCCTGAGCTCTTCCCACACTCCTTCCTCACATCCCTTAACCTAGAGAGACCTTTTTGGCTGTCACAGCTCCTTCTGTTCTGTTTGATGAGGCTCCAGACTGTGCACTGACAGCTACCAGTGCTGGCTCCTCTCTGATGCTGAGTTCTCCTACAAGTTTCACTATCCCTGGAGAAGCAGAGCCCTTGCAGCTGCTTCACAAGGATCAAACCCAGCAAAACCCCTCAGACACAAAGCTGTTCTCACAAACTGACATGATTCTAGAGGCCATAAAGGAGGGCATGAAGGAGAGCACCAGGAATCTCTTGTTTCCAGGCAGAATGGGTCACAGTCAATGATTTTCAGAATATTTGCTTCTCTTCTCAATTCTCTTTTTTCTTTTTTTTTTTTTTTTTTTTTTTTTTGAGGGGGGAAGCATCCTGCATCATTTACCAGCACAAAGTGCTCTTCTGGAGTGTGAATGCTTATTATCTTTAACAATCAAGCAATTTATTCAAATGTCTAAAAATGGATATAATAGAAAATTATTTCCTTTGTGTCAGTTTTAAAAGTAAAAAAAAAAAAAATACACTGAGATTCAAAGTGAGACTCAATGGTTTCTGTACTCTCATATCTTATCTCAGAGTGGCTTAAATAAAACCCTTGAGAACTCCACCACGAGCCTATCAATGGGTTAGGGTTTTGTGTTAAAAATGCTTCTTCTCCAGAAGGCACAAATAATTGCTGGGAGAACAACCAGAGATCTCATCCAAAGGCATCCTACTGAATTCATCATACCTGGATCAAGCCCAAGGTTTGTATTATAGCTTAATGTATTTTTATACTGGCACTGTAATGAATTCCAACAAAAATAAAGCTCTAAAATGTTAAAGGGGGAAGAACAGGTTACACTGCTAAATCTAAGGAAAATTTGAAATGGAAGTGCTTCCTACACTCAGAGCATCAATCCTGCTCTTCTATTCCTGTCTACAACAACAGAAAAGTCCTACTAGGTATAAAAATCTCCTCCTGATGCTGTCTCCTTTTCAATGCATACAAGACAAAATGCACTCCCTAAACATATTTCCCTTCACAAACTGGTATTTAAGTAACAATTTCATCTCCTCTTCTGCTCCTTGTTTAACTCCTGCATCTCCTTTCTCCAGCTCTGAACATTTAAAGAGCTTTATAACACTTTAATTAAAGTGAATCTGTTTATTCCATGCAATAATTTGAAAAATAATCTATCAGTGGAGCTCACACTTCTCTTTTAGGGATAAATCTGATTTTTATCTCCCATTACTGAAGCCAGACCCAGAGGTATCCAAATCACCAGGACTGTTATTCCTTCAGGCATTTTCTTAGAGTAGGTAAAGAAAAATGTTTTGATGGTTTTGGTTTAAGGTGGAAACCTTTACCTACAAACATAAACTATCACCAGATCAAAAAAAAAAACCTAATCCAAAATTATGTTTGTTAAGTAATTTTTGGCGACTTTGTATTTTGCACTTTCAAAACTTGCCAGGAAAATACTGTATTTGTGGGGTGCCCAGATGAAGGAAGGAATGATGAACCTGACTCCATGTTCTCAGAAGGCTAATTTATTATTTTATGATACTATATTATATTAAAGAATACTAAACTACATCATACTAAAGAATACAGAAAGGATACAGACAGAATGCTAAAAAAGATAATAATGAAAACTCCTGACTCTCTCCATAGTCCCCACACAGCTTGGCCCTGACTGGCCAAAGAGTGAAAACAACTCCCAGCAGAATGCAATGGAACAATCACCTGTGGGTGAACAATCTCCAAACACATTCCACATGAGCACAACACAGGAGAAGCAAATGAGATAAGAATTGTTTTCCTTTTTCTCTGAGGCTTCTCAGCTTCCCAGGAGAAAAACCCTGGGCAAAGGGATTTTTCCAGATAATGTGAATGCCACAGGGAAGAAGTGGTAAGCACATTTCAAGAAAGTTATCAAGATATTATGGTCGAGAACATGAGGGGTTTTTTAATCAGAGAAGAAAAAGCAGTAAAATCTCATTTCCTCACAAAAGTTGAGTCAGCCAGGATCATGAATCTTGAATGTGAAAATTGTTGTTTGTTTTGGGTTTTTTTTCTGAAAACTGTTAGAATTGAGGTGCTGTTGTTGGCTTGGAATGTTTTTGGTGCTGTACACCATGAATTTTAGAGTGGAATGTTGTCAGGGTGATGAAGGACTGCAGGAATAAAAGATTAAGGGCAAGAGGGGGTGAACTCATCGATATTTGTACTTCTGGAGGACCCAAGCATTGGCCACAAGGTCCTGCAGCATCACTGTCTGGTCCTTAATGTAAGCAGCATTGTTTATTTTTTTTCCTTGCTCGGTGAAAAATGGTGGCAATTACATAAAACTGCAGAGCTACCAAGAATTTAATTTTGTGCTTTAACAATACAGAAATTAGGCACTGGCACAGCTTTTCTAAATGAGATTTGCTTCATTTCCCTGTCTCCTAGACAGAATGCTCCTTCCTTCCAGAATAAAATACACCAAAAATTATAACAGCCCAAGGGAATCCCCTTGACCACAGATCCCCTCCAGATTTTGGCTCATGGACAGAGAAATGTTGGGAGGCTCCAGATAGCAACCTGAAGGAAACTCAAGGCCCATATCTGTCCTCAAACATTTCTTCTTTCCCTTCCCCCAAATTTAAACAGAATCATTTTTTTTCACCTTACCCTAGGTCTGCTAATTCCTTCTGGGCTAAAAATTAAGTTTGTTCAGATGTAGGTTAAACATTTTTCAGCTGCTGAGTTAATGCAGATCCCAGCAGGATCTGTGTCCTGGCTGGTAAATGCAGCAAACTGAGCCCTGTGCAAAGACTCAGTGGGTATCAGCACCCTGAGAGCAACTCAAAGCTTGATCAGTAACGTCAGCATGCCAAATCATGCTCTGCTTAATTGCTAGACACAGAAGGAGAAATATTTCAGTGGAATAGGATTTGTAAATAAGGATTTAAGCATTAGAATTGGGTTGGGTTTGGAGGGGGACTATTATTTTGGTTTCTAACTTGGCCAAAGCTATTACATGCTAAGTATGATAAATGCACTGAAAAGTTACTGAGAAAAAAAAAAAAAAAAAAGGGAAACATACTTTAATGTCAATATTGCACTAGATTTTAATTTCTGGTGTCACAATAAAATCAGCTGAAATGCCTACCCTTCCTCCAATAATTTATCTTCCAGGGGTTTGGTTTTTTTTTTTTTGCAACCAGTATTAATGCCCCTTGCTGATCCAATGTCAGTGATATCAGTATTTATTGCAGTTTTTGATTAGCTCTCTGCTATTATAATTCACGGAAAACAAGGCACAGCACAAATAAGGAATGCTGTAAATCTCCAGAGAAAGCAGAAGCAATCAGGTTCCTATCAAGGCTTGCAGTTTAGGCCCAGTTCTAATAACACACTTTATTGGGCACTTGGGCTAAGCCCATCTATGCCTTTCAGGTAGGTGCAGAATTTTGTGCTTTATCACATTTTACCCAAACTTTGAGGAGCACGAACAGAAGAAAAAAGTGGGTATTGTTTGTGATGATGTGCATATTTCAGATGGTCCATCCCTGGAAGTGTCCAAGGCCAGGCTGGAAGGAGCTCTGAGCAGCCTGGCCTAGTGAAAGGTGTCTGTGCCCATGGCAGGGGTTGGACTAAATGAGCTTTAAATGTCCCTTCCACCCCAAACCACTCTGTGGTTCTGTGATTGCATATCAAACATCTCCCTTGAAATTATTTGGAGCAGTCTGGGACTGTGATATCTCTTGGAGACTGTTCACATTGTCCCAGTGGCCAAAGGACACCCACTCCCCAAGAGAAGTCTCGATCAGAGCTCTCTGAGAGTGCAGCAGCAATGTAAACTAATAAATCTCCTGTCAAATCAAGCGAGAGAGAAACCCAAACCTCACAGGTTTTGGCAGAGCCTACAGGTTCTGTAGCGCAAAACTAAAACAAAACAGAACAAAACAAATCAAAACGAAAGAACACCTATTGCAGCTTCAAGCTTTTAAACAGAGTGGGTTTGTGGTGGGGTTAAAACTTTTCTGAAGATGGGCATTTGTCCCAAGCTGTGTCAAGGTGAGCACCAAAAAGAGTTTTAAAAGCAGCACCAGTGCTTCTCCACCCTCATGGAGGTTTACCAGGTTTTTCAGACTCTTGTGCCTGCTTCAGATGCCAAACCCATCTTGTTTTTCCATCAGCGAGCTTGACATGATGCTTTAATTATTTCTTAGGAGGCAGGCATAAAAATATAGGGTTAACATAGTGACAGAATTATGATGTGAGTTATGCAAAATTTAATCCTCTCTTAAAATACATGGTTGCAAATTATCAAGGAAATCTACAGCTGATTTAATTTAATTTATTTATTTATTTATTCATTTATGGGCAGAAAAAAGGGGTGACTGCTAGATTTATAAATCTATAAACCCTAAAATTATTCTAGCATTTTTGCCTTGTACATATTGGACATAAAGTTCTACAGAAGTTTGAAGGAAGATAACTTGCAATAAAAGGCTCTTCCCACTTCTAACATTGGTAATACTTGGCACACTGATTTCTGGAAAATGTAACAGAGTGAGAATTCACTTAACCCAAACCCTAATATAAAGAACTTGGTTTATGAGGAAGACAACATAAATTGTAGGGATGAAAAGGTCAGAAGCCAATATGTGAGGCTGATTAAATATGCCACAGAAGTCAGTTTTATATCATAATGGAGAATCTGCAAGCAAATTTCCATTGCAAATGTCATTTATCTATAAATATTAATGCATAAATATTAACTAAAGCTATTTCATACAGCTACATTAATAGAACTTGCATATTCACGATGTAAATAAAACAGTTTACTATTTTTAATTTTATTACTTGTAAAACAAGATTTCTGGGCACATTTTATGTAACTAAATTATATAATTAACAAAATAAAATTATGGCTCTGTGTGCACAGCATGGAAGATGAGAATCATCATCCCAGGTGTACTTACACTTTGCAGGAAGAATTGTGACCATATTAAAGATAACAGTAAAACGTAAATTTCAATGAGCAATATTATACTGCTTTCCACATATACAATTAAGAATGCTCTGGAGATAACTATAATACTCTAACACAAGTTATTACTATAATCATGCTACTGGTTGAAAACCATTCAAAAAAAACCCTGAAACCTTCCAAGCTGTGCCAAGTGATGCCTATTTGAAGGTGGAATATGCTCCCAGGATAAAAGGCAGATCATCTTTAGTTGGCAGATTTTAAAAGATCACAGTAGGAGAAAAAAACCTGATTTTCTAGGAAAACCGAATAAATTATCTGAAATGGATTTTTATTCATCTTGCAAAACATTGTCAAGAGGTGGAGCAGGGGGTTGGAACTGGATGGTCTTTAAGGTCCTTTCCACCCCAAACCAGTCTGTGGTTATATGGCCCAAACTGGCAATGCTCCACTGAAGCAAGTAAGGGTGAATGAAAATGAAGTTGTCAAGTAAATTTGGGGTGAAAATTCACAAAAAAAAAGAGAATCCAATCAGGACCTGAAGGAGCACAAAATTGATTTTACCCAATCTCAGCCACCCCAAAGTTGTGCCTGTAAACTACATCAGACAGAGAGAAATGCATGTTCAGATTCCTCCCAAGCTAACACAGCACCTAGGACAGTCTATGAAATTATCCTCTTGCCTCCTTTTGCTGGCAACATGGAGAACATTGAAAAGAAATGCTTAATTTTAATTGTCTAAAGAGTGGGTGAAGTGCAGGAAGGGCAGGCCTTGACTTTGTACCTGCAGGGGCTCAGCATGGCTGAATCAGCACTGGGGGGTAAATGAAGAAAAATGGGCTCCATAGAGATTTCCATGACTTTTCTTCATGCATATATAGACTAACATAGATAAATTTAATCCCTACCTTGCTCCTGAAGTAACACAGAAAATGCTCTTTTTTTGGGGGATGTCCTGCTCTGAAAGTTGAGAATTGTGGTAAATGAATTATGAAAAATATATGAGGTGATCCCTTGGAATTGATTTGCTGCCCATCTGCATTGTCTCACCCTTCACATGAGACTGAAAAGAGAATAAAAGTTTTTAAAACACCTCTCAGTTTCCCCATCTATGGGTGAGAAAAGAGCTTAATCCAACATGGATGTCCCCATTCCTGGGAGTTGTAAAGGCCAGGTTGGATGGGGCTCTGAGGAACCTGGGATAGTGTGTGGTGTTTGTGAGGGTCCCCAGGACAAGGGAAGAGGTGAATCTGACTTTGTGTCTCAGAAGGCTGATTTATTATTATATTATTTTATATTAAAAGAATGCTATACTAAGCTATACTAAAGAAAGAGAAAGGATGCATCAGAAGGCTTAACAAGAATGAGTAATAAAAACCCCTGACTCCTTCCAGAGTCCTGACACAGCTGCCCATGATTGGCTCTTAAGTAAAAACAATTCACACGTTTGGATAAACAATCTCCAGGCCACATTCCAGAGCAGCAAAACACGGAGAAGCTGAGGCTTCTCCTCTTCCCAGGAGAAGAAATCCTGGCAAAAGTATTTTTCAGAAAATATCATGGTGACAACAGTGGGAGGTGTCCCTGCCCATGGCAGGGGTGGGACCAGAAGGTCTTTAAGGTCCCTTCCAACCCAAACCATTCTGGGATTCTGTGATACTTTTGAACTGCACCTGGAGACAAAGTCTGGGTGAAACACATTCTGGTAGTCAAGCTACAAATGCATAAGTGAATAAATTGTATTAATTTTAATAATCTAAGAATACACAGAGAATTTTTCTAGATGATTATGGGGCACTGGTATCACATGTAACCTAATATTTTCCTGTGATTTAATAACTTTTATTTTCTTAATTATAAGCAGGAAAAAAATATTGTATTACATATGCAAAATTGTGCATAATGGACTATCTGCAAACCAGCATAGCTTAGCTCTCCCTAAATATAGAGTATATTTCTCATGAAAAACTAATAAAATATCAAGAAGAGAATTCTGTACTGGTGGCTCCAGCATTAACAGGTGCTCACATGTCTGTTCCCAAACCTTGGAGATGACACAGTCAGTTGAATCACTTCCCCCTGCAAATCCTCTATACATACATTAAATATAAAATATAATACATAATGTACAAACTGATTTTTCTGTAGTATTAATTCATTTTTTCCCAGAAATATCTGCCAGTTTTATGAACCAGAGCACGTTCTGAGAAGAGCAGAGACTCCCTGGAAATGTGATTCAGGTATTTCCATATGCTCTGTGCTTGTCACAGCTTTGCAAGGGAGGTTCTAATAAAGAATTTCCCAGTGCCTACACAAGCAACCCCTTCCAAGATGCACAAAGCCTAAAGTCACAGCCTTGGCCATTTTATAATTCAAATAATCTCAATGCAGAAATGTCTGTGAAATAAATAACAACATTTGATTAAGAAGTCAAAAAAAAAATGCAGCGGCAGCAAACTGCATCCAATATTCTGTTTAGGAAAGCACATAAATGAAGGTTTTGCCTTGGGGCAGGAAATGTAATTTTCTTTCAGTATAGAGCATTTAGCATCACAGGATTCAAATCTAGCTGATAAACATGTCTAGCCAAATAAAAGTCTTTTCCAATAAATCTGAGCACTTTTAATCAACGTGCTTATCACAACTAAATATTTATTTACTAATTAAAATCTAAAACACAGGGCTTTTAAGATTAAGGGAATCAAGCCAGAAGGTTTGTATTTGTTGAATCTGAGTCCTGTGCTGTTTGCAGCCTGAGGTTTCTGGCTGGGAACCATTCTCCACACTTTTCCATACCTATGTGAGCTTGAACGTGATCCTACTCAAAACAGACCACAAAAACCCCTCTGAGCTAAATCACTTCATAGAAGGGTGATAGCAGCTCTGAAAATACATAATTCTGAAAATTCACATTCAGGAAGGTGCAGGGGACACATCCTAATTGTCACAAAAAGTCTGCAATGTCAACCCAACCTCCACCATGCCCTGGGGAGCCCAACTCAACAACTCACAACTCCCACACCCCTAAGAGACAACTGCCGTAGTTCTGCTGGAAGCTTCTGCTCCCTTAAGTCTAGGCCAGGCTTAAGAGCAGATAAACCCATGAACAACTGGAGCTTATAAAAGCTGAGATGGCAAAAATCTTCTAAATTCAATTTAGCAAATATTGTTCCATTTGGGGATGGAATCTTGTCTGCCCAAGACGCCAATATCAACTGAAATGTCGCGATTTAGGTTTCTTTATGAGGATCAAATCTCACCTCGCTGGCTCTACAGCAATCACTGTATTTTTCAGCAATTTTATTTTTCTCTTACAGTTTCTCACTGGAGACATTAAATAAAATGGTTAGATAAAAAAATAATACTGGAAGATTTTTTTAAAATATACTACTAAGGTATCTTCAGTGTTTTTCCCCTTGCCTCTTTCCAGTTTTGCAGCACAGTGAGAACATGGCCTTGCTCATAACTCTGAATGGCTCTGGCAAGCGCTGCTGTTACCTGATGATTTTATTTTTATAGCAAAAAGATGCTCTTAAATTAATTCATCACTTTTTAAAAATTTTTCTTGGATAATTCCAGCTGGTCCCAAGCTCATTGAGCACATCTTGAATCAGTCTCAAACAACCTTAAGTTCTGCTGGTGTTTTTCCCCGTTGAAGGGTTGTTGCTCAGCCCATTCAGTTATATAAAGAAAAACCCAGAACTGGGTGGACGATCTGATGGACAGCCAGGGTATCAAGAATTAAACCAACAAGTTTTATTACAATAAAACAAGTGGCAGGTGAACCTCAGTTTTGCTAGAACCTCACCAACTAAGCAATTTGAAACTGTGTTATCTTTGATTTTCTACTCAATCTGCTAAATCCTGACATTTCCCAATGATTTATCTGCTACTTCAGAACTGGATGATTCCATTTGAGATAACAAATCTTATGAATGGTGCATAACACACTCAAAACTACAGAGAAGAGACCTGAGCAACTCTGCTGTGGTGGAATTCTCCTTGAGGCTCCATGGAATTTTCTCTTCATCATTCCCTGCTTATACCCAGACACCCTCAATTAATTACTGCACATTCCATGTCGAAGAAACAGCAAATAAGAAAAGGATCATCTTTTGAGAAGCACATTTATTAGCCAGGGCAAAAATCACCTTATGCAGGGTTGATTCACAAATACACAAAGAGGAGGATTTGCAGACAAGCAGGGAAGTTTTTTCTAAATATTTCCTTAATTATGAAAACACAGAGAAATAAAGACAGAGAGAGAGGTGTGAGGGTATCACACACAACCACTCGGAGGTTGTGCTAGCACCAGCTGCTTTGCCTGATGAAACATTAAGGCAGTTGGTAGATATGAACAGTCCTCTCAAATAAATCCCATTACTCAGTTTAAAAGTTTAAAACCAGGTACACATTTAACATCCCTATGGCAGGAAACTGGAAATGCTCCTGGCACTACACATTTTTGCACAGTCTACATTGCTCACTAATGATACACAGCCATGCCCCTCCAGCTCTACACATATTTATTTTTAAACAATTCTCTAAGTTTGACACTAAACTATTCATTAACCATGCAATTCAAACCTAACCTAAACTTGCCTGCTTTGTTTGAAGTGTCCTCCCTCTGCTTTTGATTCATTCCTTCACAAATTTTCCTTGTCAAAACATCCCCCATGCCTGCACTCTTTCTGATTTAATAGATTGGACAGGGGGGAGATCTTCTCTTTACTGCCATGGAATTATTGAATTTATCAGCAGCATATTCAGGAAAGAAACCCCAGGAAAAAAAACACAACCCTCCCTGGAATGGGCTACTCACAGTCCTTTGCAAAGGGAACACCACTACAGGGGCTCAGGAACTGCATTGACACTAAAACTAACACAGATCACACACAGAATCACACATAAAAACAACATTTTAATTTTAAAAAATTAAATTAGGCTGCTACGATTCACATTAAAATTTTAATACCAGTAATATAAATATTCAAAGCACCCATCATTTTAAGCCAGCAATTAAAAGAAGTGGGGGAAAAAAAAAAAAAAGAAAAGAAAAGAAACCCCAAACACTTTCCAGAATGTCATTTGAAATAAATTAATCTCTGTGCTGAAATGGAAATTTATTAAGTTTGTCAAGTGTTTTAATGAGACCTTCTTGTTAGAGCTCACACAGAATCGATGTCTGAAGGGAAGTCCAGCTCATCAAGCTGCAGCAGCAAAATTTACTGACATATTCTGCCTCTAATAATGTATTATCTTGACTTATTCTTGATATGACTTGTCTGGTCCTAACAGTAAATACAACCATAAAGCAATGAGAAGTCCCAGCAGGATGATGACACTAATTGCACTGTCTTGACTTGAATTCAAATTGCTGAGCAGTAAATGAGATTACTAGCCTAAAGATAATCTTAATTTAAATATGCTGCTGCATTTATCTCATCTCAGATACAATTTTCCAAAGTGCTTAAAAAAAATAATACCAGGCAGGAATCGAAGAGGAACCTTTATTTCTGAAGGTTTTCAAGATAATTAAGTGTCCTCATGTGTTTTGTTCTTTGGCCATATTTTATAACAAGCAGTAATGTGCAGATCAGAAGAGAAAAAATGAGGGAATTTCTTCAATTGTTGCAACTTTTTCTGCCTTTGATACTGTCTTCTAATTTTTGTTTTCCAGCATGGAATGTCTTTGATGAATAGAGAATCAAAGAGTTAAAACAGATGAAGTTTCAGACTCATGACTTATGGATAGTCCATCCTGAGTCATGTAATTTTCTTGTAAGCATTGTAAAACAATAGAAAACCTTCAGAAAATTATTTTAGAATATTAATTATTTTACCAATTCTAAAAAGAAACTAACGCGCCAGGTTTTTTTCAATTAAGGGATTATGCTGACAAGCTTAATTAGAAGAATCACAAACAGAATTTGTTTTTTCAGTGTATTTGCACGTGTCTGTCCCCAGAATAAATGAGATTTCTCTGGAAACATTTTTCTTTTTCTTAAATTCAGAAAATATGTGGAATACATGCAGTTAGTAGGGGCTCCTACACCTTGCCTGATATTTGCAATCCAAGACTGATTGCAGAATCTCAGGAAAGGGGGAGGATCCTGACTGGCACAATGCAAAGTCTCAAAAGTAAAAAAACAAAACAAAACAAAACAAATTTCAAGCTAACCGCAAAGACATTTGAGATTATTACTTGGACTGGATTCATATAATTTTAAAATGAAGATTTTCACCAGATATGAGATCAGCATCTTGGTGAAAATATCTCATGCCTTCCTCTTCTAAATCTCCTAACTCTTTATTACCCTTAAGTAATATTTCTTACTAGTTATGATAATTCAGAGAGTTTAGGGAGTATTTTCTACACCCCAGAATTCTTCAAGCAGCTTCCCAGAGCAAAGTGGATCAGGATTTATTGTATTTCCATTTGGAGCAGGAAATACAATTTCCAACTGCAAAGGCTCTGTACATCCCAGGACCTGGGGCTCAGGCAGTGCATTAGAAATTTTAAGGAGTGTTAAGGTTACCATCACTTGAGTTCTCTTCTCCCCCAAGTAAATTTACACCTGAATTTTATGTCTGTTAATGCAACTGGTTTTTTTTTGCTCACAGTAAACATCAGCTTGAAGAGCAGAAACCAGGAGTGAGCAAATAAAGGAGGAATGTAGCAATTCTTAACAAAACCCCCCAACATTTTGATCTGAGCATAGAAATACATTTGCAATAGAGATATGTCCTCTGATAGATGTGTAAGGTGCCTGTAGCTATGTCTAACAAGGTCTCAGAATACAAATCCCTCCTCCTGCTCCCACATTTGAATGCTTCTGCATGCAGCCCTGCTTGCCTCAACAGGAGGATTTGTATTGATCTTCATTTAAAAGGCAATTCCTTTTATAATTGATAATTTTTCATCCCTTCCTACCTCCAGGCTGGCATTTACCAACGAAGCCCAGCAGCCTGTGCAAGTGCTGGAATGGAAAGGTCAAGGACAAGAAGGAGCTTTTGTGAATTGCAGCTCTCCCCCCATGCTCCTTCCCAAGGTGCTTTTTGAATTAACAAATTCTGTTGATGCTGAGCAGATGTAAAAGAACAAAAAAGGATCTGGTTTGTGTCTGAGTTACGTGAAATGAAACATTTTGTTCCACCTGGCTCCTGTTGTGGCCATCCCCCGTGCTGGCCTTGGCTGTGCCACCTCCCAGCAGCTCTGAAAAGCTCAGTCCTGTCAAGCTGCAAAAAGCAAATGCCAACGGTATTGTGATAAATGTCCCAAGATGGATAAATCAAGGTCTGCAGAAAAAGGATTCTGTTCCATTCCCAACCTTGATGGTGAAAATGGTTGGAGGATTAATCAATGAGAACTCCTCCTGTTTTTCAAAGGTACACAAGCACTGAGGCAGGCTGAGCCCTCCCTCAGACAGAGCCCACCCTGCCTTACAAAGTAATAATAAATCCATTTATGTCACTCCTTCTAGAAGGACCCAGCTTCTATCCGCAAGGATCACTCAATTTATGGTCTAGACATACCATTTTAAAATTACCTTTCCTCTGGGAAGATGCATGTTGGTAAAAGCAAAAGGAACTCATATTTTTCCAGTATAATATTCAGTTATTAGCACTTTTTGCTTCTTTTTTTTCTACTAGAAAATATATTTGTTAAACATAATCCTTATTTTTTAACTCTCTGGATATATGATATCCAATGATATTTTCTAAGTAAATGTAAACAATCTCTTAATTCAGCAGAACTGCACAATATCCTATGATTTATTAATGCTGGTGACTTTAAAGTCCTCCAATTTTTATAATGTTCCCATTACAGCTGTTCTAATAATTTTAAAAACATAATTGTTTGAAAGGAACTCTCAGACATATTAAGAATTCTGTGTATTGCTGACATAAAACTGATATTATCTGTTTACATCTATCATGTAACTGATGATTAATCTCAGCATCTATGGAATTTTATATAGGAAAGCTTGCATGCACTCATGTTTTTATTTTCCTTATGTTTCCATTGCTATTATACACTTCTGAGGCATGTTCTTTCTTGCTCTTAATTGTGATGGAATTTTTCCATGGTTTATTCATTTCAGGTTCTTGTTGCTGTTGTTCCTGTTTTTAATAATTCCTTTTCAAAAATTCCTGGAATTTTAGCATTATGTGTTTAGAAGACAACTTCCATTTAAAGATTTAGCTCATGCTCTTCGAGTAATTCCTTCATGACTATTTGTAAATATAAACTCTGTGGTGAATCAAGTCTATGACTCATCCAATTAATAAGCATCAAGTGTCTTATAAAAAAGAACTTAATTCAAGCCCCAGATTTTCAGCCTGACCTCCTGTACCAGCAATGTTAACAAGAGGCAGCTGAGGGTTTCTAGAAAGAAGACTGACAAAGGGAAGGGTGGAGGAGGAACTGTAAACCACAAACACAAATCTAGAAATCTTCCCTTAAAAAAAAAAAAAAAATTCAATACCAGATAGTCTTGTATTCATTTCTTTTAGGAAGTTATGGATGCTCTGCTGAGTAGTTTTGGTCCTTACAGCTTTGAAGGAGTGACATGAAATGTGATTACACATATCCACTTTTGCCTTCAGTGCTAGATACCTATCCTGTTTCTCCTCTTTGCGATTCCCAAAGTACCATGTGCTTGTATGGTCAAGCACAATCAGCTCTGGGTCATACCTAATGATTGCTTTGATGGGAAAAAAGAGGAAAATGAAGCATTAACATGTTCATTTGCATATGAAATATATGCAGATAGATTAAGGGTTGGTTTAATTTCATTTAAATATAACCATGTAGAAATGAGACATCCAGCCCAAGCATTTATCCAGGCTGTCTTTACATGGGAGGGAAGGCAGCTTCCTTAGAGGATACAGCCCCAGGCAAATATCCTAGATTTGGAAATAGTTCTGCTGAACACAAGACCAGAGGTGACCCTTGCATTTGAGACAATTTGAGTTCAGAGTCAGATTCTGTTCTCCATGGTTTTCCTAAGACTTTATGACATGGCAAAGGCAGAATCCTCAGAGATTGGTCTCATGAGTCCCTTCACCACAGGAACATTCCCTGGTTGACTCAAAAGTTTTCATTTTCAGATGATGGATCCATCACAGGAGAAACTCAATTCAGTTACCAAAAAATGCCATTTTATGGGCACCACAATTGATCCACATGGGTATTTCACAGAACATCTGCCCAGAGAAATGAAATTCCCAGAGTCATCCACTCACAGGCCATGGGGTATTGAGTATTTAAATTGTCTGGAGCTGGTAGCACCCCACATTCTGGAATTTGTGGAGACTGAGCAGAAAATGTAAAAAAAAAAGTTCCAGTTCCCTAAAAGATAACCAATAACTAGAAAGATTAGAAAAGTTTGGAAAAAATTGGAACTTTAATGGAAAATATATACGAGGGTTTGTTTTTTTTTTCAATGTTAAGACTATGCCTACATATCCCTCATCAAGAACTGTAGAAAAATGGAATTTTGTATCCTTTCCTTGCTCATAGAATCCCTCCCACTCCTGTTCCTTCTTCCCTGACCCTATCTATACCTGCTATAAAATTCTGGTTTGAAAAACTCCTTCCTGTCTTTACCCCAAATCTTTCTAAATATGGTAGAAGTCTTCCCTGTCCACAGACTAAAGTGTTCCCAAATTGGTTTTTACAGCACTATTTTTTATATATAAAAAAGTATGTTATGGTACTTTAAAAAGTAACTTTTAAAAGAAAAAATGTGTTCCTTGTTTAAGTCCATTATTCCATTTGAGGAACGAAACAGCATTCTCATGGTAAGTAATAAAAAAAGCACCATGACTTAGCAGATGCATAGTAGGAATTACAGCTGAGTCTTTCAAGTTGCAGAAGAAAATGTTCAAAAACTGTTGATTTTGATTATAATAACTCAAAGAATTCCATCCCTTTAGATGCAACCATAAAGTCAGACAGGTTATTTAAAAAAAAACACAAAGAAAAACAATGTTCAAGTGGGTGATTTGCTGAAGTGAAGCAGAGGTAGGCTTGGCTCAAGAGAAAAATAAAAGGATTCCATCAGTTCTTGCACTTCTGCAATATGCTCTTGGACACTTGAAATTATCTGACACATATATTCTGATCCTGACAAATTAAGAGACCCTTTCTGGAGAGTAAAGGCAGGCCTGAAGAAAGAACATCAAAAATAACATTACATGACTTTGTTTTCTGCATTGCTGGAGGAAAAAGCCCCCATCAAACAGAGCCTTCCCAGCATCTGTACAAACACACTCTGCCCGGGGGCTACAGAAGGCAAGAGCTGCTTTACCTCCCCTTTTACTTCAATTTTCCAGCTTTAGTCTGCCTTTTTTTTTTTTTTTTTTTTTTGCCTAAAAGATTTTTACAAGCTCAGCCTCCTGCTGACTGATGTAACAGCATTTCCTTTATATTTTATTTTCTCATCTCCTTCTGTGACTTCACAAACCCAGCTACTACTGGTGTTTTCCTGAGTCAGCCAATCCTGCTGAACATGAGATGGAGCAAATGTTCCTCTACCACATCTCCTCTCATTTCACACCATTTCATCCCTCACTTCACTTCCCTGTGAGTGAAATGGTCCATCAGCACTTGCTGAATACAGCAACCATCTTAGGAATGGCTGAAATCTCTTTTTAAAGAGAATTTACATGCTACAATTTATTTTAGCAAACTATACTTAGTGAGGAAGAAGAAGCACCCCGACTTCCTTGGCAATGAGTAAACAGCAATAATAATAAACAATAAAAGAGCAGAGTTGAAAATGCAGGACTTAAAATGGCACAAGACAAGATCTGAGCAGCTTGAGGTCAATGTAGTTGGCAATTTAAAAAATAAAAATTGAAAAAGACAAAGTTGTGCTGTTGTAATTAAGACACTCCGCTGATGAACAGACGACTTGCTGGACTTGGGAAATGGCACCAGACTTGTGGAACAAAGATAGTGCTGCTCAATTAAACTGCTTGTCTATCTGATGGGGCTACTTGAGTAGCAAAAAAGTTATTAAATGGGACATCAGCAAAAAGTCTTCTTTACTGCAGCCCAGCTCTTCTTAATTAGACTGATAAACCCCCTTGACTCAGGGGTTGCTCAGAGCATGGGTTCTTTAGAGCAGAATTCATCCTTTAGGATCTTGTGATATCTACTGCAATGCGCCTCCAAAGCATTTCTGAGAATTCCAGCTAACATCCCTATTTTCACCACATTCTAATTTGCTTAATTATTTTTTAATCCACACTTTTGCCCTAATGTAGTTCATATTCTTCAGTTCTTGTACATTTTCCAAGCGTTGTTGTATCTTTTTGAAATTGCTACAGCCTTTTAAAGGATGGTCGCACTGTGGCAATAACCAAAAAACAGTGCTGGTGAAATATTTTGTTTGCTTTGAAGAGAAAAGGGATGGATAAGCTCATCATTATTTAAAAAGAAAGTGTATCTTAGGAGGCACATGTAGATATTCTTCTGCTGCTGTTTTACACCTAAGAAGAAGAAAAGAGAAAGGGAAAGGCACAAAAACAGGGGGAAGGAAAAAAAGACAATAACAAAGAGAAAGTTAAATGAAATAAATACCAAAGAGATGACTGAAAGTGGAAGGAAAACATGTGAATCTCCAAGTATCACTTGGAAAAGAAATATAACCTTCACTCACTTTTTGCTAGACTACCTTTGCTCAGTTTCTTTTTACCTTTTCCGTGGAAAAAACCTCAAGCTTTTCTTGTTTTGGAAAGTATGTCCTCACAACTTAATATCCCCACCTCGGTTTTGCATGATGTTGACTTTAATTTTTCCCCCAGGTCCTCTTGAGACTTGTCAGAAGATATGAGGAAACAGTATCAATCCCTTTATTAAGGTCATTTACCCACCCTCCTGATATTCATTTTGCCAACTGTTTTCTTAATAACCCTAACACTTTTATAATATCCACTGGTACTCTGAAATTTATCCAAGAATTAGCAGCCATCAAGATGTCCTCAAGCTAACCTGTTTTACTTGGCCAAACGATGAGCTTCAGAAAATCATTATTTGAGTCCTTTGCTGCAGGAGCTTGCCAGAAGCATGCTGCTAAAACCTTTCAGATTTATCACAAGGACTGTAATTTTCTACTGACTTGATTTGATTAGACTTTGCTTTTCAAAATACTTACTGGTGGCCCAAAACTAAACAAACTGGAAGCAGAAATATATTTTTAAGACACAAGCAGCGTCTTAGAAGCCAGGGATGCTCTAAGGATTGTATGGAACTGGAATCCCACTTCAGAAAATTGAATAAATAAATAAATAATAAAGAAATCTGGATATGGAGAGAACAATCCTGAACAAATATCACATTGGCCATCATGTAGACATTTAGAAATGTCATTTTTTTAGGAAAATCAAGCTACAACTGAATTATCAAATACTTTCAGTGTCCGTGAGGTATGTGGAGTACTCTCATGATGAGCAAACACTAGAAAAGTGAGCAGGGATCTTTGATGGCTGATATAACCCAAATTTAGCCAAAATTTTGGATATCAATGCTGCCCATGGGAAGGGTTATAAAAGGAAAATTCCAGTCAGCTTGGGCTGTCCTGTTGTCAGAGAGCCTGCCCACACTGCAGAGCAAAGAGGAGACATCCAGAAATGGAGTTTCCTCCAGCGTCAGATCTAACTCACAGCACACACCTGGAAATTCTCAGAGCATTCTCAGGGCTCAGATCAGTCTGAACACCAAAAAAAGGCTGCACACCTTGACAATGGCACATAAAGAAAATTTAGGCAAATTATTTAGCATCAAAACTGAAGAAAGGACCCTGAAGCTCACCCAGAAGAGTTCTTGTATTTTTCCTTTCCTGCTGCCTATTCCTGTTTCCAACTACAGCTTTCAACTCGTGCAATTAATGAAATAAGGAGCCTAAAGAAGGAGAATCACTCATTATATAACAGGGATTTATCTTGGAACATAAGTCACTGATCAGTGCTTATAATCAAAGGCTGAAATAATTTTAATTAAAAGACAAGTTATGCTGAGGCATCCTTTATCTTCAGCCATTCACTTCAGAGTTTTCTAGGTCTGAATTTTGGGGTCCTCCCTGTTCCCCTCCCTCCATTTCATCCTTCATCACACCCATTTTTCACAAGCAAAAACTTTAGTCTTACAGAGGAGTGAACTAAAAAAATCCTGAGATCTTCCTAGCTTATATTTTTAATTATTGAATTAATTAATATCATTTAACATGATCATGCTAAGAATTATGGCACTGCTTCAAATTCATAAAAGCAGAACTATTTGATTAGAAACTAAAGATTTTTGGTTTATCCTGTTCAGTATGTATTTTCAGCTTAAGTAGGCAACTTTCAAAAAAAAAAAAAAAGAAACAAATGAAATATCAGACACTATGGAGAACTGAGAAAACTGCTATTAAACTACTAAACTCACCTAAAAAATAAAATAGAAAAAAATATTATTTTAGGTCAAAGGCAAAGACTGGATGTATAAAATACAGCATTTAAAGTGAAAATAGCAAATTTTAGATTTACATTCATTTATCTAAGGGGGAGGCAATACCAGCTTCATAGGTGCATCTTTTCTGTTGGGAAAAGAATTCAAAATACAACAAAACCTTCCCAAAAAAAAGCCAAATTCTGCTCAGCACATACATGGAGAAGAGATGGATGATCTATACACCAGAAACCAGAATCAGTGTTTGCACAGAGCAAGTTAAGCTTTACAAACTCTTGGTTAGTCAATTCTTTCTCCTGCAAGGTACAATTTTTCAGCACCACATCTTTTTTTTCATGTCCTTCCTCCCACATAATAAATCAGGAATATTTTCCGGTATTTTCCAAGGACAACAGATATAATATTTACACTGCTTTTTAATAATGCTGAAAGCTAACTTAAGCAGTAAATATACAGCTTTTATGCTAAATCTTCCTATTTTCTGCTAATTTCCCTATTTTTTAATATACATTTCTGTACCTTATTATATATATTTTTAAAGAAGCTATCGATTCCTCACACACATACAGTGATATTTATATCCATCTATGTTTAAATATCTGTTGAAAGATAACAACCCAACTTTGAAATATTTATCTTATAAAATACAGACACTTGAGAAAATACTATTTTGTTAAGATATTAAAGGATCTTAAATTTTGGAATATCATCCCCTGTGTAAATCCTAAGGATGGGAAAAGTTTTCATACAGTCACTCAGTTTGATCTTGGCTGTGAATTTTCAGGGACTGTCACCCCTCACTGCAGTTGATTATGCAAAATGAAACAAAATTACACATTTCAAATGATGCTTTTTAGATGCAGTTTTGAGTGAGTTCTCACCAAAACTAAGACAGGTCAGTTGTGAAATCCTTGAGCCCCATTAGCCTGTAAAATCTGTTATTTTTCCCTAGCATTTGGAAAACCTTTTCTTTTTCCCCTCTAAACCAATGCTAGTGAACTTTTAAAACTCTGAAATGCTTGAAGGGTTTGGACTCCACGGATAGTTTACAATTCCTAACAATTCACAAAGTGCTGAACAGCTGCTGTGACTCAGGAATACTGAAGAATCTTATGGCAAAAGACTTTCCCTAAAGATACGGAACACTAAACCTTCATAATAAAGCTGGGTTAGGTGAAACATGAAAACACAGGGCTGTTGTGAGAATATTTAGCAATACATTTTGGAAGAATGGTCAAGAGTTCCTAGTGATTATAGTGAAGAGGGCGATGCAGTAAAGGTGATGCAGTAAAACCTGGAAGATTCTTGGAGGTAAAAAGGAATAAATGGGGGGAAAGCATGACAACGTCTATGATATCTGTGTTTCCAGAAGGGTCTGGAGCCCCAGGAGAGGCTGAGGGAGCTGGGCAGGGGCTCAGCCTGGAGCAAAGGGGGGTCAGGGGGACCTTGTGGCTCTGAGGGCACAGCCGGGGGGTTGGGCTCTGCTCCCAGGGAACAGGGACAGGAGGAGAGGGAACGGCCTCAGGCTGGGCCAGGGGAGGCTTAGATTGGATATTTGGGGAAATTTCTCCACCCACAGGATGGTCAGGCACTGGCACAGCTGCCCAGAGCAGTGTTGGAGTCCCCATCCCTGGGGAATTTAAAAACCATGTGGATGTGGCACTTGGGGACGTGGTCAATGGTGGCCTTGGCACCTATCAGGCTCAATGATCTCAAAGACCTTTTCCAACCATGATTCTGTGCTTCTAAGGCAAGTATAAAACTATTAATAAATGTTTTGATGACCACAACAAATGGCAGCCATTAAGACAACTACAAATTCATCTTTTGTTTTCTTTCTGTTTTAAAAACACCTTCTCATTTTTAATGCCAAAGTGCCTTTGTAAAATACTGCTCATTGCAGTAGCCACCCTGCAGCTGCAGAGTATCAAGTTAAGTGCAGGAATTTAGCACAAGAGGTGTTTGCTTAAAGAAAAGATAAAGTATTCTTGGCAAGAAGAGGAGGAGCTAAAAGCTGATTTCTTCTTTCTTTCCCCCCCCAAAAAAACCACAAAATGGTTATTCTGCAAAGCATCAGTCTGAATGTGACCCTGTGAATGAGAAAGTTGTTCCGAATTGGGTTTTTATCTTAAATAGTGCTACAGATTTTATATCTTTTTCAAAATCAAGTTGTGAGTGCAATGGAAATCCCATTTGGGTTGAGAAGTTATTGGAAGCAGCAGCTTTTAATGGACAAGGCATTAGACATGGTGAAATAACTTGGGATACGTTGCTATAGACTTCTGTGACTTTGAGGAAAATAACAGACAGTACTTATTTTCCCTATCTGCAAAATTCAAAAGTGATACTTTTTTATCCTTTGTCATGTATTTTGACATCTCTAGATAAAAGGCAAAGACAGATAAGTAATATTAAATTCTTTATTTGTGATGAATGCAATTATCTTCATCCATATACTTTTTATGGCCTTTTTAAAAAATTGAGTAGTTACATGGAGTTTCAAAATCCAACTTTATATTATGCCAAGTGATATTATTTTAGAAAAAGAAAGCATAGATCATTATACTTGACAGATCCAAAGGATAATTTAACCCATCACAAATAGGTGTCTTAAGTAATTTCTGACTTTTTTTTCCTCTGTGTGTCTCTCCATTGACTGACTAAAGAAGGATGATTATCTTACATTATGTGCAAAACTTTTCCACAGCTGCAAGAACCCTATAAACACAGTAAAACAGGATTTGGGATGTAAACTGAATTTTGGAGTTGTGAATTATGGAACTGTAGTGTTTGTATGCAAGCTGGAAGCTGAACACATCAGAACCCAGATGAATTCATCTTATCTACACGAGCACAACTATTAATGTGATGACAGAGACAGGTGAAATTTGGTGCTACAAAATCATATTTTTTTGTTTTTACCAAAATATAAAAATAATATTTTTAACTGAAGGGGTATAAAAAGCACACTGGAGGTTACAAGGTAGAGTCTCTGTGTATTTGAAGAATTTATTGCCAAAATTTTACTTTAGCTATGGGTTATTCCTCTTAGCTATGGGTTATTCCTCCATCCAGTTGTCTGGTGGATTTAGTGATCACTGAGCCACTGCTCAAGGGATTTCTGTGGAATCAATGTGACAACCACCTTATTATCAGGGATGAGAAGTCAGATTGATGTAATTATGTATGAGTTCAGTTTACACTGACTAAAAAATTCCCATTGCTTCATGTTTTTAATTAAGTTTACAAAACTTCAACAAAAGCACACTTTTTTGATTTATACCATTAGGACTTCTATCCAGCACGTTCCAGTGCCTAAAGGGGCTCCAGGAGAGCTGGAGAGGGACTGGGGACAAGGAACCGAGCGGGCAGGGATGGATGGGATATTGGAAGGAATTATTCCCTGCGAGGGTAGGGAGGGATGAACAGAAGGTGCTCAGAGAAGCTGTGGCTGCCCCTGGATTCCTGGAAGTGTCCAAGACCAGGCTGGATAAAGTTCTGAGCAACCTGGGATGGTGGAAGGTGTCCCTGCCCATGACAGGGGGTGAAGCTGAATGGTTTTCAAGGTCTCTCCCAACCCAAACCATTCTGATTCTGTGACTTCTCTTTAAAACTTTAAAATCTGAATTAATCCAGCTGCATATAAGCCAGTACTCATAGCAATTTCCTCACTATTTAGCCCCAACTCACTTCAGAAAAACAAAATAAAGTGTTCAAGAGAATTATCTGCATGTAAAACCTACACACTAATATGTGCATATAGGCTCCTTTATAAATAAACCATACTGTTCCCCTCAGTTACAAAAATACATAATTGCCCAAGCTTAGATATGTCCCCTTTGGAGCTGAAAAGCTGATATAAATAGTTTTCTCCATACACTTCAGCTACTCAAAATAAGAAAGACATTTTAATATTGCCAAAGTAGCTAAAGCCAATATTTGTTCTGCAGCAAGAGCTTGTGTTGTTTTCTTCTCCACAATATTTGGAGCTGTTATAGAGACATTGCTATATTAAACCTAATGGATTTCAAATTAATTCTGCATTTATATTCTGATCATATTTTCTATCTTATATCTGAAAGGATGCATTCAGCTGATAATAACAGGCTACAGGAAACAATACTGATTATTTGGAATTAAAATGGCCAAGCTGAAGCTATTTGATGCTGGAAGGAGCCTATCAATGCCTTAATTTGCCAGGTGCAGCCAAGTCATCGACACAAGGACCAAGGAGGTGACAAGTCAAGGTTAAGTGTAGCAGGATTGGTTGTTTGGTGATGGTCCTGACTTCCTCATCCATTCCTTTGCCTAGAAGAGCATCTGGAAAAGCTCTGGCTTCTTCCTGCTATTTTTTTAATTATACCAATCCCAAAAGAGTAACAGGAACAATCCCATCTCAGAGCTGTGGGGTAACTCAGTGTCATGTACAATCAATAAATTGTAAGGGGACACAACGAGACACAGCAGACCTAAATGCTAAAATCACACAGGAAATGATGCTGAAATCACACAGGAAATGCAATAAATGGCACATAGCAGCACTGCAGGTATCTCTTTATGTGCAAGTAAAGAATGATGTACAACATGAATTAATTTGCAATGTGAGCTTGGAGCCCAGAAAGCCTCAACGCGCCCCAGGCTGATCCCCCAGTGTGGGCACCATGGGAGGGGGATTCTGCCACTCTACCCCACCTGCAGAGCTGCTCCAGCCCTGGGGCCAACAGCAGGAGGAGCTGGAGCTGCTGCAGAGAGCCCAGAGGAGGCCGTGGAGATGCTGCAGGGCTGGAGCCAGGCTGGGAGAGCTGGGAATGTTCACCTGGAGAAGGCTCCAGGGAGACCTTAGAGCTCCTTCCAGGCCCTAAGGGGAGCTCCAGGAGAGCTGGAGAGGGACTGGGGACAAGGGATGGAGGGACAGGACACAGGGAATGGCTCCCACTGCCAGAGGGCAGAATTAGATGAGATATTGAGAAGGAATTCTTCCCTGTCAAGGTGCTGAGGCTCTGGTACAGGGTGCCCAGAGCAGCTGTGGCTGCCCCTGGATCCCTGGAAGTGTCCAAGGCCAGGCTGGATTGGGCTTGGAGCAACTTAGGATAGTGGAAGTTGTCCCTTCCCATGGCAGGTGTGGAACAAAATGAGCTTTAAGCTTACAACCCAAACCACTCTGGTTCTCTCCAGAAGCAGAAATAATGTTTCTCTGCTATTTCAGGGCTGAGTTCAGTGCAATACCCACCCCTCAGCCCCCTGGCAGCTCCCCCATGCACACAGCCCAGGACAAGCTACAGATTTCTGGCTGCAAGTGCAGCATTGATTTTCCAGCCTTCCTTGGGCCCAGCAGCACTTAATCTATAGGCAAATGCTGCTGCCAGCAATACCCAAATAAAGGAAATTTATGAGCCCTTGTTCTTCATCTCCATCACCAACACCATCAGAAAGGTGATCTGTAGAGATTCACATTTGTTAGAGACTGGAAGGTTTATTTTCACAAGGAAGGACAGATGTAGCTGCACTACTCACTGTGTTTATTAATTTTACCGAAAACACACAATAGTGACAATTGCCAAGGGAAAATGATGCCCACACTGGGATCTTTCTGTGGGCTTACACAGCACTCAGTAATTGGCACAATCTCATTTTCAAGTCACAAGGAGGTTTTGACATCACTTGCCCTGGCAACCATTATCTGTCCATTAGATGGGAACAGAAAAGCTGAATCACAGAACTATCAAACCCAGTCCTTGCTACTGAGGAGTCACAGCTTTGAGCTTCCGCAGCTTTTTCATGAATTTTAGTTGCTTTGCAGTCCCTATTATCTGCCTTTGACCAATTATCTGTAATAGATTGCACCACTGCCTATTTTCATATTTGTGATATACTGCTGGATATTTTTCAACAGGTAAAAAATATATTTATCTGCCTAAATCAAAATACTAATAACCACAAATGTTACATTATTATGATAAAACAATTTAAAACTATGCTTCATACATCAACGGCCATAGAAATTTCCATAGCTTTTTTGTTCTCCCTACAGAATAAATTTTCACAATTCTTGCCCATAGGTATAAAAGAAGATTTGAAAGTTTCCACTTCAGAAATTGTAGTGATCTCCTATTGCTTTGGGGTTTTTCTCCACCACAAAAAATTTGTAGTCTTCTCCAGTGATGAAGGTTGTGGATGGTTTTATCATGCAGCCAAGCAAATAACCAGAATTTGGCCAAGCAGCCCAAAGTCATTTTTCAAGTTCTGCAGCTGTCTGCCACAGAGAGGTGATAGAACCTGGAGACTTCACTTTAATTAATCTCTCTTTTCCCTCATCTACTCTCCATTCAAAGTGGGTAAAGAATTGACCTCATCCATGACTGTAGAGATTGTTTTGAAGTTTTAATAATAATTCACTAATAATTAACTGTCTCAAATCTGCCCAAATGTGAACCAGATATTCTATAACCAGATAAGAAAAAAAGAAAAATAAAAAAAAAACACCATTCCTCCAGAATGTAAAGCATAATAACTTTACCTTTGAAGTTGTTCCTGCTCCACAAGAGAAATCTCTTACCCAATAAAATGTCATACGTTCATGCCTGTAAATAAATATCTGTGTAGCAGTGAAAGTCAGCAATAATACAATATTCTGTACTGGAACCTACATCTGGTCTAACAAATCATCTCCCTGGGCTCATTTCAATCACCTGATTATGATCCTTACCACAGCTGCTTTACTTTAGGATTAATAATGTTTACAACTTCCCTCTGAGGCTCATCTGAGAGCAGCAAACAGCCCCCAGTGCCCGTGGGCTGGTCCTGCTCCAGGTGCAAGCAATGATCCTTTACCACAATGACACTTTTCTAGGTCAAAATAAAACAAAGTAGTGTGTGATTCAGGCCTGAGCTAACCAAGTGAAGCACCTCAAACTGTTCCCAGCTCCTCCCCAGCAGCCAGCAAGGGCTGACTTTCAATTATTGCCTACCACTGTAACTGGATCCAGACAAAAATCTTAAAGCAACAACAAAAAATCTATGCGGGTAAACTTTAACAGAATTAATTTTCCAGTGAGTTATACAGCCTAAAACTCATGGGTAGATTTTAGCTGAGGAGCTTGGATTTTTTTCTGTGATTTTTTTCTGTCTAAACCTGTGAGTTTGTGCCATCCTGCTGGGCAGGAAACCATCACCTTCCTGGAAGCTCAGCATTGATTTCCCAGCCTGAACCTGCAGGGACAGCACCACCCCTGGGACAGAGGTAAAACTCCTCACTACAGGAAATAAATGAGGTTTTATTGCTCAGCTTCAAACTCCAGAGGAAAGAACCAAGCACAGAAAATAACACAAATGCCTATGTTCAATTAAAAAGATGACTAAAGAATATATAAAGATATAGACAAACACAAACAGAATAAAGCTATAGATACAGGAAGATGAGGAAGCAGATCCAGAGATGAGTGTCAAGGAAATGAAACATTAATAATGTAATGCCTGTCTTGCAGACAAAGGAATTTTTACTCTGAAAAAAGATTAGAGGAAGGATAAATAGTTCATAGCAGCTGTTTGATGTATCACTAAATATGCATTACTGGAAGATACTTCACTACAGTGGCAGTGAAATGGACGAAGAAGGTGATGAGGGCAAGAAAATGTAGGAATTTCAACAGCTGGACCTTTTAAAAAAATGATATTTCAAATTTGATTTTATGAGTATAATTTACATTAAAAATAGTTATCCATGAGGGCGTTGGTTTCAAAATTCTCAAATATAACAGATCCATAAAGAATTATAATTTGAAAATAAATTTTAAAAAAGCAAAGTCAACTAGCCCACCTGATTTTCAACAAGGAGCCACAACTGCCAAAAGTAAAAGAAACTGGTTGGAAAAAAATATATATGCTTATGCCATGCAGTAGACAGTAATTTCAGTTTACAAATTTGAGAAAAAAAGAATCTGAATCTGGATCTGGATGGAGCAAATCACAGCTATTGGAATGAGGCCCTGACATCTCCCAGCAGCTCCTTCACCTAACCCACCATCACTTTCATTTTTTCATTCCTTTTTACTTTTATTTTTTTTTTTTAATGCCTTACTGGAAGAAAAGAAACCAGGAGATGATTGCAGCTGATCTGAGGTGGGAGCCAGGCTGTGAATCTGCTGGAGCTGAATTTGTCACTGTCCCCTGGGCTGCTTTTCTGTTCTGACCTTTCTCCTGCATCCAGGATTTCCATGGCATTGCTGTGCATCAGGCAGAACTGCTGCCCTTCCCTTTGGCACACAAACCCTTCATGCCAAGCCCAAAGCCAGACTCCAGGCTGACTTTACTGAAATAAAAACCTTATTCTACCTTGGTATCAAGAGTTTACATTCTGTTGGCAGTTCAGACACTGGTGAGTGGGGGGAAAAGGACGAACCTCCTGGCTCAGTTTTCCCCTGAAGTTGTTTAAATTAGGATGAAGCTGTTTTTTTCTACCCAGACACTTTCCTGTGTGTCTTATACAGCATAATACAAACTCATTCAAAAAGAGATTATTCTTGTTTTTCTTAATCTGGACTCCTAAATGAAGTCCTCCTGCAGTTAACTCTATTTTAAATTATTTTTCTAATGCACCATAAGATTCATCTATATGAGAACACTGTTTCAATTTAACCATTCACAATTTGATTTAGTTGAATGCAACCTTGCTTTATTTCCATTTATCTTGTTACAGTTCCAGCTAATGGGGAATTGACTGAAGTTCTGGCTCAGCTGCACAGAAGCAAGCAGCTGTAGAGATTTAAGATGCTCCTGCTCTCCAGCTGCTCATTCTGTCCCTCTGCCAGACCTTACTGTCCCTGAAATTTGGCAGAAGTGGGTCTGTCCTATAGCCTCAAGCACTGCTGCTGACATTTGTCCTGGTGCAAAGGAATTTTCACATCTTTTCCCTCTCAAATCTACTAAAGATGCAACAACCTTCAGAGAAGGGGCACAACAGAGCACGGACAGTGTCACATTTGAAGGTGACTTTGCTCGTCTCCTGCTGAACAGCACTGGGTCACATGGAGGGCACCTTACCAAAACTGTCCTTTCACTGACACAAGAAAAATACCCTGCACTGTGATATCCCAAAGGTTTTCAAGTATTTTGCATAACTAATAGATTTTTCCAGTCCACTTCAATTCCTTTATGTCATGGAAATTTCATGAATTTTGAAGCATCTTGTAGGTCCCTTCCAACTCAGGATATTCTGTGACCTGCCAGGTTTGTTTCACAGAATTACAGCACAGTTTGGGGTGGAAGGGATCTAAAAAATCATCCTGCCATGGGCAGGGACACCTTCCACTGTCCCAGGGTGCTTCAAGCCCCCTCCAACTCTCGGGTAGCTGGCTGTTAATTGCTGCTCCAAGATGTGTAGGATGTCTCTGTTTCAGCCCATGTGGCTGAAGAACGAGTCTGGACTTTTCAGTTTTCAGTCTTCAGGTTGTTTATTATTTCTTATGTATAAAATTTTCTTTCTGCCCAGCCAAGATCTGCTCAGCAGGGCAGCCACAGGCACTCTGACTGCCCCCGGGGCAGTGTTGACTACAAACTACGTATAACATATTTACACTTAATTCCCAATACCCATCACCTATGTTAGACAGTGCACTTCTACTCTAAACCAATCCCAAAGTGCCACCATCACTGCAGAAAATGGAGAACAAGAAGAAGAAGAACAAAGGCTAGACACACTCAAGATCTTCCATCTTGTCCCCATAATTCCTATACCAAAAATGTTAAAATCTACATTTTCGCTCTGTGATAATTTTATTATTATACCATTTAAACCTCCGTGACTTTCAGGTCTTAATACAAAGCTGGCAACTTGCTCTAGGGGTCAAAATTAAACCCCCAGGTGTTTTGGGCTGTGTGCCAGGGTCTCTGAGCCCTCTGGCAGGGTCTTCAGCAGCTCTGCACATCCAAAGGGATGTGCTGAGTTCCAATATTCAACCTGGCCTTGGACACTTCCAGGGATCCAGGGGCAGCCACAGCTGCTCTGGGCACCCGTGCCAGGGCCTGCCCACCTTCACAGGGAACAATTCCTGCCCAATATCCCATCCATCCCTGCCCTGTGGCAGTGGGAGCCATTCCCTGTGTCCTGTCCCTCCATCCCTTGTCCCCAGTCCCTCTCCAGCTCTCCTGGAGCCCCTTTAGGCCCTGCAAGGGGCTCTGAGCTCTCCCTGGATCCTTCTCCTCTCCAGGTGAGCACCCCCAGCTCTCCCAGCCTGGCTCCAGCCCTGCAGCAGCTCCATGGCCTCCTCTGGGCTCTCTGCAGCAGCTCCAGCTCCTCCTGCTGTTGGCCCCAGGGCTGGGGTGACTCTGCAGGTGGGGTCTCACCTGAAGGGGCAGAGGGGATCTTTTCCAAGATCCAGCAGTTAAACACTTAACACGGAACCATTAAATGAGTTCCCTTTCAGGTTTCCAAAGAGGATTTGTCTTTGTTTGAGCTCTCCTGGGAAGGGAGAGCAGGGTAATGGAGCTCTTCCATCCCTGAGCAGCTGCTTTTCAGAACTAATCTTTAAAACAGAGCAAAGCCAGAGGGTTTCTACCTCCATCACAGGTCAAGTCCAGGACTAGTTTTTATTTCTGTGTCCTTCCTTGCTCAAGACAGAAACCCAGAACACACCAACAGAGGGAAAAGTTTTAGACTACTCTGCCTGCCCTTCACAAATGTTCAGGTATGAGGAGTATTTTCAGAAAATGAATGTGTATCTTTCCCAAGTTGCCACTTTGCCGTCAGATCTCCCAAAAGACGGTTCATGGCACAGTACAGGTGATAGCTCATGCATGCCAAGTATGTTCTCCAAAACCATCCTCCCACCATTTCAGGGCTCGTGATGTCACAGGAACTACCGAAACTTCTGCCTGGGAGCCCACCTGCCACAGCTCCATCTAAAATTGTTTGAGTGGCTCTTTAGAGAAAACAACACTGAATGTGAGAGGTTGTACCATTTAACAATCTCATTTTTTAATACATATGGCAACAGTTTGGGCAAAGTCATGAGGAAAGTGGAACAGAACTTCCAAGCTGCCTAAATATTTTCATCCTGGTTCTCACAGGTAAATCCTTTTAAATGCACCCAATCATTGTGGTTTAACATGCTGTTAACCACTCCTTTCCAAAATCTCCTGATACTACAGCACAATTCAGGCTTGATTTGATTCTATTTCTATTTTTGTCTTTATCTTTCTCCCTTAGATCTCAAAGGTTATTTCATACACTACAAAGCCCCAAGTAATTACAGCCATCTGACTGCACTGGGGCCCTGGCATCCCTTCACACTGGATTCTTGAAAACATTTGCTCTCTGAGGACTATTATTCTTCAGGTTTTGCAAAATTATTTATTGCCTGGAGTTTTTCTTAACTGATTAGCTGACAAAACTATATTGTACAGAAAGAAAAAAAAATCACTTCCGTTTTCACCTATTTGTTTCTAAAATAAAACACCTTGAACTTTAATAAAGGTGTTTATTACTACAATTCTACTCTTAAAAGTCCAAAAGCTAAACCAGAAATTCTTCAGAAGAATCTCAACATCTCTAATGTTTTATATTCTGGCACTGCAGCTTTGTTTATATTAATAGCAGGAGGTTTTGGGGTTTTTTTAGCTAAATAAATTAATTTTTATTTTTAGAAAGATGTTTAAAACAGCAGCATTTTGTGATACTAAGAGGAAGAAATGTTGAGCTTATATCTTCTCACTTCAGGAATAAACAGTGTATTCAAAGGACTTTTATCTGGCCTTTCTCTCATTGCAAGGTTTATTACCTGACATAAAATTCATCACTTCTTTCCTGCTGACATTAGACTAAAAGTCATGAGAGACTCTTTTCTTGCTTTTATCCACCTTCCAGACAAGAAAGACTTCTGGCAGTAGCCAAAATATCTAATGGAAAGCTCTTCACTTGCTTAGCTGTGGCACCTCAGCATAAGGTAAAATATCACATTCTGTGTTTCTGCACTGAATAAAATCCCAGCCCAACATCTGGGCTGGAAGAAAGCTGGAGCATCTTTGTGAAATACACAGGGACACAAAGGTGCAGATCTTTTGCCTGGGTGCATAAATCCTGTTTTTTACCTGCCTGACTCACACCCAAAAAAGAACCCTTTGGTAAGGTCCATCTGCATAATCCCAAATTACACAGACAGGTACCTGGGGGAGAAAAAGCAAAAAAAAACCTTTTTATAATGTAATTGGAACCAATGTTACTCTTTCATTAAATCAAAACAACACTCTGATTATGATGGGTGAAGTATTTAATAATCCAGTAAAAATGCTAAAATGCTAAGGATATATGTAGTTATTATGTAGGATATTATGTCTGAATATATCTTTATTCTCTATTCTCTATTTATATATATATATATATATATATATATACATCTATACATATATGTATATATATATCTATATTTTATCTATCTATATATATCTGTACGTATCTATATATGTATGTATATATCTAAATATATCTATGTCTGTATATATCTCTATATATATGCATATATATATACATATATATGGATATATAAACTACAGCTATATATAGATATGTAAAAGAATGTGAAATCATGCTGAAAACTCACGTTTTCAAACAATGTCTCACCATACATTCCTCTTGTAAAGCCAAAAAAAATATAAACCAGCCTCTGAGAGAAATGTCAGGAATAATTTGAGTGTAATATCACAAAAAGGTGAAGAAATAATCCCATTTCTTTGGCACATCCACGTCTGCAGAACTTTATTCCACCTTCCTTTTCCCTGGTGTTTTTCCCCCTGCAGGAAAAGAGCTGTGCATGGATCACCAGCAATCCCACAGAGGGAGGGATCTCCCCACACCTTCCTACCATGACAGCATAAATGGGGTTTCAGGTAGAAGGAAAATGGAAACTGTTTATGAACAACACCACAGAGGAAAGCAAGTTCTGTAAAGCTTTATATAAACCAGAGGAGTGAATTGAAAATTTAACATGAAAGGCGATTTCCCAAGAAAGCTGAAACAATTCCATGAGTGGCTGGAGGGAGTAAACAGTCTGTTTAGTGGATTAAAAGACTGACAAATATTCCTGAGGAATCTGAAGATGGACAGCAGCAGATAAATGCTGAGTGCTGTTCCAAGGAGTCGGTTATTTCCAAACCAGTAAATACGACAATCAGGTATTAGGTTAGAGACTTTATTTGCCTCATAACTACTTTGAGTGGTTTCATAAAAACTTTTTCTGCAGCACCAAGGTATTCAGATATTGAAGCCCAAACCTCATCCCAGTTCCCTTTATGTCCTGATCTGCCATTACTGAGTTTCTTCCCACTTCAAGTGGATGTAGAGGAGAGGGGGAAAGAAACCACAAGGAAGGAGGATGGGCTCTTTAGCATCTGTCCACAAGTCATCTTCCCACCAACATCCCTGAATTTTTCCCTGAAACTGAGAACTTATTGCATTCCACAGAGTTAAGGAATCTTTTCTTCCTTTTGTCCAAGGAGGCAGAATCTGATCTGCAAAGCACTTAATTATAGCATGTAATAATCTGCTTTTCCTGAACACAGAGAGAGAACAGATTAGACATCAATAAATTTTTTAACCTTGATTATTAAGGGAAAAATATAAACGCATTCAAAATGATAAATTCTGATTGAAAGGAAAATAAACATTACAAATCATGTGTTTTTATGTTTTGGTGCAGCATTTCAGCCATCTGCAAACCACCTCATAGCCTCACTTTAATCTGACTTTCTACCTTGCTGCAGGTTGACATCTATTGACGTCAAACTTTAAAAATGCTTCAATCAAGATCTCTATAATCCTCATAACTAAAACGTCTTTGTTCTGTTTTATGATCAAACATTTCTGAAAACAGAGCCACCAGTCCCGGCAAGCACTCCGGATGCTCAGAGGTGAGTTAAGGCACAATGAAAAACTCAGTAATCTCCCAAATCTCCCCGGAGAACACGTTTGTTTATCACCGTGCCTGCAGACTCACACTGCAAATGTGCTGGCAACCATTTCCAGCAGACATGAATATCATTTGAAAAGTTTAAAGATGCACAGAAAAAGCAATCAACAGCTTCAATAAGAAATCTCAGGGAAAAAGTAAAATGATTTGGTAAACATGAATGATTGATAAGTTCTTCAGTGGAAAAAACAGGTAGAAATCAAGAAGCAATGACCTTTTGTACCAATCCTTCAAGCAGCAGGTTTTAGAAACTTTTGTATTGCCTATAAAATTAGCTAGAAGATAAATCTCACTATGGTGATTTGCTCTTTATAAGTCCAAAGCCACTGTTCTGAATTCTCACTGTATAATTACTTCAATACAGATAAAGCATGAGTCATCTGTTCTACTCTAACCTTTGCATTTAAATTTGAATTTTATTCCTGCTTATCTTTTTTCCTAAATTGATATTACTGTCTACTATGTTTATTAAAAACAACTTAAAGCCACACTGGATGTCAAATTGCACTGAGGCACCATTTGTTGTGTTATTTTAATTAACATGTCTCAGGGAGATTACAATTCTAATCATTTCTATTAAACTATGTCAAAGTTTTCTTCCTCTTAGATGTCAGATTTTGTTTCCTGTTTCAAGTTATGCCTTAACAACACAGAAGGCTTTCAGTAAATGCTCTGCACACCCAGGTAGGAAACTCAGAGGCACTGTCCTGTTTCTCTGATAACAACAGAACCCTGGGTGATAAGGCAGTGTCCTTAGCAGGTTCCCAAATCTGTTTTCTCTGGATCTCTTTCTCCTTTCCCATCCTCAGTGAGACAAAATGTCTAAAACCTAGGAAATACATTCCCAGAATGAGATCAGTCAGAATCCCCTTCTCTCATTAATAAGCAGGCCCTGGGGCAGGACTGTAATTGAAGGGAAATGAAAAAGCAAGCCTATCACATCTGGATGAGAAGAGTTTAAGGTTAAATCATTGGGATCTCCACATATTTGCCCATGATTTATCAGAATCCCTGTATGGCACAGTGGGGCAGCCAGGTGGATCTCAGGTATTTACATGGATGAGTTTCTATGCACACAGAAAATGTTTAGCTCATCCAGTAAAATAGGGCATCCCCAAAGAAGAGAAATTATTAGCATCTGACTCCATTAATTCAGAATTAATGAAAAATTAAAAATTGCTTTATTAAACTATATTATATTGCGTTATACTCTACTATAGCTATACTACAAAGAATACTATACTGTATAAAGATACATACTAAAGAAAACTCATGATGTCCCCAACAGTCAGGACACGGCTTTTTCCAACTGGCCAAGAAACAAAACAACCCTCAGCAGAATCCAATTGACAAATCACTTCAGGTAAAAAATTTTCCTAACACATTCCACATGTGCAAAACAACAGGCGCAGCAAGTAGAGATAAGAATTGTTTTTCCTCTTCTTCTCTCTGTACTTCTCAGGAAAAAATCCTGAGAGAGAATTATGTCTCTCTGTTCAGAGAATGTGAACGCCACAAGTTCATACCTTGTTTGGGTGAATTTCTTACAGTTTGGCCCCGGTTATCCAACAGGAAGGAAGAAAATACTCCCCTCTTTAGGCTTATACTCCCCTCTTTAGGTTTAAGGTGGTTGCAATTACTTTTATAAGATTTTTTTTTCCCTCTTTCTCCCTTTTTGGTGACCCAACCATGGGATCTGTTCTCCTCAGCCATTATGGAACTGCAGAGTGACACTTTCTGCCAATGTGAATAAACAACAGGACAGCATTTACTCAGCATTTTGAATGGGATTCCCTCCGTTTTTAAGGATTCTTTTCCATGATGGACAGGAGCTGGAAGGTTCAGAGCTGCCAGGGGGCCCTGCAGGGAGCTGACTCTGGAGAAGGTTCTGCAGATCTCTGGCAGAGAGAGCAGGCAGAGACATGCCAGTCTCAAAGACTCCCACACTGAGACACTACAGGAATACCTGTTGTTTTTGGTTTTTGGTTTTTTTTAATGCCCCTTTTCTTAATTAAAAGATGAGTGGCCAATTTATTACCATCAAGATACTTTCACAGTCTGAAAGATTATGAGAGTCGTTCAGCTCTTAGTTTCTGGACAGCAGGATGTACTGACATAGACAACTTCACTACTGCCAATTAAACTCAACACTGCTGTTTACCTTTCCTTTGGAAATCTAAACAGAATTAATTGAGTCTGGATTGCCTTCTTTCTCTACCTTACATATAAAAAAAATTAAGATAAAGATTTGGTACTACAGTCAGTCTTAAGATGTATCATGTAATTAATCTGCCATTATGGAAAAGCAGAACTTTCTCTGCAGATTTAATTTGGGTCTTGATTGTAAGTAAATATCAGGATCTTTGAACAGAAGAGATTGAAGTCTTACATATGAAAAAAAATCATGAAGTCTTTACACAAAGCTCAAGTGCTTTGTCTCTGCTTTTGTTCCACAATGCAAGACTACAAGAAAAAAATCAATTATTGTGCTTCAATCTATATAATTCAAATATATTTAACAAATTCCTTTCATTCTACTCATCTCTTCATTCTCACTTAAAAGCATGGTGTATTTCTGCCATCTTAATCACTTTTCACAATTCTTTGCTCATCCTACAACCTTTTTTCTACTGTTTGTTGAATTTTCTTACATATTTTGATCCAAATTACCTGAGTCCTACCATAATTTTCAGGGTGTTAGATACCCTTCCATAATTATTTGGCAATGGCATAACTCTTTGCATAGTTCTCCATTTCACAGTGTGTCTAACCTGCAGAAATCAGCAGCAGAGATTTCCCTGTGCTTCACCTGAGGAGGGTGTCATGTTATTTTGCAGTTTCTAACACACCTGTGGATTTTATTCCACTCATTTTCTCTAAAATTTTTTCTTTCCTTGACATTTGAATGGGGTTTGTCCCTTCCTCTTTTCTGGTTAAAAAAAAAAAAAAAAGGGGTTTGGATTTCAGAGTCCCTCAGTGCTTGTTCAGAATGCCTATTTTGAATATAGAGCCCGCCTAGGAAGGAGGAGTTGCAGGAGCTCTCTAGCTTAAAAACTTACAAGAAGAAATAAAAAATCAGCTCAAATGCACCAGATTTTTTTCAGCTGATGCTCCTTTAACATTCACATTTGCTCACAGACCACTCCAGTCCTTGAGCAAGATATTTTCAAGCTTGGGAGGCTCTCCCAAGTGCAAGGCTCTTTTCACTCCTCTCTGTTTAAACCCCTCCACACCAATGGCAAAAAAAAAAAAAAAAAAAGTGAAAGAAGAGGTTTCATCCCATAGGTCGATGCTGGTCCTGCTAGAAACTGCAGCCTCTCTGGCTCAGTGTGCACAGAGATTGCTGAGCTCAAACATTTCCCATGCCCACCTGTCGCAGACATTTCTCCACAGAAATCCTTTCTTTCGGATTTCTGTGTCTTTGGGAGGCCAGAGGCCTCTGAAGACAAGGTAAACAATTATTATCAGCTGCTGGGGAATGCAACAGGGGCACCTATTTTGATTGGTGATTGGTTCATGTTTTATGTTTATAATTAAGGGCCAATCACCAGTGCAAGCCAGGGGACTGAGTCCTTGGCCACAGCTTTGTTGTGGATTCTTTTCTATCTCTTCCTAGCTAGCCTAGCTGCTCTGCAAAAACCTCTCTCTATATTCTTTTTAGTATAGTAATAATGTATTATATATAATATCTTAATAAATCAAGCCTTCTGAATCAAGAAACAAGATTCACCATCTCTCTCTCACCAGCCGCGCCCACTCAGGCGCGGTTATACCCACCTGCAGAGGTTTCCTCTAAACCCACTGAACAGCCTGTTCTCAATCTGTGTTCAAGAGCTGAAGGGACACCAAGCTGGGCTGGAGGAAGGGCTCCCCCTCCCTCAGACCCTGCCATGGCCCCAAAGGAGACCACAACCCAAATTCCTGGACATCCTGAAGCCAGTTGGTGCTGGGAAGGTTGGACCCAGTGATTGCAATGGTGTCACTGAAAGAAGATTTTGGGACAGCTGAGTGACACATCCTTCCCATCCTTGTTTGCCTCAAGCCCCACCAGCCTGAAGTAGCCAAGCAGAAAGGACAACAAGCACAAAATCAGACAAAATGCTTTCACTGTCTGAATCTCACCACACAACCTGGCCTGGCTTTTGTCTCCCTGGCACAGGAGGGCACTCGAGCAAGAGGAAAAGGAAATGGATAAATGTGCTCTGAGATCTGTTCTCCTGGGAATTCGTTGTTAAAAACCATTTAAGAGTTCCTAACATCCTTTTCAGAGCCTTGCCGGGGAGTATTTCTCAGGTGAAGAGCTCTCCTTTTCCTCAATTAGAGTCTGGATTTAGAAGCACACCCTATCTCCCACCTCAGCATCGGAACTCCTGAGCACAACTTGGCCAAAAGCCGACGGAGTGAAGGAGTGTTTGAAGCACTTCATGGAATTGTGACAGCTTTCCCAGAATAACCTCTTCACTAACTGGGAGAGACAGAATTAGTTTTTTTAAGAACTGAACTGTCCCAATTTTAGCCCAGATTTTGCTAAAACACAGTGTTAAGAAAGAGTTCACATTTGACCAACAACTAAATCTTGAATTTCAGAAAAGGCTAAGGTAGAAAGAAGAGAGGAAAAAAAAAGGAAAAACATACAAATCCCCAGACTAACAAATAAACAAAAAGCAGCTTTCAATTCCAAGCATTCAAGACAAAACCCAAAGGAGACATTAAGCAAAGCCTGAAAAGGTTTCTGTTTAAAATCCATTTCCAGGACAGCTGAATGGGGACAGAGGAGATGGAAAAGCTGAGGATGAAGAATTCACCCAGGCAAATTCTTTTCTGTCCTTATCCCTCAATTTAGCCTTCAGGGAATTTGCCCACATAGTCTTTCCCAAATCTTGGGAAGTGGTGGAACTATAACACAGTGGGATTCATAACTAAGAAAAATATTTTGATTTTTTTTGTGTATGTCACTACTGATCCTGAAGCAGTTTCCAGATTGATGGCACTGACCTGCACCCAAAAGGTACATATGGATTTTGGCACCATTTCAATATCAAATTCTTGCAAAGGAAGTTAGAGCACTTTGCTAACAGTGGCAGAGTTTGGCAGAGCCCTGTAATTAATGTCTTGTTGCTTTTCCCTTTTGTCAAAGTAGTCAAAATAATGTCATATGGAATGATTTATTTTTGTTTGTTTGGCAGCTCTCCAGCATTTCAATAGCAGGAAGGCTGCTGCGCTCAGTGTTGATTTGTCCCAGCACATTATATTTGTACAACTTCAACCCTGTAGAACACAGCCAGGCAAGGGAATAACACAAAAGTTTTTTTAATATTCTGCCTTCGCAACAAACAAACAACCCAGAAGAGTGTATTTCAATTTTTGCCTGGGGATTAACATACAAATGTTCTGAAAATTAAGGATATAATTATGTGAAGTCAATTACAATTTTCAATTACTTATTTCCTAAGGCTTTATGCTCAGCAATGTTGGACATTCTGGGCTTGTAGCTCCTCTCAGTCCTGTTTATCATCTACAAACAAAGAAACACCGCAGCCAAATGACTCAGAATAAAAGGGTTGTAAATATTTTGGAGGTAAGCAGAAGTGAACAGAGTTGTGTCTCAGCTTCACAAAGTATTTGGGGTGGTTTTAGGACTCCTGACCCCACAAAGCTTTTGTTATGCTGGTGATAACAACAGAGAGATGAGGACACAGATGGGTTGTTTTAGGGCTTAATTGCAATACAAAATAAAGTTACTGATTAATAAAACCGATATGTGTGAGTTTGTATGAGCCTTTGTCAAATCTTATTCACAGTTTATAAGTAATAAAGAAGTGAGAGTCAATTAACTGCACCGAAGGCAATCACAAGCCCATGAATTCTTTTTACTGTATTGAGTTACAGCTTTGCATACTAATGGATCATAATCATTGCACTTTTCCCCCTAGAAGTTTCCTCTGCAATGTGGTAATTATATAAATTGCAGCTTTTTTTTTTTTTTTTTTTTTTTTTTTTTTTTTTTTTAGTGGCTATTGGACAAAAGTACACATGAATTTTTAAAAGAATCATTGTTTTCTTGCTTTTAGGAGAATCTCACATCTGTACACCCCTGCATCACACCTTCAGAGGAAACACTTTTGGGAATTATCTGCTGTTTTCCATTACTGGAGGAGTCAATTCCAATATTTTGCAGAATTAGGAGAGTCAACAGTAGAGACAAACTAGGGGCAAAGTGACAGGAGATGGGGAAGGGATCCTCAGATAAAGCATTGAGTCTCTTCAGGATATCTGAAAACTTCTTGGAGAAAGGACAAAGGGGAACTGCAACCACATTGGTGATATGGGGAACATCCTGTGAGAGAAGATTCTTTGTTTATTCTTCAAAATAATTTAGAGAAAAAGATGGGTAATTACGCATTAAGCACAGCATGAGTTATGTCAGTTTGGAGAGGACCTTGGCAGGCAGGCAGAGCAACTTTTGGGGAAGAAATACTGCAATTAAATGAGTATAAAGAATAAGGTCATTTTTAGGTGTCCTGTAGGTAATTCTGTGGTTCTTTAAAAAGATGATGAAAGGGTAAATCTGAACTGAAGGAAGCCTTAAACCATTTCATCTGGATTTTTAAGTTCTATGACAGCAAATCAGCTTTCATTTCCAGGTTACATAAAACAAAGTTTCCTATCTATTTGCTACATGACTACAAACAGCAAAGTATTTAAATTATGCAAGGCTACAAGAATTGCCATGTTTCTCAAGCAAATTACTGAACACCCTTAGAAAATCCCTTGAATATCTCTATGTACTAATGACCAAAGTCATTGTCAGTGTTATTCCTGCTATTCACCCATTACAGTTCAGTTGTGAAATCTAAAATGTGCTTGATAAAATGAGATTTTCATCAGTTACCTACTGCCAGCTAGAAAAGCAGAAAATAGAGAAAATGGCCATTTCTATTTCATATTGCTTAATATCCATCACTTTAATGGAAATGAGATAAAGTAGATAATGGCAGTAAGAATTGTATTAGCAGCACAGACATATATTACATATTTCTCAGAGGTACCACTGTTGTAGCATTTACATTATTAATATTAAAATGTCTTGAGCAGCACAATCCAATGTAACCAATATTATAAATATTACCTTTAATATAAAAGACTTGAATGAGCTTTTAACCTTGAATTTGATACAGTGTTGAAAATAACTTTAATACTTGCATGACCTAGCTACTTGTGAATAGCTAAGTACTCTCCCCCTCAAATAAATCTTTCTCCAAAGCAAAACTTGGTTGCACTATTCTTAGCTGTAATTTCCACTGCACATTAAGTGATCATAGACCTTTTCTGTACTTCTTTTAAGTATAACTCAGCGGCAGAAATGTCAAATTAGATGAGACTTTTGAAGCTAATGTTAAATACAAATAAAGACTTTAAGTTATGTTCCATTTTGCAGATGTTTCATTAAAGATGAGTGTACAGGAAGGTTATACCCATGTTCTTATATCCCGAGTCCAAGTTGGACTGTGGTTTAAAATGGTTTTTGAAATTGAATATTAAAAAAAGAAAAAAGGCAAAAAAAAAAAAAGGCAAGCAACAGGGTCAGGAATGAGGCAAAAATGGGAATTCTGAGCACAAAATAGTAATGTCAGGGTTAGGAAAAAGGAGACTGTTGGCTCCAGTCTGCAGAATGCTGCAGAATGTCCAAGGAAGAAATGGCAGGGCAGAGCTTGGGCAAGGGAGAAACTGAAAAATCAGACAAGACTAAGAAGATAGTACAATCACACATCCATGCTGGCAGTCAGGAAATTTGATTACGTAGAAAAAATTGGACAGAATCTAAAGCACAAATCTGAATGTCTCTCACTACCACTGGATAACCACGAGGTTTAAATGCAAGACACAGGTTAGAAATGAGGAGTGTGAAGCTCAGCTGTTTAATCTAGGGACCACTGGTAAGAATTTGTTTTAAGTCAGGCAATCATCAGGTGCAAATGGTACTGGAGGGAAGATCTATTACTCTAAACAAGTTTAAACTACCTGTGAATAAGGCAAAGTGCAATACCAGGAGTGTTGGGCAAGCACAGAATGGAAATAATTTATGGGATTGAGTAAGGCAGAGAGTTTTCATCTGGAACACTTCTTGTCATTTATGTTCCAAAAAGAGGAGTCTGAATGAGCAAAGCAGGAAAAAAATAGGAGTTAGGAGGGCTTCAAAAAAAAAGCTAAACCAGCTGGGATTGTGCAGTTGTAGCAAAAGGAAGGCTGGGAGGGGCCATTGTAAAACTGCTCTGATGAAAGATACAGAATGGAATGGTGCAGACTAAGATTTAATATGAAAAACCTGGTTGGCAGAAAATTATTCCTGTGTGAATTGACAAGGAATAAATGCAATCTCAAAAATATAAAATTTCTGACAGTAACAAGACTGGGGTTCTGAAACAGCCCATCATTAAGCGTCAGGACAAAAATAACCTTTAATTTTAGTGACGATCTTCATGGATTTGCCAGCAGGATTAAAAGACAAGGCTGCAGTATTGGGGGTCTGGTGGTGAGAAATGTCAGAGACTTCTTTTTGGCTTTATTTCTTCTCTCATAAATTTATATTTAAGGACAGATGAATTGATTCCCAGTGTGGGGCTTTCACTCCCTAAGCTGAGGCACAAACTCTCCTCTCTGTGGTGCACAAGGAACAACAGAAAAGTCCACTATTAAAAACACAAGTTCTGTTTTATTTTTCATAAAATGATGGAGTAATACCACAACCAGGAAAAGAAAAATACTCAACTTCAGACCTCCCAAGATGACACTAAAAAGTTAAGCAGCACTTAGTCTTCTTTAAGGTGTCAGTTCTGCTCAGCGCAACTCTACGGCGCTTAATGCAGATGGATGGGCTGAGCAGACTCTGCAAAGACAAGGTTTTCTTCTTTACATCCAATCCAAAAGCTTTTAACATCTCTCTGTCAGGAATGATTTGACTGCTTATCAATTGCATCCCCCTACTACTGCAAAACTTGTAATGAGAGAGGATCACGGGGAAGAAAAACCACGTTTGGATAACTGACAGTAAAATGAAACGCTGTCAATCTCATGGGCTGCAAAGCTGGGCTCTACATTAACCTCACTTTGCTCATTAAAGCTCTCAGCCAATTAAAACAGCAGCTGGGCTCTGTCTGAGTGCTGCCACACTTTGGTGCTGCCAACAAGTTCATTTGTGGGGTCTCTCTGTTGGCCTCATAGAGAACAAGCTCTGGGACAGCCAAGGTCTCATGGTTTGCAACACAGATCAACTCCCAAAATAAAAATTGCCTCTCTTCACCTTTGATACAGAGGATGTGCAGTGCCTGTATGTAAGAAACAAGTCAAACTTTTTTCCTGGTTTTATTCCTGATTTATGTACAGTCTGAGGTTTCATACAATTCCTAAAGCATAGGATTTCTATGGATAAAACCACTCTGCTCTAAAAAGGAAAGATCTGGAATAGAACTCACTTCTTTCTTATATTAATAAAGAAGACATACAAAGTTCATAATTTATCCTGGCGTTCTTGAAAGAAGGAAGAAAATCAGTTTTACCCACAAACAATATATTTATCAACATACTAAAATGAGAATAATTGAATCAGCTTGCATACATATCTGTAGGAACAATCAAACTGATCCCCAGGGTGAGAGCCACCATTTCCCAAATGCTTCTATTCTATGTGTCACTAAAATTAGAATTCTCCTCACATCCTCTCCATTTAGCCCATAGTTTTCATAATGGCTCTAATAAATAGCAATAATACTGGATATTTTCAAAGAACAAACTGGTGGCTTTATTCTCATTTCACAACACAGCCTAAGCAAAAGCAAAAATAAAATAAATGCCAGACATGCAGGGAAGACTGGGAGCAGTTCCATTAAAGTCAATAGTTATACATAAAAATACATAAAACGAGGAAAGAAGAAGAACAAATGTCTTTAGATAATGTATGAGAATCACAGTATGAACCCTCAGCAGAGATTCATCTACAAAGAGAAGTTAGTCAGGAGAACTGATTTTTAACTTGCTATTTCAAGCTGAAGGGAGAAAGAATAAAAATTTTCAGAGCAGCAGAACTGTCTGAAGAACTCTTTTGTGCTTAAACAGAAAGTCCTAAACAATTTTAAAACTCAAAGTATGGAAATTAGCATCACAATCCATGGCTTCTACTGCTTTCATCTGTGGTTGGAGCTTGTTATTTAGCACGACCATCAATTCGGCATCTCCTGTGACCAAAGCATTGCTTTAAACAGTAAGTCTCATTAGCCAAAGTATTTGCATTATTTTCAAAAGCTTTAAAATGTTGTATTTTTTTCAAAATTTAACAAGCTGTAAGCATCTTTGATTTCCATCCCTGAATCAACTCAATTTAGCTGAAAGGAGGGGGGGGAAAAAGAGGTTTCTTTTGTCAAGAAAACTTCTTTTGTAAGAAGTTTTATTTTAAAGAGAGGTTTTATGGAAATTTTGTGGTTTAACCTCAGCCTGCAAAAAGTACCATGGGAGTGCCCTGCCCCACAGGGATGGGGAGGAGGAGCCCAAAAATGGAAAACCCAAGGCTTGGGACGGGAGCAGATGAAGAATTGAAATAAAATAAAAATATTGTTGTTATTATTGATCCTACTAATAATAATTGATGGTGAAGATGTGATGAACAGAGAGAGGCACAAACCCCCAGAAACACAAGCGGTGCACAATGCAGTGGCTCCGCACTCACTGCCCAGTCCCTCCCAGCACACTCCCCCAGTTTATAAACTGGGATGATGTTCTGTGATAAGGAATATCCCTCTGGCCATGCTGCCCCCCTTGGTTTCTTTTACTTTTCCAAAGTCTTGGAGCAATGAATTTTAAATGTTTTTATTCTTCTGGAGAAAAGCCAGTTTAGCAAGGGAACTGTTGCTGCATTGTCTCTCAGCTCCAGGTAACTCACCTGCATGGAAACCCTGGATTCTCTTTCCTCAATCCACAGAATGCAACTCCAGGCACAGGCACCCAATTTTGTGTTTTTTATTTTTGTGGGGTTTTGTTTTTTGGGGTTTTTTTTGGTGTGTTTTTTATGTGGGTGGGGTTTTTTTTTGTTTTGGTTTGGTTTGTTTTTTTTGGGGGGTTGGGTTTCTTGATTTTGGGTTGTTTTGTTTTTTATGTTTACTTTTCATTACTGACCCCTCAGATGTTTTAATTTATTTTGGGTCCATTCTTCATTCCAAGCCTGTTGGTAGAAGAGGAGGAAGTAAAAAGGTTTGGCAGCATGCTGAGTTCCAGTACTGAACCTTTAAGGTGTATATTCAATTCTAAGAACCAGGAAACTCAAGGAGTGGTTACATGGTGAATCCAATCAGTTTAATAAATATATTCCAGCTTTATGATGCCACAGATGCTCATTAAAGAGTTGTTTGTTTTTAAGTAAGATTTATTTAAATAATACATCCACCGAATCAATAAAATGCCACCTCTGGCTGCATTTTTTACTCAGCTCTCACCTAGCAATTCAAAATATTCAATAGATTTATAGTGAACTTCATGTCCCCAGCTGCTGCTGGGTTTTACATCCTTTCACACCTAATCCTCACCATCTGCACATTCAAGATTAGACATGATCCCTCGTGGACCTTGCTGCGTGCGAGCATCCAGCTCAGTGGCTCAGACAAATTTCTCTCATCACTCAAACCACATCCTGTGCACCCACAATTACCTCACAGCATCACAGAGAGGCTCCCTGGAGCCACAGAAATACATTCCTATTACTTGGCAATTATTCAGCACCTGGGAGGATTATACTTTTAAATTACTCATAGACTGTTAGCACATAGATGCTGCAGGTTTTCAGGGATTTTGAAAATGAGTACCTATGGTTATTGTCTGTTTATCACCTTATTAACACAGGGCATGCCTAATTACACTGGTTTGAGAATTTAGAATCAGAGTCTGATTGGTCAAAACAATCTGTGTACAAAGTACCTTCTAAAGGTCAGTTCTAAAACACTCATTATGGTTTTGGCATTTCAGATTTTTTTTTTTTTTTGGTAATCATTCAAAATCTTAGTCCTGGAGCTATTTGAGCAGAAAAACAAACAATGCATTGGGACAACTCTAAATACTTTAGCCAATGTGTGCTGTATAATTCACCTTTCACATCATTCAAAGACACTTCCACAGCTTTCATCAACATTGCAGAGTTTACAGCTCCATTCTTGGCTACAAGGCCTTTGAAGTCACTGCAATCTCTGGCTGAAAAGTCAAACATTAAGCTGACATATCAGCTGTTAACTGCATTAAATCCTGCTGCCTAATTTGTTGTTTTGGAGGTTTTTAAGTTATTTTTCTAAGGAAGAGACCCTAACATCCTCTTTTAGGGGAGAATTAAAGCCTGAAGGATGCAGGCCAGCATCACCTCCATGTGATCTATGACAGTGCAGATATGGAGCTGCTTTGGTATGGAGCAGTTCAGGAAACAGAGACCTGGGGTTACCAAATCAGGGCATGTTTGAGTTCTACTGAACATGTGCAATTCAGCTGAGGAGGACAGAAATGATGGTGACACTGCTCCAAACCAGGGGAGTGACATAAATTCAGATGACCAGCACAGAGCCACTGTAACTGAGTGTGACAGCAGCAGCTCATCCTGGGAGTTCATGGCATGCTCCACAGCCCAGATGCCTTGGATTGGGAAAAGGGTTTTACATGGGACCAAATTCATTCCATGCATGTGGATCTGAGGGATGAAAACAATCCTGACTCCTCTGTTTAGATATTCTTTTAATTCTTCTGTCTTTGCCATAATTTATTTTTGCTTCACCAGAGTAAAAAGTGTGTCTTGGATGGGGAGTTAAAATGCAGCCTGTGTCTTATGAACAAGCTACTATTTAAATTAGAAATTAAATAATGCTAAAAAAAAGCCTATGGGAGTTGTCCCAGTCACGAGGTAAAATGAGCAATATTTTAATTTAATATAACAGCTCTCTTCCTCTCTAAAAATTCTGCCTCTTGAAGAAGTTCAATCTATGGAACAGAAATACCAATTTTGTCCTAATGTATTTTCCTTGCTATTTACATAATAATGAATAGTTTTAAACAAAAGGGGGAAAAAAGTTGCAATTTGTGTCCTGGAAAAACACCTCTATTTTTGGAAAAGCAATGAGCATGATTATCTTCCATTGAAGCACAAGAATAATAGGTATTAATGGTGGCACTTCTCCTAATTTCATAACCCATCTTCCCAGCTGAATGAAGCAGGGTTTATTCAGTGAGCCTCACTGAAATCAAACATTTGAACACCACAAGGTGCTCAGCACTGTACAGCACAGCCTAACATTGCAAATACTGGATTTTAGCTTAGTGCTGGACAATAGATTAGCTGTACTAGCAGTCCTCAGTAACAAATACTCTTTAAAACAAAATTAGCCTTTAGAAAGAGTATTTCAAAACGATCAGTGAACCCCGAGAGCTTGGGGAAATACAACACAAAGTCTGCAATAATAAATCCTGTAACTGCATTTTATTGTCTTCGGTGATTTTTCCATGGATCTCCTATCCTCTAATTTTAGAAAACAATTGTCTCACTCATCAGTTTTTTTGAATATAAAAGAGTCATTCCTAGGAACATGAAATATGGATGTCCCCCCCTCATGTACAGACAGAGTCCTTTATTCTCTCTTAAGAGGAACGAGTAACCATAAGAAAGAAATGATCATTGGCACAAAATTCCTGGTTCACAGACCTGAAATTTAACAGGAATTGTTGTAACAGATGGGAGCCTTACTGTTCTTTGACCCACACAAAATGGGTCAGTTGATGATGTTTTCCAAAGCCAAGGTGCATCTGTTCAGTAGCTGCTGCTGAACATTCACCTGCAGGCACCTGGAGCTGCAGAGCCCCACTCACACCCAGCTGGGCAAAACTTTCTGCCAACCTCGTGCTGGATTCCTGCCAGCAAGCTGGAAACTGGTTCCTGAAATGGATTTGCAATTGGGAAGACAAGGCCACTGTTTTCACACACACATCCATCTGCTGAAGGCCAAGGAACTGTTCTTGAAATGAGAAAAAATACCTGGGCATGGCTATTCCTTCAGGAGCTTCCCAAAGGCATTTGGAGATGGGGAAGGGGAATGGACCTGGCTAAAGGAGGTGAAAATCTGCAGCTGATGAGAAGTTACTGACACAGGCTTTCTGCTGGGATGACGGCAGAGGATGGTGTAATTAAATATTTACCTTAATGAGGGGTAACAAGGGAGTGTCCATAAGCAAAACTCGTATTTGCTCCTGCCTGCTTGGCCCTGCAGCCCTCACAGAGCTCTGATAACAATGTGCGTGTGTGAGTTAAATGTAATTATACACACACACACTTCACCCACACGCCAGTTTTCATATGGTGACATTAACATCCCTTACAAATTAATTAGACCTAACAAGACACCCATAATTAAGACTTCTGAGGTTTATTATTTCTCTTTTATTATTGGGAAAGAGACCCAAGGAGATTAAGTGCCTTATCTAAGTAAATGAATCTCTAAATTACAGTGGGAACACAGTCCAGGGGCCTTGATTCCAAACAAATTGACTACTTAAGCACTGAAGGCTTTGTGCATGGGAATTAAACAACTTGTCTGAGTTTAGTTGCCAGTGTATCCTTTTCTGGATGAAAAAATATTTCTGCAACTAGATATTAGCCAAGTTGTGAATCTTTACCTTAAAAAATTAAATCAATCCAACACCAGTCTGAACTTTTAATTGTGAGTGTTTACTTTCAGATGACTTTCAGCAACACATTGTCCATTTATGTTCATCTCTGTGAGATGCAGGAACAGAGCCTTTACCACGCCACTGCTCTAATTATTGAAATGTTTTTGCAGATTGAGAAATACATTAGATAAATCATATTTTCTATCATCAGGCTGTCTGATCAATTAAGAGAGGAGCACATAAAAGTATTGAGGCATCATCTGGTTATTTTTTAACCTTCAGCTATACAGGACTTTGTAAAAAGCAATGAAATTTTAGGGAATGCTTCCCCTTCTGGATCACAAATAAACACTAATAAAAGTTCTGAAACACAACCTTGAAGTGGCCTTCATTTTCAAAGGCCATTTCTAACAACTACAGAATAAAGTATGGGAAAAAATGCTTTAAAAAATGTTATCATTAATGAAAGTTGCAGGAGTAGAGAGGACCTGTAAGACCATCAGTTTAATGCAAAGTGGCAGCTCCTATATTCCTAATGTAAAGAAGCCATATAACAACCTACAGTCAAATCCATTAGCAAAGCTAATGACCTACTGAACTCAAATCACATTTTTTACTCTCTGTTTAATTATAAAATAACTGAATAATTGCAATTTAAGATCATCTGCATGCAGTCGCTTATAAAACTTCATTATGAGTGAGCTTTAAGGAGCCCTTGTGACACAGAGTGGCAAAGGAAATGTCACCTCACCTTTGCACGCCATTCCAACTTGAAAGAGAAGCAGACACTTATCTTTTTAGGCTTGAAATCCCTCATTATTGATCCACAGAACATTAACACATTTCATGGCTTGTTTGTTCCCTAAAAATAGTAACTAGATTGTGTTCAAGTGCCACTTTTAAAGAAAAAACAAAACACAGCAAAGTGGGACAATCCTCAGTGCGCAGGTAGGTCAAGGCTGCCCAAACCCACTTTGGAAAAGCCAAAATAAATGATTCTCCAAAATCTTCACACATCATTTGCCTTAACTCCCAGTCCTGGGAACCTGGGAATCCTAAAATTGCAATTTGACTGAGGTCTTGTCATTCTCTGTCACTTATATCTCAAATTTTCCCTGGGCAGAAACCTGTCCTGCCCCTTGTGGCAGGCAGGTCATGGCTCAGTGTCTCCTTGGTCTCTATCAGTACTTCCTGCAGCAAAACCCAACATGATAAAATACACAATAAGTGCCTGTAGCAATCATTCCAGAAAAAAAAAAAAAAATTGAATTTATACAATAAGCAGTGATACCAGCAAAGTCATGTTTTGGGTTTTTGGTTTTGGTTTCTTTTGGGGGTGTTTTTTTGGGTTTTTTTTGTGGGGTTTTTTTGGTGTAACTGGCCTGTTTTTTCCCTGCCATTAAAGGAGTAGAAGTTGGCACTCCACAACCACCTTGCTCCTTTCTTCTTGCCCATTTTTATTTGGTTGTAATTTTCTGCTCTGCTGGAACTGCTCTCAAACCAGCCTGGCTGGAGATACAAACACAGAGAAACTCCAGAACAACCTCCACCAGCAGTACCAAGAAACAGAATCATTTAGACATGTTCCAAGTACAGCAACAAACACAAGTACACAAGTACAGCTTGTCAAACACAGCAGAAGATGAGCTGAGAAGGGAATCAGCCTTCAAGATACCTGAACCAAAAAAAGATGAAAGCTGGTCAAACACTGTCATTAGAAAGAATTGAAAATATCAATCACACAGGAATCTCTGGATAGGTGATGCCTTTTCCCACTCCTAAAAATGACAGATAAAAGGAAATATCCACAAAGCAGAATTGTATTTACTCATCTCTCCAGCCTTGCATTGCAAAGGAATGCCTGGAAGTGCTCTGCTCTCTCTCCTGATCTATACAGACCCTGGGAAAGGCTCCACAAGCATCTGCAGACATCAGGAATTATCAACCACTCCAGCCCCCTGCTCCCGTCCTGCTCCACTTCTGGGCAAAAAAGCCATGAGTGGCAAACAAAAAATGAGAATTAACAAACTAGAAATCCTTAACTGCTGAAATCATGAAGGGCAGAGTGAACTTAGTGTGATAGCCAAGGGAATATTAACAAACACTGTTATGTGACATATAAAATACAAAAATTTCCTGGCTGGGGCAATACTGGTTTTAAAGCTGTTTCCATCTGTGCAGCTCTCAGTGCTGCTTTCTGGTTCATAAAGAGATCATTTTACACTAAGCCCCCAAAATATTTTTCACAGATTTTTACAGTCTCTTATGGACAAGGAGGGCCAAGAACTATCTTTCTTCTCTGCCTGATAATAAGCCCAGTTCTGAGCAATATCCCATGTATTTAATTTTTACCCCCCATACTTGAAACAAAAAGCTGCCAGAGCTGAAGATTTACAAACAATGTGTGACATTCTTCTCACCTACATCTCACCTCCTCCTTTCAGTCTCCTGCATCATTTCTCTTTTTCTATCTTTGTTTAATTGCACCATCTATATTTCTTATATATATCTACCCCCCTTTATTTCTCCCTTTTTCCTCTAGCAAACTGCTTTGACATTCTCCATCAGCTTTCTCCTCTCACCCAGCAGGTGGGTGCTTGGATTCTGCAGATATAGGGACCAAACCTCTTGGTCAATTTTATCAAGAACATTAAGAGAAAAAAAAATTAAGTGACAGAAAAAATAACCACACTTTACCAAAAAGTAGAATACATTGGTTTTAGGTTGAATAATGATGCTCACCAAGATCAAAAGCACAGCGATTCACAGAACTGCAGATCCTCCTGTGCAAGAATAAATGTTGGAAACTAAATCCTTGAACTTTCCAAACTAATTAACAAACACAAGTCCCAACATTTTTCATAGTGGACCAAAAGGATGTAGGAAAATACAACAGGGGAGATGATTTAAGTGATGTCAGCTTTTCAAAACAACCCTTCACTCCGTGATCTAGAGCTTTGACACTCCCTGTCTGAAAATTCAACTTATACTGACATTTTCTTCTTCCTCTGCAGTTCAGTTTAGCCATGAATCACCTGTTCTGCTGCTCCTGGGTGCAAGCTGCTGTTCACAATCTGACATCCCTGCCACTGTGCACGAAACACATGGCAGGGCTTGCTCCTGCTGATTGCAAATGGGACACAGGGATCTCTCAGATAAAACTATTTATTATGGGATCACAATGCATTTATACCTTGGTGGCCAGCCTTGCCTACCTAGCAATAAATATTTTAGGAATAAGCAACTCAAACACAGAGGATGAAAATCTGGGATGGAGAATTCCTATCTCCTGAAAATCACAGAATTGTCTCTCAGTGAATTCATAATTCTGCCAAAACACTGAGGGGATCTACCAGGTGATTTCAGAATTTCTAATTCTTATTTATTTTCCCAGTTCTCCACTGTTGAGTTTTTAAGCAACTTTGGGCATATTTGTCCCAATTCCTGTATTAGGAGTTACTTGAAAAAATTCATATGAAATTTGAAACTTTGCCTCAGTTTCCCAGCTCCACCTGACTGCAGCTCATCTGCAGGGCACAGCTGTTTTCATCACCCAGGCATCACCAACAACCACCTCACTTTATAAGAGATCAAATTACAAGAAATAAATATACCTGGAGATTTAAAAAGGCTGGCTGAGAGATATTAAAAACAGATAAATACCCCAAAAAAAAAACAAACAACTCAACAGTTTGTTTTTTTTTTCTGTCTTGTGGGGAGAAAAAAGTTAAGATAATCAAGAGAATACTAAAATTATTTTGCTTATGAAGAGAAAATATACATGTGAATCACAAAGTTAACAGTGGCTGACTTTGCCTTTTTTATTTCCAAATAATTCCACACTTGGGAAATTTAGGTGTGATTTTTTTTTTCAATTTCCCCCCCAACCTCTAATTAAAAGTCACATTAAAAAAAAAAACAACCGTCATTCACTGATAAATATATGGAAACTTTAATAGTTATCAGAATAAGTGTGCTAAGTGTGGATACAAAATTAAATGATAAAAGTAGAGTTATTTATCATCCTGCTTTTACTTTCCCATTCACATATCTTATATACACATATATTTTTTTCTTTGGAGGAGTTTATATTTCACAATTCTAACTCCCATCCTAACAAACACGAATTTTTTTCCCTGTGTGCTAAAGAGCGGGAATGTTACACTTCATCATTCCACAATTCAGGAAGCATCACAACATTTGGGACAACAAAATCGTGACCTACACGTCTGTCTAAAATAACAATATCACAGTTTTGAGGGCTGAAGGAATCCAGTTCCACACCCACATCCTTTTATACTATGACTGTTCTTAAAGAACATCATTTCCCTTTCCCAGAGGCAGCTTCCCAAGTGCTGATGGCAGAGCCCTCACTCTGCAGACACCACACAAATACCACAGCTTCACTTTTTGACATTAATGGGTTTTTTCTAACATATGATGGAGAAAATGCCTCATTTCTCCCCATCATCTCCCAGAGAGATGCTAAGTGTCTTCAGTCAGCTGTGACTGAAGCCACCATGTGTGACAACATTCTCACAGCTTTGAAAGGAACAGGGAAAAATTTCCATAGTCTGGAGAAAGCAACAGCTTCTTGTATGCAAGGAAAAGAACCTGCCAGCTAATAAGAAAAATATTGTTATTTACTTTCACATTAGGAAACTGAGGATCAGACAGAACTTGAGCAATGTCATGAGGGATCACAACACAGGGAAAGCAGTGAGGTTCAAACCCAGCAGTCACAACCATCATCAGGTGTTGATGCTGCTCATCCATAGGGAAGTGGGAGCAAACCACCTGTAAGAAGACATTAGGACATGCTGGATGTGTTAACCCATCCCATTCCTGACATTCCAGGAGATTCCACACCTGGTGGGCCAGGCACAGTCTCTGCTGCCAGGAGGGAGGTGCTGACAGCAAATTAAAAGCTGCTACCAACATGAAATCACAATTAATGATCACATAATTATTCATTACAATAATGATTACAGGAAACGACCCTGCCTTGGCACACACATTCCAACTCCATCCACAATGCTCCCTTTCCCCTTCACATGACACAGAATTCAGGAGGAACACCTTCCAATTCCAGATTTTGAGATAAGAGATTTACCTATCTCACAAGGATCTGGTGGCTTCCCCAATTCATTTTTAAAATGCAGATATTATTGAGCAGCCTGCTCCAGTGGAAAATGTCCCTGCCCATGGCAGAGGGGCTGCAAGGAGATGATCTCTGAGGTCCCTCCCAACCCAAAGCACTCAGCGACTCCATGATATCACTTATCTGTTATCTCACAATCAGGCACAGTCTCTGCTGCCAGGAGGGAGGTGCTGACAGCAAATTAAAAGCTGCTACCAACATGAAATCACAGTTAATGGTTACATAATTATTCATTGCAATTAGTGGCTACAGGACACGACCCTGCCTTGGCACACCAACTCCAACTCCATCCACAATGCTCCCTTTCCCCTTCACATGACACAGAATTCAGAGAAACACTTTCAAATTCCAGATTTTGAGATAAGAGATTTACCTATCTCACAAGGATCTGGTGGCTTCCCCAATTCATTTTTAAAATGCAGATATTATTGAGCAGCCTGCTCCAGTGGAAAATGTCCCTGCCCATGGCAGAGGGGCTGCAAGGAGATGATCTCTGAGGTCCCTCCCAACCCAAAGCATTCAGCGACTCCATGCTATCATTTATCTGTTATCTCAAAACTAGAAAGAAACAAGTGCACTCCAGTGCATAAGTGCTGTAGCTCCAGCTCATTCTCACATTGCTTGTTGTGGTTTTATTTAGTTAAGAAATTTGCATGAAACATTCAGATGACACATGATACATATGTGCATACACTTCAGTATTTTTTTTTACCCCATTCCTGCTGTTGTTGAGTGAAATGATGGCATCTATCACAAAAGCAGAGAAGACTGTTACAACTCTACTACTGAGAGGCAGAATGTGAATAAATGATCCTGAATGGAGAGGTTTTTTTAATGCTGCTTGTCTTGTGACAAACAAGGCTTTGACTTGGGCTTCAGGCTGCACCAGAAAGCCAGGGCAGATCCCTACCAGTTATTCATTAAGCCAATTTTCTCGCTTAATAAGCTATTAAGGTCACAATGAATATCCTATAATAGCAATTGAAGAAAATAGAAGAAATACACACCACAGTCAGGGCCTTTACTGTAGTACATTAAACTTGTTTTCTACTCCATAGGGTATCCACAATTTTATGTCTTTCCTCCACAAGGAACTTTATAAGCAAGCTAGAGGATTTATCCTGATTTCACTCTCTATCTCCAGATTAAGAAGTCAGAAAAACCAGAGCATGTGCGGCAGCACATTATCTTCTTACAAACAAATCTCTAGCAATTTCAGGAAGAATATAGATTCTCACAGAATTCAGTTAACCTCTTGGGTAAAACTGTATTTCTAAGTATAACTCCATGAATTTGTAGACAACAAACAGGCAGTATAATTTAGTGTTGGCACAAAAATATTTTACTGGGCCGACATAGCTCACAGCACTAACTCTCTGAAGTGCTCAGCAATTCAGGAAGGAAAGATTGAGAGAATGCCGGAATTAATTTACTCTACCACCAGAGATGGGCTCCAGCTCTATAGATGGGATATGAAGTTCTGTTGCTTTCAATCCACACATATAATTACATTCCACTTTTTGTTAAACAGACACTGAAGAATGGGTTTTGTTTGTGGGTGCTTTTGTCCTTTTCTCATTTGTCTTGGCTCACAGGAAAACAGAAGTATTATGGGGGACAGTTACAAGGTTTTTTTTCCCCCAAACAAACCTTTATAACATAAAAATACAGCATAAAAATACAGCATAAAAATACAGCACAGCTTTTGTTGAGTGGATAGAAGGATCTAAAATCTTCAGGTTTCAGGTACTATTTTAGAAACACAAATTTTTGTCTCAGCTTTAACTTCTTTAACTTCTGGTGGCATTCATAGAATCACAGAATCACCTCCTAAATCACTGCAATACAGGAGCAAAGCCCCAACATTTGTTTGACACTGCCTGGATGGATTCTCATCCCTTCAGTGGCTTTTGCTGTGCTCCATTTTCTGATGGCAATAAGATTTCAATCTGTGCTAACAGGTGAGTGCACAGTGAGGTTACAGCATCCAGGTAGGAACAAAGTGAGGGCTGCTCCAAGTCAGTTCCTCAAAGGCAAAACCCTAAATCCAATTACAGCAATGCAGAATCCTCCTTCGTGGGGTTTACCCTACTCTTTACAGGTCATTCCAAAATACCCCCTTCCTTTCTCTACTGTTTTAATTCAAGTGGTTTTTATTTTTTTCTTTACTAATTTTCAAAATTTAGCTAGGAGAATCAGGGAGGGATTAGCCAGCCAGTGTTAAAGAAACTGAATAGAGGCTTTTGGTGTAATTTTCACTGACTCTATCAAATCATGCATTTTTATCATTTATTTAGTTCAAACTCAACATCTGATGCATGGTTGCCTTTGATTCAGAGTGACAAGAAAAAACTTTACTGTTAAAGATTAATCATGTTCTTCTGTTCCCACTCTCCTTCTGCTCTTAGATTCAGGAGGATGCACTCAGCTGTAGTTTTATTTTCACATTATGAAAAAATTTGGTTTAGATTCCATGCATTTGTAATTTATTCTTCCACATTACTTACTCAATAGTAATGTAAGTAATGCATGTAATAAACACACATTTCATTCATTCCTTTTGCACTAATAAATGGTGAGTACACTCAAAAAGTCCCTCTGCTTATCCATGATTCTAAAATGTGTAGTTTGACTGTTTCTCTTTGTGCTTCCCACCTTTGAAACGTCCTTATGGTCATTACCTCTCAATTTAGCATCACTTGGAAAAACTCTAACTCTGTTTTTGGCACAGGGATCACTGCTACTTGCCCTCTCCCAACTGTTCCAAGGCCCAGCTCCCACCATCACCACACTAAGAAAACGCATGTGCTGCACACCTCACCCATCACCCAATCCTCCTGATACCAAGAAATGGTATTTTTTTCTTTTTTCCCTAGAAATGTTCAAGTCCACAGGGCTTGGAGCAGCTTGGTTTAGTGGAAGGTGCCCAGGGGTTGGAACTGGGTGATCTTTACAAGTCCTTTCCTTTCCTTTCCAGACCAAACTATTCCATGATTCTGTGATTCTCTCTTTTACTTTTGATGTTCATCTTCGTTTTGTATAAAGCCTGCTGTGTCAGGAGCAGATCTGTCATTCCCAAACTTACCATGTATTTATCAAATCACACTCATTAATAACAAAAAAAGGAATAAACCCATTTTTTTGTCTTTAATAATCTCATTCATTTCTTATCTGAAGTTTAACAAAGCCATATTTTCACAGTAAGTAGCAATCCTTCCCACAGGACTGTCATCAATGTCTACAGAATTGTAGATTTTATTTTAAATGGTATTTAAAAGAGCTTCTGTCATTTCTAGTTGCAAAGATAACTGCTGAAACATGAAAGCAAGATTATCAATGCTGTAGCTGACTACTGAGCCTGACAGATGCAGTGCCTCTTCTGCTGCTCAGAACAAGACACTGAGCAGCCATGGTGAAATTAAAACAAAACAAAACAAAACAAAACAAAAAAAAACCAAAAAAAAAAAAAAAACCAAAAAACAAAAAACCAAAAAACACCAAAAACCTAAAATTGATTTTTAAAAAAGCCACATAAGCAACTTTTCTCACTTTCTGAGAATGACTCCCCTCCACTTTGTGTTGCACCAAAGAAACTTGTGTGAAAACTCCTGTCTTCCCTGCTTGTCAAATTTGGCAGGATTTGATGATAAAAAGAGACAATTAGGAAGAACTGTAATTGAAAAATATTCCTCCAAACACAAGTACAGGGTCCTGCACAAAGGAGAGGAGAGCTAAAGATGGGATCAGAGGCGGGAAGGTGAAGGAGGACAGATCACCCAGCTTCACTCTATGTTCACTGTTCTCTGGCAAAGTTATTTTTTCCCTTTCGGGACTCCAATCATGAGAAGCCCATTTCCCCATCCATGATTTTTCAGCTGCAAGGACCTAGCAGGGCCCCAACCTGAAGGATGGGACCACATTTGTGCCAACTCTACACAGGGCACTGCAATCCCTCTGCCCGTGAGGGATGCCATGGCTGGCACACCAAAGGGTAAATTTCTCTGTGATAACACAATCTGCCCCATTCCAAGAGCAGTAGCTCATCTGAAACTTAAATCAAATTCTAAAACCATTTATTAAAAAAAAAAAAAAAAAGCCACATTCTCTTTCAACATAGAGGTAATCAAATATCTGGGCTGAATTTAATGGGTTTTATTTGATTCAATTACTACAGGGAGGACAAAGGTATTGGTGAGCTCAGAGCACTGAAGCAGTGCAATACACAAAAATACTGTGCATCACCAAAATCCTGCCATTCAAGGGGTTAATTGCAATGCTAGAATGAAACATATAACACTAATCACCATTTATTGTCAATTGTTTGCAAATGTGTAGATAAACAAAGTAAATGGATGTGACATATCCCTTTCGATAAACTAAATATAGGAATTAGACAAATTATTTATACATTAAGTGAATAAATTAAATATTAAAGTTTAAAATACAATCCATCTTTAAAGAGTGAAGAAACTTCATTTCTGACTAAAGGAATTGGCAGCACTGGAATTTGAACTGAGAAAGCCTCAGTTCTACAATTACATCAACCTTTACTGCAGCTGCAGAGTTAAGTTTTTGCCCTGGGATTGACTAAACCTTTCCCTGGAAATGACCAGAGCATTCTGAGCTGAAGGAGGATATTTTATGGACTGCTGGTTGCTTTTAATTCCTTTATAGCACATTAAAATATAGTCACTCTTTTAGCCATTTTAACCTTGTTTGGCACAAATGGTTGCACTTGAAATTCATCGACTTAAATGGTCCATGGAAGATGTCATTAAGAATTGCTGTAGCAGATTTTTTTTTTTAAACTTGCAATGCATTTAATTATTAATGTCCTTCTATCATTTATGCCCCATTGTTTTTCAGATTTTCCACATCTTTCACCTTACCTGTTCAAGGAGTTACAGAAGCCAGAACAAAGAATTCCAGATACAAAGACATTCAGAGTTATCACCAGACCTTGCAATAGTCCTGAGTGTCTGCACAATGAGTTTTGGTGATTATATCCAAATATCCAAGGTTAGGCTCAATAACAAACTGAGGGCAGCACTGTCATTTACACAAGACAATCTGGAGATAGGCTCATACACCAATGAGAATATTTATCATGCATATATATATATATATATATATATATGCATTATTTTTTTTTATTTGTTTCTAATTTAGGATGACTTCTGGAAATAATTGTATTTTTGTTTCTTTGGTCTACAGTATAACTTGAGGAATACAGGTTAGCTCACTGATTTTCAGTAACAAGAGGGCCTGTAACCTTCACAGACTATTAATTTTCCTAAGTTTTCCTTGAACAACTCCAGTGTTGTTAAGCTTTAAATCTGTCATCTGGAAACGGTGATCTCCTTTCTGTAAAATCCAACATCAGAGTGACAGGCAGGGCTTGCCTTTGACATAAAAAAGGAAAAATTATCCCATAAAACTACCCTCATTCATCTAGCTTGCCTTTATTTCTGTATTTGTTTTTATGTATGTTAAAACACTCACTTCTTTTGTAACATTGCTGAAGTAGTCAAGGACAATCTGCTTTTTTCTGTACAGAAATAGAGTTGTAAGAAGAAAAACCACTAAACAAAGAGTTATTTATTTATCTTTCTTGGACTCATTACCTATTAGCTATTCCTTTCAATCATTACCTATGATTTTTACTGTTTTGTAAATAAAATGGGACAAACCTCTTCCCTCCGGTTCTAATTTCCCAGCTGTACACCAAAAATTAAATTATTTTTTCGCATCTTGGAGTAATTTATCCCAATCCCCAATAAAAGCAGCCCCAAGAACAGGGCTGAGCCTCACCACCATCACCTCCAATTTCCAAAGGGAACAGCTGGAGCATGGAAGTGGATCTGGGGATAGGGAAACAGCTGTAAGAATTGAAGGAACAGCAAAATTGAAAATATTGGAGTTCTCAAGGTGACTGAGAGCCAGGAAATTTCAGGTTAAAGGGCTACTGCAGAGGTGCCCGTAATTTTCTAAAGCTTAAGTCAGTGCTACATAAATCAGTACAGAAGAAAATACTTTTGGAAAAAATAAAACACAGCAAACCAAACCCCAAAAGATTATTTTGGGGGAAGGGAAGGGAAGGGAAGGGAAGGGAAGGGAAGGGAAGGGAAGGGAAGGGAAGGGAAGGGAAGGGAAGGGAAGGGAAGGGAAGGGAAGGGAAGGGAAGGGAAGGGAAGGGAAGGGAAGGGAAGGGAAGGGAAGGGAAGGGAAGGGAAGGGAACAGCTAGGAGCCCAAAATTCTGTATTCCTATGACACAAAATCATTTATCTTAAGATATATATTATATATGCTCAGTAGAAAAACACAAGGGTTTATTACATTTGTGAAGACTAACAAGAAAATAACATTATTTCTCTAAGACTTGGGTTTTCTGTGAGTGCTGATTTATACAGATTTACACGGCCTGTGTTCAGATCAAAGATACATTGACTGAGTCTCATCTCACCAATTTCTTTCCCAATCTTTGTGGAAAATTATCTGACAGGAGGTCATGGAGCCCAGAGCTCCTGGTACCTAAGAATGTGTTCTTCCCTTTCCTGGCCATGGTCTAGACCAATCCTAATCACCACAAAATATCAATTTAGATCTTTCCAGGAGAGCATTAAATGGCACAACTCAGCTTTAATGCCAAGAAGCACAAACACAATATAAAACCAGAGGTTCAGTGTTGTAAACTCCTCATAGCCTTGGACACCATTTCTGGACATAAAGGGGGCTCAAACACACTGAAAAATCTCCTTTGAACTTTTTAAGCTCTTTATAATTTGTTTGTGATGCTGCTTAATAACCCAAAGAAAGGAATAACCCAAAGAAAGGAACCCATTGACTCACTAGAGAAAAAAATCATATTAAAAAAGAAACAAAGGAGTAAATACATCTGCAAACATTTTTCATTGCACATCCCTGTACTTTTATGTCTTTCAATAAAGGTGTGTTTTCTACAGGAAAAAAGTTGATTTAACAGTAAAGTTAAAATTTCAGGAACAACAAACTGAATTTGCTTCAATTATGATATTAAGGAAGCATAAATGTCTCTGTTTTTAACAACACATATATGGAACTTAAGTAATGAAAGCATTTTTAATGTATCCTGAAAAAAATTTGGATTTAGTTAGCAAAAACTTAACAGAGAGTAGCAGTACCCAGTTATCCCCAAGAGTGCAGAACCCTGCCCATCATGTGCCTTTTCCATACCTGCACAAAAATATGGAAATAAAACTTGTCCCCTGACTTTTAACAAATGCATTTGCATTTTCAGTCTCCTCTTCCTTTACAAGCCGTGATTTAGCTCAGGCTGGGGAAGCATTCTAGGCAAAAATCACTTCACACTTGTGCCGTGGATAAATTTTCCTCCTAGACACCTCCTGTTGCCTGGGCTGTTCTATGTTTTCAGAAAGTCGTGGGAATCTTATTAGAAACTGTTTTCCAAGGAATCTGTGCAATTCACTGGGCAGATTGAATTGTAGGATAAAAGAAAGTCTAGTTCACCAGGTTTGCTCCAGAGCTGGGAATACAGAAGCAGCAGCTTCCATGGGTGTACATATACATATATATATGTATATATATATATTTTTAGGATTGATAATTCAGTATGAGCAGAACAGAATGTATTTTCTATATAGGAAGTAAAAAAAAATCAAAACAAAAGTATGGAATAGCCAAGAATAGTCCTAAAATTTCTGCACAGCAACAGAGGAACCAAAGCTTTCAAAGTCAAATAAGAACAACTTTTACATTTTTTCTTCTTATGCATTTTTCTTCTCATGCATTCAATGCTTTGTCCAGAGTTACAGTAACAATTACCACAACAATAATGAGCTTTGCTAAGACCATTCATTACAATTTTATAAGAAAAAAAAATAAAACTCTAGTGCTTCATGTCCTCAGTAAAGAGCAGGTAAACTCTATTGCTGGGATTTCTTCAGTATTTAATCCACACTGAATTATCAACACAAAATGATAGACAGCAATCCAGATGACTGACAGAGCCTTTTCTTCCAATTTTTAATTTCCAAAATTTCACTCATTTGGGCCATTATTTCTCTGTTACCTCCATTTAACTTTTCTGCATACATTTGGCAATAAAACAATTACTACAATGTGTTTATTTAGATTATTATATATAACATACAAACACACACACAATTATATATATATAGAGAGATAGATAGATATATCTATATATATACACACACACTACTTATTCATTACTTGACCTAACTGAACTCTTGTGTCACAGATTAATCTGTAACAAAATATTCCCAGGGGGTTTAAAATGTCCCTGAATAATACTCATTATACATTTATACTCACTATAAATGGAAAATTAACAAGGAAAGTTGCTTAAATATTCCCTCCTATTTCCCAGAGACTGGAAATTAACATTTTGAAAGTGAATGCAAATTAATTTTGGTATCTTATGGTCTTTAGCAATAAATAAGTCATACTGTTTCTCAAAACTGCTAACAAATTAAACTGCTGGTGTATTCTGAATTTTGCTACAGCATCTGCCTAATACAGTCAATACTTCAACTATATCACTGATAAAATTCTGCTATTCAAGTTAACAGGGCAGATATTTTTACAAATATTGCTCACAAGTGTGTGCACAGAGAATATGAAAACTCCACATTTAGACAACACCTGTAGGAACTGTGACACAAATACACCTAGACAAATGATAATATAACTAAATAACTAACTAAATGGAAGAGTAAATGCTGGGTCAAATCCTCCAAGAAAGAAAAAAATATCAAACTAGGGAAAGAAGAAAGTGGGATTTTCATTTTTTGATCCTAGGTCTTCAAGTTGTACAGATCTTTAAGAAATGTTACAAATTGCAGTAGAATAAACTTAATAAATGATTTTATATTCTAAACCAGGAAGACTAATGGGCACAATGGTTTCTTGTTAAATTACTGGGCAGTTAATAACTCTAATTGTACAATATTCCTACTTTGGGAATCCAGCATGATCTCCAAAGACAGTAAGAAATTAAATCCAAATGAAGGACATGACTAACTTCAGACTCACTGGGAACAACCAAGCATCTTTCCTTTTTTTATTCTGTTTTTGAGGTGCCACTGGCATCAGGGATTTCCTATGTGCTGAATTCTCCCAGTTCTACAAAAAGTCCAGTTCCAGCTCAGTCTTTTGCATTTCCAAGGGACAAGAGGCAGAACAGCTGCTGCACCACTTGGACTGAAAATCATCTCTACTCCATAACCATTTCAAGCTAATTTAACTTTCTCATTATACTTGAAATATATAAAATACAAGCAAGCCAGGCTATGAGATCACCAACTAATCCCTTTTCCTGCTGCACAAACATGAACACATCTCCATTTTTCTCAATTTCTCCCCTATAGTTTCTTGTTGCTGCTGAAATGTGTTTCTGGTGGGGGGAATCATATGACAGTTCACATTTTTGGTCAAAAAGTAAGATTATTTTCACTGCCAGGAAGATCACTTGAGGATATATGAATACTGTATTTTTTGCCTCACTGACCTATTGATCTGGTATGAACCAACAATGACAAATACCAAATTTCCTGTTCCCTTCTCAAAAAATTACAGTTCAAATTATGTAACACAGGGAACATCTCAATTTAGAATTACATGAGAATATCAGAAAAGAGAATTTAGGAAATGTGATTTATCTTCTCCCATTGATATTATCAGGAGTTCTTTAAAGCAAAGCATTACAGAACATTTCCTTTCTATTGATTCAACTCCTAATCCAAAGGTAACCATTGGGGTTTGTACATTCTGATTTTGTGTGTGGGTGTGTGGGAGGGGGCACAAGGAGTGTGCTTGGGGCTGCCTTTATTGAAAGGAAGGCTGAGAAGTTTTCTGGTGAAAGACTCTGTTGATAAATGGTGGTTAGGAGAAGAAAACTGGTTATTCAATGAACAAAGTGGTGTGTAATTTATTTTACTTCATTAGATGCTGAATTCTTCAAACACTGCTAGGAATTAGAATGGTTTGAAACCAATTATTGTAAGTACATTTAATCACAGCTTTGAAGTTACTTTCAACATAGCATGTTCCTTTTGATTAAATTATATCTTTCTGCCATTCCACCAAAAGTACCCAGTTCAAGGGCAGAAGAAAAAAAAAAAAAAAAAACCCAAACCTTTCAAAAGTCATCAATAAAAACAAAAATAATTTTGCTGGTTTTTTCTGAAATGTTTCCACAACCTCCTATTGCTACAAGAGTACCAGTTCCTGCAGAAACTTGAATACAATTTTGAATGCATAAAAATTATCACAAAATTAAACAATTATGTCATTATATATGGTACAATTAATTCCAAGCAGAGAAGCAGGACAGCAGAGAGCAGAAAGATGAACTAAAATGCACTTGCAAGGTGCATAGATTTTTTTTTTTTTTGAGCAGAGATTAAAGGAGTTCAATAGACTCTGTCTCTCACCTTGCTTCTTTGTATGTACAGTACTGGTAATTCAAGCTCTCTGTTATGTGATATTTCTCTTTATCGTGATAAATGATGGCTGAAAGGAGCAATTTTGGTTCAAGCCTGCCTCCTGCTTGAAAGAAAACTTTGGTTCAGTGATTTAAGCAAGGCAAAGCGCCATGAATCTCATCCCTATTCCTGACTTGGACAGGAGCAACTGGAAATGGGATCAGTCCAATGAAAGAGCTGTGATTTAATTCTAAATCACAAACACAGCTCAAGATCTCAGTGATCCCCAGGCACCTCCTCTATTCTCAAATGTGCATCTTGTAATTCCGTGGTTTCACTGGATTTCAATTCCTCTGTAAAGCTCTGAGTGAAAAGAAAGAATGTTTTAATGCTCTTCTGAGTATTTTTTCTATTTTCTTTTGAGTGTAAAGCACCAATACATTAATGTAGGACTGTGCATTACTTTAAGTCCCACCCCTGGAAGTGTTCCAGGCCAGGCTGGATGGGGTTGGAGCAACCTGGGATGCTGGAAGTGTCCCTGCCCATAGGGGGTGGAAGTCAATGATATTTAAGGTCCTTTCATGTTCTCTCACAAATAACCAACACACTAAAGGAGAGCAAAGCACTTTTACTTCTATTCTTTGTTAGGATTATTAACTGGCTGCCCAGCTTGTAATAATAAATAGTAAATTACCTTATGGCAGAAATTAATATATTTGATAGCATAATGTTTTGCTTTTGTTTTTTGCATTTCCATTTCTACAGCATTCCTTTGGCTGAAGGGTTGGGAAGGGTAACTGGGTAAGATTTATTTTGTAACTCTGCAGAGAAGTGTTACAACCTTAAATAGCCAAAAAAGTCCCACAGAAACAGAGAAACAAAAGTAGATCTCAGTGGGCTAATTTGTCTTAGCTTTGTAATAGAAAATATTACCAAAGCTGTTTATGTGGATCACCAGAACTAAAACCAAGAGGAAAGAAGTGGGAAAAGGCAAAGAGTGGCCTGGAGTCAGGAGCTTGTGAGGGCAATTAGAAATTTCTAGAGAAAAAGTAGGTTAAGGAGGTAAAATAAGCAGCAATACTTCAGCTGATCAAATAGAGATGTAGCAGTATAGAAATAATGAGATATCAAAGGGAAATAAAGGAACATGTACTGAATATTATCATCAACACTGGAGAACAAAAGAATGAGTGAACATCTCTTTCTTCTTCAACTCCAAAGCATAATATTCAACAAATAATTACAGCCTATCCCCAAAATGTCACCCAAGTAAAAGGAAAACAAAACAACATCTTAATGGCACAAAGCAGTGGTTCTGCTTGTTCTTTTTACTTTCTGTCTTAATGACATATTCCATCAGTTCTGAATTTGTCAGAAACAGTGATTAGAGGAGAACAAAAAAATCTCTTTTGTTATCGTCTACCCTAAACTTCAAAGCAGCAGGGACAGTGATTGAAACACAACTCTATCAAAGTGAGCACTTCTAATCCTTAAGTTTGATATTTATAAATTTACAAGGCTTTCCTAGTCATGCTGCTCAGAACTATCACAGAAAAAGCACATCACAGGAACTGTAAATATTCTGAGGCACCTCATTCTATTTTGCCTCAAGCTCAGGGTTCAGTGCACACAGCCTATCGAGAGTTGGGGGAAAACCAAAATCCCAAAATATTTTCCCTGCTTGTCTCAACAGACAAAGATCCATTAAATGTTATTAGGTATCACTCACTCACTTGGTGACATTCATTAATTTCAAGCATTGGTCAAATCTACATTTTAAGCAGGGAATTTTCTTTAGAACATCCCACATCTCTGCTCACCCTGGCTGTCCCTGTTAACATCACACTCAGCTCATCTTTGAACATCCAGATCACCAGGATCTGGAATCATGGCTCAATCTGTTTTCCACAGGATGTTGATAAACCACTCCAAGCTTCCCAATCAACAAATAAATAAATTTCCATTGTGTAACTGAACTATTGGATCATTTCTAAGCAAACTGAAAGACTTCCTAATATTCAAGCAGCCTGAAACTGGAGAAGATTTTGTACTGAGTTTCTGTGGCAAATAGGAATATCTCTGCTGCAAATATCAAAACCTAATTGCTAAGCAAAAAGCAATTTGAAGTCTGTTTGTTGTGGGCCTCATAATTAGGAATTTTATTTTAATAAAATTGTAATTCTTAAGCCTTTGATACTTGTAACTTCTAAACCAGCAACACATGTTTTTTATTGATGGCTTTTATTTATCCATGCTCAGCTTTTAGACCAGCAGTATTGATGTAAAATATGCCACACTACACAGATTTGCATTATATGGGTTTCTGGTTTCTTTTTCAGTTAGCTACATCTTTTTTACATTTTACAATGTCAGCTCCTTAAATGGACCAGCTTTCGATAGCTAAATGCAGTGATTGTGTATTTCTAAATCACAGTCAGATTGAACACAAAACAGAATTTAGGAAATTTATGGTTATACCTGAACATTTTTCTTAAATATTTTCTCTTCATTTTGCTTTGTTTCCCTTGGATTACTGTGCAGGGCAACAGGACAAACTTTCTGGACAGAGTTACAGGAGTCTTGCACTCTTAGAGCTTGTGATGCTGTCATTGAAACACTTCTGCACGAGCTAACAAAAAATTGCAGACAGAGCTGTAATTATGCAAATGTGTAAACTCAGTGACAATGCACTAGCAGGGTCCAAAATAATTCCAGAGACAAAGAGGAAGGGAACAGCAGGAAGCAGAACTCCCTTTGGGTTGTAATCTACGGCCAAATAAATGACAATTTATAAACAACACAATAAATGCTTTAATAGCTGGGGTAATTTTCAATGTATACATATCAATGCATGGAAAAAATACAAGAAGAGCCCCAAAACCCATAACCCATGACACTTTTAAAGATATATATATAGATATATAGATTATATATATATATATATATATATATATATATATGTATATATAGTTTTTCCTATAATATTATCAGCAAATACTACTACTACTAATAGCAATAATAATAACAATAATAATAATATTGCTCTTACATACTCAAAATTTTCTAAATTATTCTGATCTGAATATTTCCACAATTCCTTATTAATTACAAGGCTTCCTGCAATATTTTGCAGATTCTAAGTCAGCACTGTTGTATCTAGAGGTTTAATTTCCTACCATAATTATAACTGGACTGCAAATCTGCATGATCTTCCAGAGAACTGTCAATACATAACTAAAAGTAAAGGGAGAAATTTCTACTAAAAAAAAAAAAAAAAAAGATAAAAAAGAAGACCATGCAAAATATTTAAATTCTTATTAGAGGAGGAATTAATTTTAAAATATTTTGTTAATCTATCACACACTTTGACATTCAATTTGCTTTACAAAATGGCATCATGTAGAGCTGCCAAAGAAAAGTCACCGTGCTAGGAAGCTTGTCAGTTCAGTCTTTTACTCACATTGGAAAGAAAACCATCTTTAAAATATTAAATACTGCTGTGGGTTTTAGTCCCTCGGTAACTTCATGGCTGTGACCTTCATAAAAGACTTGGCAGTCTCACAGTCATAGAACTCATCCAGGATATTAAGGAGAGCCATTGAAGGTCAGCACCGAATTGTCCTGATTAAATTCAAAATATAAAATCAGATTTTCACTGTGCATTTTCTTGCCCTTTCATAATTTAAATTCTCTTTGGTAATTAAAGAATACAAAAAATGCCTTAACAGTGAGATTATCCTTTGGTGACCACTGCAGGTAGTTTATAATGTTGCTTATTTTATAACACTGATGTTCTGAATCAGTGTGCAATGACAAGGGAAAGGAGAAAAAGGACAATCATCAAAACATGATAAAACTATTCATCCTGCTCCTAATTCATCATCTGGCAGATGTCAAACTGACCATGACCAGGCACCTACAGCAAATTGTTCGAGGGAAAATTTGGTAAGTGATGGAAAAATAAAAGAGATTTGGAAAGAATCAGAAGAAACACAAATATTTTAAATTCCTAGTTCCATTAGGCTTTACCTCAATCCAGCAATATCAGAGAAGGGATTGTGGGTGAGAAGTGGTTTCAAACCCACAAATGTGTCCCACAGCCACCCTTAGGGCTGTCATGGAGCTGCTCTCACAGCAGCCTCAGGAACCAAAATCCTCAGTGGGACCAGCCAGTGTGGGATCACCCCACTGCAAGGAGCCGTGGGATGGTTTGGGTTGGAAAGGCCCTCAAAGAACATCCAGTAACCCCTGCCATGGGCAGGGACACCTTCCACCAGCCCAGGGTGCTCCAAGCCCTGTCCAGCCTGGCCTGGGGCACTGCCAGGGATCCAGGGGCAGCCACAGCACCTCTGGACACTCTGTGCCAGGGCCTTACCAACCTCACAGGCCATAATTTCTTCCTTATATCTAATCTAAATCTACCTTATTCCACTTTAGTGAATCAGCAGCCCAGTGGTTAAGCAGAAAAAAACCTAAACCTTGAAAACCATAAATAATAGTTACTCGTGTTACAATAATTTTAAATTATTATGGTCAAATTTACAGTACAATTGTGCAACAAGTACCATCCTTTATGAAGAGTAATGAGATGTTTTCATCCTAACACCTAATAGTCACTCTGTAGGTATCTGCAGTCTAGGCTGAGACCAAAATGCCAACTGAGACAGCAAGAAAAATCTAATTTGTCTCCCACACAACAAAAAAAATCAAAGTGAAAAAGATCAACATCCCCTGGGTAAGAGCTGATGCTTTATGATCGTTCCTAACATGGGTTTTGCAGTATATTTCAAAAAAAAAAAAAAAAGAAAAATCAGAAATAAGCCAATAGCTACTGTTCAATCTCCTCATCATTATTTATATTGATGGATGCTTTCTCAACTCTCCCAGGCAGGGAAGAAGCCACACCCTTCACTGCAGAGAACCAGCACTCTGCAGATTGACAAAGCCTCCTATTTCTACAGAAAACACAAAATCCTTCCCCCAGCAAACATTCCAACATTGTCACCGTGCCCTCTCTTTCCCAGATGGGCTGTTTGTAGCAGAGGAGAAGGGACAGGAGGAAGGAATTCCAGCAAAGCACAAACCATGGTGTTTGTGGGACAATAAACACCACCCCAGGCAGCACACGCAGCCCTCCTGTTCTAGAATATTCAGTGTTTTCAGAACTGATTTTGCCATTATTTCTAGGACATGTTTCTGAGGGGGAAAGAATCACAGGGAACCTGTGGTCACTGTTGTCAATAGAATTTGTGCATGAAGAAGAACATATTGATCTGCACTTTCAGTCTGGCCTGGTAGTTAATATCTAACTCCTAGCTGTGACTATTTAGCTACATCATCTAATAATGACCAGTGATTTAAGGTAACTTACTCCTCAATTTTAGGACTAATGTTAAAAAAAAAAAAAAAAAAAAAAGTCAGTATGTAATTTATTACACTTTGCAGGTTAGACTCAAATTTCATCTCACCTCAGACAACTCTTCTGCTTCCAAGAGCTCCATCCAGAGCAGCAACCAAGCTGTACACACACCAAAAGCCATTTGTGCATCCTAAAAATACTCCCATGATCCCAACACACTTTGTCTCACAGAGCTAACTTAAAGAATGCTTTTGTGGCATCCCCTGCAAAGCCAAATCATTCAAAATACACCCAACTCTGATGTCACTGGAGTCAGTGTATTTGGGTGAGCCTGTCAGAGCTCTCCTTATCTCCATTTCCTCAGCCTCCTTACTCACCTCATGGGCTACACACAAAGAATTCCCAATTTTCCCAAGGTGGAATTGGCCAAGGGACCTGCAGAAGAGACTCAAACCCACACAAGTGGATTGCTGATCACATGTCTCCCAAAAAGGGATGTTCAGTGGTGCCCAATGTCTCCAACAAGAGTCATTTGTGGAAGAAAAATAAAGTCTTGTGATATTGTAAGTGGGGATAGAGGCTGCAGCTGTCTAGGGCACAACTTCATTTCTTGGGAAATGCAAACCACCTTGGGAATGCTCCATAATGAGCTCAAGCAAGAGACAGGCCAGCAAAGTAGTACTAAAAATAATATTTTCAGTAGTATTAAAAATTATATTTTCAGAGCCCTGACATCCTTTGACAATTCAGGAACTACCCAGTTTCATTTCTGAGGCTGCTGAAGTACTCTGAAACTTACTTTTTAACAAGAGAACTTCAGGATTATTGTGGGATGTCTTGAGCTGCTTCACATCTCACCACCCAAGCTGATCAACCATTTAAAGACACAACAAGTAATATGATTTAAAATCAAATATTCAAGTATGTTGTGTCTTACCTACTATAATAAAATAACTTGATTCATTAGTCCAAAACTGTTTTTCTTTTTCAAAGCACAGCCTGAAAGTACAAAATAACATCAGATCACTCTTCAGATTTTCATCCTGTACTGTGTGCTGCTCTCAGAAGAAAATTATAATGCTTTAAAAAGGAATGTAAGGAAAAGCCTAGAATTATGTCTAACACAAACCCTGCTCCAGAACAAACAGCCCATGACAGGGCTTTTCTTCAGATTTTAGCTCTACCTCATTAACAGGAAAAGTTCAACTAATTGAAAAGTCAAACTTCCCACTTTCCTTGCTTTTTACTTATAGCCTCTCTAATGAATTTCTGCACTTTTACAACACTTCTATCTGCATTACTTAAAATGGCAAAATGATGTCTGTGATTGGACAAGTGTCTTCCCTAATACACCATAAGGTGAGATGTCTCATAGTTTGACAACATTTAACAAGATCTGCTCATTTCTGCAAATCCCCTGTTGCCCAAGCCCTTGATTAGACAGTGTTTCTGTGAAATCCAGCTATCTAATTAGCTTGTTTGATTATTTGAAATAAAATTAAGTCTCCAAAATTGTTAAATCACCGTGTACTTTTCCATCACATTGATTTGCTGCAAGTGGAGAAAAGCTGAGTACTTCTTCACCTGAACACTTCTCATCACACAAAATGACAAATCCATGGCTCTGCACCAGTTTGCCCAAGTTAAAACACCAGGAGTGGTGAAGAGTGGTGCAGACCCTGTTTATGGAAAGGGGTTGAAGGAGATTACTGTCCCATTTGGATTGGGGACAGGCTGGAGCCAGGATCACCTCCACCCTCAGCTCTCTGCACTTCCACATCACAGAGGTGAACACTGCGGGGATGGTGACTCCGCCACTTCCCTGGGGAGCCTGTTCCAATGCTCAGCCACCCTTTCAGCAAAGAAATTTTTCTAAAATCCAACCTGCACCTCTCCTGGATCACCCTGAGGCAATTTCCCCTTGTTGTCTCCGTTTTTATCTTCATGCATGCCTGAAACTCAAGGCACTACATCATGTAATCAGTGGCACAGCTCTCATCCCTTGATGTCATCTGCTTAGCAACCACAGAACACCCCAGGGAATTCCACACCCATGACAGAATATTTCCATTCTTAACAAAAGGGGGATAAAAGATAGTCTGTTTCACATAATCCCATTTTGCTCCTCCATATTAAAATTCTGTTGGACTCACTCCTACTCATGATTAATCTCATTACTCTTCAATTAATTTGGAAAGACCAGAAACTCATTTTACACTACCCATAATTATTTCTGTAACACCAGCCAAAGCAAATTACCTTAATACATAACAAATCAACATGTGACTGCTCACATTAAAGGTTCCTCCTCTCAAAAAGGAACACACAGATTAAGGAAATGTAAGGAACTCACACTGCAAATGAATGTAGGAGAAACTGAGGGAATGCATGTCAAACCCACAAACTTATTTTCCCCATCATCATATCCCATTAAACTGCTGGCTGTAACTTTATTACTCTTCCTCATTTTTTTCTCAAGCATCCACTTCTTATTTTGATCCCCTGTTTGTTGTTAAAATGGCAGTAATGTTTTATAGAAATAGCCTAAAATTAAGACATTGTGTTTATCGCTGCAAGTTTTCAATTCCTTCCTCGACATTCTTTTCCAACATTACAACGAAACCTCTGGAAAATCTAATTTAAAGAGTCATTATCAAGTTGTATTAAAAACAAATAAAACCGACCCACCCTCATTTGTCACAATTATTCAGCTGGAGCTAACTCTCAGCCAAAGGTCACTCAAACATTACAAACTGGGTGACATCAGCATAAACTTTGCTGTTGTATTTCAGTGCTGCTGCTGGTGGCTGTGACTAACAACAGTAACAAAGTAGATCCCCTTAACACTCCAGTCTAGGACCATTTTCTCTAATTTTAACGTAATTTAAAGAAAATTAATTACCAAAATGCTTGGCTGTAAACAAGGTCTGGGAAGGTTGCCCATGGGAGGGGTGGAATCATCATTTCTGGAAGCGTTCAGAAAAAAAAAAGCAGAATTGGAACTGCACAACATGACTTGTGGCCATGGTGGTATTTGGTCAAGGCTGGACTTGATCATGGAGGTCTCTTCCAACTTTAAGGACTCTGTAGGGATTTGAATCTGATCTTGTTCTTTTCAGCTTTGAGAAGATGCAAAGCAGTTCTGGAACTGTCCACCTAAATTTAACACACTGTGCTGCATGACTTATCACAACATCTGCCTTCAAATATATTATTCAGCTGAATATGAGCACTGCCCCCACATTCTTTTAATCAACTTATTAAATTGCACCAAGTTTCTAAACATTGTATGTAAAACGACAGGTTAAAAGGATGATCATATACACATTGTAGGACCAGAGTATTCTCTTTTTAAGAGCAAAATGACAAAGCTAAATATATATTGGAGGGCTTAGCATCTCTTCAGAGATGAGTAGATGCAGCAGTTCAGGTTCTAAATGAAGAAAATGGTCAGTAAGAGATGGTTATTTGGAAGCTTGGCCAACAATCAATAAATTAAGGGATCTAAAATAGGATAATCAGGTTGGACATTTAAAATGAACAACAATAATTACTATTTCATACAGTATCTAATTAAATTCAGAAACTCATTGTTGCGGGGAAGCTCAAACATATGAGTGGGTTCAATAAGTCTTTAGCAAAAGGAGCGGATTATGGGTCCACAGATGGCTATTAAAGCAGCGATTCACATGCTAATTTCAACTCAGGAAGTTTTTAAATCACAGCCTGTGGAAGCTTGGAAGGTTCAGCAGGGAAAAGCTCACTCCACACTTTCCATGCTCCTGGAACTCTTTGTTAAACAACTCTTACTGGACAGGGAGCTGAAGGTCTGGTCTGACCCACTCCGATAGCTGTGTCCTGGACTTACTCATTCCTTGCATGAATTAGTCTCTTAAAAATAAATCTGCCTAAAAATAAATTGTCCTTTTTTATCTATTTAAATATAGATCTATTTTATATCTATCTTTATCTATTTTATATCTAGTTAAATTGGCCTGTTTTTATCTCTGGAGATAGAAGAGAAGCAAGTATTTTGTGCTTAGCTTGAAAGGTAGATACAAACTTCAGTATTTCCCCAAAATTTTCAAGCACAGCCTTGTTTATCTCTATGGAACACTCTGGGCTCATGTGCTGCTGTATTGTAAGAGACCTCAAGATCATTTGAGATGGAAATACATTTCTAAATGTTGGAACCGACAGGAAAATATCTGCAGGTGGTGCTGATAAAAGTTCTCACAAAAACACATTTGTTTAAGGAATTGAACCATTATATGAACGAAATAGGTTTTTTTTCCAAAAGACAATAACAATCAAAATGCAATGTACTATAAGTAAATTTTTAATATTGTAAAATTTCAGTACTCTATCTGTGTGATTAAATTCCCTGGTTAAGATGGCAAAATAATTACTCATCAAGCCCAGCAAAGTGCTTTTTTCTGCATGCATACTCCTGTGACAAAGTACAGTATTTCATTTAATTTTGGAGAAGATTACCACCTACCAGAAAAGGGATATAAAATGCAGTAAATCAAATTATAAGCAATAACACTGACTTTGGGGGTTTTTATTTAGTATTTTCATATTTTATTTTAGTTTTGTAGTGACAGCTTGTTTAAATGCAATTGTGTTCTTTGAACATAATAACAACAACACCTGGCACTTAGAAATTCAAATTATGTGTGAATTCTTTTGAAAATAACAATGATTTGATTCCCAGGCATCAAGTGGAAGCTACCAGTCACAACATGACAGAGAAGAGAAAAATGTTTACCAAGAGGAACAGAGTTATGGTACTTGACTCCAAAACTGGGATGGGGTAGAGATTCGCATTCCCAGGTGTTTCCTTACAGGTAAAACTCCATAGAACAACAATTTGGGAACTCCTTTCTCATTCTTTTTCCTCAAGGTCCTCTCCTCTCACACAGCTTTCCACCATTTCTTTTTCTCAGCTCTAACACACGAGTCTTGTTTTACACCCAAGAATAACATGACTTTTATTTTGTGGTCAGTTTGCCACAGTAATGTTGAGCCTGTTCTATCATTTCTTTGGTGCCAGGACTTTATCACTTCAAAGGCACAAGGAAATTCTTTAGGATTGACATGACTTTTCAAGTCAATTTTGAGACTGGCAACTTTGAGACTTGACACTCTCAGTAAGTTTGATGTATACTAGAAAAATTACAGAGGGAAGTTAGCTCTTATCCCATATATAAAAATTTAGCTGACAAAAACTCAATAATATGAGCAAGAGATTTCCCAAGTGCCAGCTCAACTCAACAAATTATTGCATGGTGATTAGTACCAATAAATCATTCACACTGCTTCAAAAATATTACAATATTTAAAATGGTGATGAATAAAGAAAGTAGAGACAAAAATTGTTATTAAGTTCTGCTCCATTCTGCTGTTTGCTTTGAATGATAAAATTGTGATTATTGATGTGTAGTTTGATTAGAAGTATGTAATATCACATGGTAGAAAACTTAGAGTTTAAGGTGTTAGAATATAGTAATATGTGAAGCTAAAATACAGATTTTAAGGCTGCCATTAATTGTTCTTCTTCACCTTCTTTATGAGTTAAGGTAATATTTTTGTAATTAGACAGGAAAGTTTACATTACAAGACACAAGTATTTAGTTATTGAGTTAAAAATAATTTGTGTCATTTCTTAATTAAATAGTTTAGCTTTAAAAAACCTTGTAGAAAAAATTAGTTGACCATCTTGTACCTCGTTAGTGAAACACTACAGAACTCACACCTTGCAAGATTGTGCTATAGATAGAAAATAATAAACATCTAAGTCTAAACATGAAATATTATCTCAAGAACTTCAATCCTGACCTTAACAGAAGTAGAAAAAAAAGCTGAAAAAACAACACTGGGGAAAACCAAAGAATGAAAAAAGATGAAGAACAGGCAATTTAAAAGACAAAAGGGGAAAAAAAATATAGTCAAAGCACAACTTAAGTAATAAACATCAGGTTCTGAAAACAAGAAAGAAAAGAATGAACTTAAACAAAACAAGTTGTTTCAGTGAAGAAAAGAACATAGCTAAGCTTTTCATTTTGAATGTGAAATACATACAAACAATAGAATGTGCATCCTGCTCTTTCAACACTTTCAAAAATACCTATTAAAAAAACCTTGAACAAGATACAAGCTGCTCTTGTGAAATCTGAAGCTTCATTTTGAAGACATAGCAAAGCCAAAAGCAGAATGTGTTGAAATGCATTACTTGTCTTCTCCTGAACACTGTAATTGTGCTTACTCTGTATTCCTGCATGCAACATTGAATCCCTCAGTCTGCTGCCAGGTTTTCATTCCATATTGTGTATTATCGAAGTGTAAAACTGCTGAATGCGCCCCAGCACCATTTTAATCATTATTATAGACAACGTTCCAAGCTGATGTAATCAAATGCCTTTAATTATGGCAATCAAATACATTATCAGTTTACTACTGCTAACCCATATTGGGTACACAGAACAGCCTGGAATAGCAGGGTCTGCTATTTACACATGGCTTGGTTCAACCTCATGGCAAAATACCTCCTTCAGTCTAGGTGCAAATATTTTCACAGAATCATGGAATGCCAGGTTGGAAGGGGCCTCAAGGATCACCTGGTCCCGCCTTTCTTGGCCAAAGCACAGTCTAGACAAGATGGCCCAGAAACCTGCAGCTGTATCTTCAATTTGTCCAGCACTGGGGAATCTACCACTTCACTGGTGTGACAGATGAATAATGCAGCGTTTGACTCTCACAATTAAAAGGCAAATATTATGTATAGATGTTTAGAGAAGTTTTATAGACTTATCGTTGTGTTTTGCCTCCCTTGCATTGCTAGCAGGGGGTGACCTGGGTTTGGGACATTTGGGAGGGTCAGCTTTTACTACAGCAGTACTGGACCTCCAACCAAGATTTAAGGAAGTGACCTCCACCACTGGACAGCAAAGGAGTTGACGGACAAAACTTTGGGAGGGGCTAAAGGGTTGAAAGGCAAAACAGAATCACAGAATGATGAGGTTGGGAGAGACCTCTAAGATCATCGAGTCCAACCCATGCCCTCACACCTCAACCAGCACCAAGTGCCATGGCCAGGCTTTTTTTAAACACATCCAGGGATGGTGATTCTACCTCCTCCCTGGTAAGGGCATTCCAGTGCTTTATTATTCTTTTGGTGAAAAATTTCTTCCTAATATCCAACCTGTACCTTCCCTGACAAAGCTTGAGGCTGTGTCCTCTGGTTCTGTCAGAGACCAACCCCACATGTTTACAGCCTCCCTTCAGGGAGTTGTAGAGAGCCATAAGGTCACTTTTGAGCCTCCTCTTTTCCAGACTAAACAGCCCCAGCTCCTTCAAACTTTCTTCATAGGGTTTGTTTTCCAAGCCCCTCACCAGCCTCGTTGTCTCCTCTGGACGTGCTCAAGCATCACAACATCCTTCCTAAACTGAGGGGCCAGAACTGGACACAGTGCTCAAGATGTGATCTCACCAGCACCAGTACAGGGGAAGAATGACCTCCCTGCTCCTGCTGGCCACACCATTCCTAATGCAGGCCAGGATGCCAAAACCTCCATTGTGTGGATGAGCACATAGTGGGAAAAATCCTTTGCTCCCAGCACTGTAATAATATTTTCTCTATTTTTTGATAAGGTTTTAATAAACCTTTTAATTTTTTTGTGAGTGAGTACCATTTGTCACTCTGGGGAGATTATTCCAATGGCTGACTGTTCCTGATGGGAAAAAATTCTCCCCTTGTGTCTAGCTGGAACCTCCCCAATCAGTGACATGTATCCACTACCCCTCATCTTTTTCACCAGCACTTTGGACCCTCTTCCACAGTGTCAAGTCCACCTCACTGATCCAGTCAGCCCAGTGCCAAAAAACTCCTCTCACCTCTTCTAGGCACGTGGATTCCACCCCTGCAGTATCTCTCTACTGAATAACTTAGAATAAAAATTGCTTTAATAGAAATGTATGCTTTATATACATTTCATCCAAAAAAAAAAAAGAGATGGGTTGTTTTATGGAAAATTCACAAAAGAAAGTGATTTATTTATTGCAGATTCCCATTATGGACAGGGGGAAGCACTCCTGGAGAGGACTAAAGTTGCCCAAAGAGACCCTGGAGTTCGCCTTGTGACAGAGTGAGAGGACAAGGCCTTGAGCAACCCCATCATACCCTGAAGGCAGTTTTGCTTGGAGCAGACTTGATCAGATGCCATCCCCAGGTTCCTTCCATCAAAAGATATTCTCTGATTCTGCATTAGCACGGTAACAGCAGTCTTAAACTTCAGTTCTGTGCGCTAATGTTGGGAAAAAAACTCAAATGCTACGATGCCATTGAGAATAAAATTCACAGTGAGAACTACTAAGAGGTCATTAAGTTTCCTTGTTACATACATTGAGTTTCACTATCCAAATAAATTACAATTTCTTACTAATCAGACAATCTTTGCAGCACAATACAACAAGAAGTTGCCACAGTTACACAAGTGAATCAGTTTGAGGGGGCCCTGAGAGTTGTCGTGATATTAGGCATTCTATTTGGGGAAGTAATTATCCACACATGATGCAAATGATCAATCACTGTGAAGTTAGTAACAAATGTGGGGTTTACATGGCTCATTACTATCCATGATACAGAGACACACACACTACAGAAAGTTTCTGTCACCGAGAATCACAAACACTGCAATATGTGTTTTCCTTGACTTAAACACATAGGAGTTCTGTGGAAGGAGAAGACAACATCCTCTTCTTTTATCCCAAAATAGTGTGAGGAGTCAGGATTCTTTTGTTGGTGTAAGGTTATAAAAGGAAATACTAAAATACTTCCGGTTTTCTGTGCTGCTCTCAGAAAACCTGAAGCATTGGGAAGGTAACTGCTCTCTCAGCCAGCAGGGAATAACAGCCAGGCCTGGCAGGAAAACTCTGAATGTAGGGTGACATAAGCACTGGAATATTCTCAGGATAAGATCAGCACCCAGTGCTGGGCACTTTTTGCACTTCAAAGCCAGGAAGGGATTCATTGACAATACTGACATCAAAGGCTGAGTCACTGAGGGGACTCACTCACTGCCAAGGAGCTTTAAATACTTTCCCCTGCTGCACTAAGCTCTGAGGCTGCACAGTTTGGGAGATCACAGGTCAGGAAAAGGTCGGAATTTAAACAGCTTGGGACAAATCTTGGGATAGCAGCACCTGAATCTAAAAGCAGCAAGGTCACTGCAGGAGCAGCATTTACTTCCCAGCATAGCCAAACCCTTCTCTTTAGAGATTATCTTGTTTGTTATTAAAGTAGTTGCCTAATTACAGAGAGGCAGCTGTATTTCCCTGTAATGACCCTGATTAAGGATGTGAATTGACCTCAATTGACTACTGATTTTTGCAATTACCTTTTAAGTGTGATAATGGGTATATAAATGTTGCATCTGAACACAAAGTACCTCTTCCAGGTACAGAATGAGTTTGTCCATCAGGCATTAGATTCATGTTTTTCTTGGGATGGTTTTCCAGTGGTTTTTGCCCACTGCTGGCTGTATGAACATTAGTAAGCAGCAAAGTAGCAGAGCACCAGGAGAAACTGAGACAAAAGTAAGATTTTACAAGGCTTGTGAAATCCTGAATCGAGTAAACAAGATTTGTCTAGGTCTGAGTCAGAAGAATTATAAAACAGGGTATTCGAAATACTAACTACTTTTTTTTGAGCAGTTAAAATTTGTCCAAATAAAAGTAAATATAGCAGCAAGCTCATAATTAATATTATCAGAAGAACTATCAGCACCTTATTACTTATGAGTTGGACATCTATAGACCTTACTAAAAATTGCTTAGAACTGTCCTTAAAAAGGCAAACTAGTCCTTCAAAGCCCTGAAAAAAACCAGAAAATCCTATTTTAGATCCACGTTCCAAAGCTGGATTTGGATTTGTATGCTGGGAAAAATTAGATATTGATTCTGGGCTTCTTTTCTCACATCCAAGAAGGGACAGTGCTGAAGATGTTACCTAATGTGTACTTGATAGAAAATTACAAAAGCAATGATGAAAGATAGTAGCCAAAAATATAATTTTGTGAATTCAATGGCTTATGAAAGAATGAGCACTACACCTCAAGGCAGGATTTTTGTGCTAAAAGGCAAAGTCTATCAACATAAAAACTTGGCATTTCCAAGCTATCATTTGGCATTTCTTAATTCCCAGGTGACACACTGTATCTCAGAATGCTGTCAGCTGAAATATGTGAAATGAAAAGCCTAGGACCAGGACATCTAAACATGTACTTGGAAAAGAAAGAAACAGAAGTGTGACAATTTTTTTTATAAATACCACAAGACAAATGAAATAGGAAATGAAGTTAAATAAAGGGTCACATAAATAAAGCCTCTGCAACCACAGGACTACCAGCAACCAAGCAGGAGCAGTACAAGCTTCCAATTTTAGAAAAAAATCACCCTGAGAAGGGAGAGTGAACCAGAGATCAGCAGTAGAGAGAAATTCCTTTCAGATTTCTCAGGTGGAGCTGTTTTGGCTATAAAGCATCGTTGACTTCAAAACACAGAAGAGGAAATCAGATAATATCAGAGTATTCATGAAGAACACAAGAGCTGATCATCTCACAGAATGACAGAATGGTTTGGATGGGAAGGGACAATCAAAGCTCATCCAGTTCCACCCCCTGCCATGGGCAGGGACATTTTCCACTGTCCCAGGTGGCTCCAAGCCCTGTCCAGCCTGGCCTTGGGCACTGCCAGGGATCCAGGGGCAGCCACAGCTGCTCTGGGCACCCTGTGCCTATTTCTCTTTGGTAGAAGAAAGCAGGACACAAACTGCATCGAAATGCACCAAGGAACAATCCAAATGTTGAGAAATTGTATACTTAATACATATTTTAGGCTTTCGAATATTTTCCTCACTAGCTATTTCCTCTAGTGTTTGTTAACTTGCTATTTGCTAAAGCACTGCAATATTTGCAGTGTGTGTCAGAAACCTCATTAATCACCTGCTCAAAGCACTGAGCCAATCAGAATGTGAGGCACCCACCAGAAGGGAGCTCTGAACTGTGGTGCTGTCACCTCCCTCTGTAATAAACTGCTGTCATCATCATTACTCCTAACATCGACCCACTGCCGATGTTTTACAACACACTGGTAAAACACCAGCCTTTAAAACTGCCATCTTTTTAGGAAATTATTTCTTCAAGATCCAATTAAAAGAAAAAAGAAAAGATAGAAGAAATTCAGTAAGTTAATAAATGAGTTTCTCAAATTCAAAACTGTTGTTTTTCTCTGCTCAGTAGGACTAGCTCATATAAAGAGAAACTCATATTTACCCAGTAAGGTATCTCTTTAAATCTTGTTTTAACAAGCTGCATTGACACACAGGAGATTCATATGCAGCATATCAAAATAAGAATTCCTCCATTTTGCTCTTTGTGTGTGTGTGTTTGATATAAAAATTAAGGGAAAAAAACCCTCCTTAAGCTTTAAAGAGGATGATTCACCACAAAGATTTAATTCATTGAAAGGAAAAGGCTACAATGCCTTTTGAAATAAAAGCAAGAATACTAACACCAAATCTCAGTTCTACAGAGAAATAGAATTTATGCAACACACAGCTCAATATCCATAGGTTACTTATATTATTCACAACTTAGTAGCAGCCTACACTCCCATCATAAATTGCAATAAAGCTTTTCTTCATGAGAACATCTCCTTTCATCTCCAACTAAGAATGTAAAAATATACTACCCTACCTAAAATATGAATTGCATCACTTCTAAAAATATACTGGTATCTATATGTGTCCCTTCACTGGAGGAATTTTTAGCACTATAACCAGGCAGTATCCCAACAGCTCTTTCAAGAATTAGCAGGAAGAAGAAAGGGGCTAAAATATCTGTTTCACTTGGGTCAGGCAGCCTCACGTAGCATCCCATGGTTTCTGCAGGCTGCCAGGCAACAACACTGTCTGGCAATTCTTATCTCCACTTCCTAAATTTCTGAAATTCAAGGAGCAGAACGGCAGAAAACGTGCATTAATGAGCCCAGCGTTCCCACTTGGGTACCTTGCTCCCCTATTCCCCCCACTGGCTCCCTACTCTAAATCACTGTGTTCGATTTCTGCAGCAGTGCATTTAAACTCTTGGAGTAAAAACAAAACAACAAAGAAAAGGAAAACAGGTTAAAATGCACGAACTCGGCTCAGTACTCATGATTTACTAGTAGTAAATCAGGGAGTATAGCCCAAAGGAATGTTAACAGGTATTCACTGCTTTCAGAAGAACTTTACATGATTTGAATATTGCTTAGCAACACCGACTCTATTTAAAGGGCTGTGACAATAACATATGTATGAGTAGGTCCAGAAAATAGCAGCTTCAAGACATCCATAGCAGTGCTTTATCCAAAAAGCTGCATTCTTCTGCTTTATGTCCTTGCTCTCTCAAGGAGCAGGTTCTCATTCCAGAGCCCAAACATGACTTAAAGGATCAAAGCAAGTAGAAGACTTAGAGAATGTCACACAGAGCACACACTTTTGGCTTCTAAACGCTTAAAGCCACAGTCCTAACAAATAAATTATCATTAAACTTATTTTTTATTCTTTGGCAGAAGAAATTCCTACACTACCAAGTTCTGCCCTGTGCTTATGAAACACCAGAACATCTTTTAAAATGGATAAATTGAAGGTTTGTTTAACAGACAAAATAAATAGGAAAAAATAGATGCAGTGGGAGTTCTGTTGCTGTATCAGATAATGAAGAGGGGACTGGAGAGGTGACACAGAGATGTTCACTCCATCCTAATCCTCTCAACATCCTACTTCATTCCCACACAGCACTGGACCATGCAAACAAGGTACCAGTTTCTCAAAATAAAATAGTGGCAGCGAGTCATGTAAGATCTATTTATTAAAAACACAACAGGGAACAGGATTTTGTACGAAGTATTGCCTTTATCAGCTTAATGCAGTGGAATTGCAGCTAGAGTTAAACCACACCATGGGATTGAGGAGCGCAGCAACAACGACAAAAACGACCCACGTATTTTACTGTGGAATATGATAGCAGACATCACAATGGGATAAGTCGGGCGTAGAGCGGAGATTTGGGGGCATTATTCTGTCCAAGAGGTAAATCACAGGCACGGTAGGGATGAGTTTTGCAGAAGAAGCCATTTGCGGTGCGGGGTTTAGGCACCCTCCGAGCCCCAAACCGCGCGGCAGCGCTGCCACCTGCTGGAACCGGGCCGCGCACAGCCAGAAAAAATTAGCGATGCTGGATGGAGAAAAACAACAGGGGAAATTGTGGTATTTATAGCGGGAGCATGCAGATAAAACTGGATTAGATTCACGCACCCGAGAAAAGAGCATCAATGCACTCTCAGAGTCCTTCAGACCAAATCACATTTAAGGATCCCGACTTCAGCGACTTCTCTGCACTTGTCAGGAAGGACTCTTTTATTTTCCAAAGGGTTTGGGCAGTAGTCCAAGACACACAAAAAAAGATATAAGAGCAAATACAACACATGCTAGCCCAGAAACATTGAACCTACTGTAATGCTGTAAATATCCACCATTACCAGAGTTATAATACCATGAAATCATCAGAAAAGACATTAACTGAAGTGAGTTTTTTCAGTATTTCTACTGAATGGAAAGAATATTCTTATTTTTACACAAATTGAACAGACTAACCTGCATTTCAGGCCTAAAAAGTAGAGCATTTCCAAGAAGACACAATTTCTGAATAAATTGATATATGAATATTGCCTCATAAGTAAATCACTGCCACTTGCCTTTTTTCTTTACTGCTCTCTATCTCCTTCCTTATCTCTACCTTTATATCTTCCTACAATTCCTATTACTTTTAATGTTTCCATGGCAATGACAGCAAAAGAAAAGATTAAATATGCTTTGTGTATTTCTTTCTTTTTTTACACAAAATTTTGGAAGATGGCAAAGGGAAAGAAATACCACATATCCCTCAGAGAGTGAAGAGTCAGGCCAATAACTCATTATGCAATCACGAGGATTTACCAATTAGCAGCTATTTGTATGCTCATCTTCATATACATTTAAACTGAGAACAGCTCTAAAGACAATCTGTTAAAAAACAAAGGGAGTGAAAGTAAGAAAGTATAATCCAATAGAGAATGAAAGTTAAAGTTTTTAAATAGAACTGCTAAGGGTTATTGGATACTTTCCACATAACATCCAAAGTTATTCTGCATTTCTATTTTGCAGTCTTTATACTAAGGCAAAAAGTTGCAGATCTACAGTTCAGAATAAATGGATCTTTGCATCTGGAATTAAAGTTAAGTAGGGGAGCCTATGCAACAGCTGCATTTTTTAACCCTACTCAAAGCAGAGGGCTCTCCTTTAACAGTTCACTTGTTGGAGGAAGAATTCTGCAACTCAGCTGCAATCCTCACATCTCAAAAACCTGCCAGATACACTAAAAACATAACTGAGACCATTTCTTGTAGAAATACTTTAAAATGTAACAAGGAAGAATTCATTCTATTTTTAAAGCACTCTCCTGAAGCACCCATGGATCAATAACAGACATTTCCACCTCTTTCATGGTAACAAAACACCCTGCAGATGTTCAGTACAACCCTTAAAAATACTCAGAGGTGCCTGTGCCAATGTCGTTTAAAGAGAGAATGCCCCACTAGGGGAACTCAAAATACAATGTTTTGGTACTTGCAGCTGTGGGATTCAGGAAATCTGAGCTTTTCTCTCCTTCTGCCCCACATCCCTTCCATTTTGGTCAATGTATTTCCTCTGAAAATGGAGGCTGGGAGACATCCAAAGTATTTGTCAATTAGGTAAAAGTGAATAAATTGTTCTGATGTTTTTTTCCAACTTTTTTTTTGTGAGAAAACAATTTCATAAACTAGGACGCTGACTCTAAAATGGTTGTGTCAAGGTTATGTTTAACGAAGAAAGGTTAACTGGATTATCCAAAAAATTTTAGGAATTTATATGATATTACTTAACTTCTAAACACAATCCAGCTTTTAGTCTTACAATAAACACAAACATCCAAATCACTACAGTGGTTCCTTTTTAATTTTATTTTAAAATGGTTTAGACCAAAGCTGATTGAACTCTGCCTCAGGCTTTTCTTCTAGATATCCATTTTAAAATCCTTTGGTCTCTTTTATAGACAGCTGAAATTGCTGCAGGACTTTTCATTTCTTGCTTTCGTATTCAAAGTCTGCTAAATGCTGGTTTACTGATATTTAGAGATCTGCTCTATTTTCAGAGGAAAGAGATATTTATATTTCCCAGGGAGTTCAAGTACTGAATATATGACAAGGCTCTGCAGTATCTACAAGGATGTGAACCCCAGAAATTCCAGTTCCATGAGTCAGATGAAATAATTCCCTGAAGCACTGATAACTTAGTCATGTAGATATTGCACGCAAAAAGAATCTAAACCATCCTTCAAAAATTCAGATGGGTTGGAAATTGTATCAAAAATTGGCTTTTTCATTTGTTTTCAGAATATAGATCTTAACTCAAAATGTTCAAATATCTTTGGGGATATTTTTTCCTCTTTACCTCCAGTCCATAAAGGATCCATCACCACCTTAGGCAATGTGAAATGCTCCAAAGCTTTACTCTGAAATCAGATTGATCAACAGGTTCATGTGTGATGTGTTTGAAATTTCAAGATTCTCACAAATTTACCATCATTTTTTCAGATATTTGGGTCTCTACAGACAATGATTAACCCTTAAATTACACTTAGAACCTCAGGGAGTTTATAAAAATGACGACCAAAATGAAAAGTTTTCCTGTCCTGAAGTTCAGATGAGATGTTTAAAGCAGCTCTTTATAAGAAAGCAACAAATGATGGAAAAGTGGACATTACTTATAACTGATTTCCATTCCCTGTCTGCAAGTGCTTACACAATTAACCTTTTGACATGAAGATCTCTTATTAATAAGAAATCTGGAATGTGTGTGCCAAGGAGTTTGGAAGTTAATATGATGTATTACTTGACTTGTGTCCAGAAAAATAAGCACACTGGCCTGTTATTGCCTATCTAATCACCTATTTTGTGTTCAAAACAGAGTTCCTATAATTTGAGTAATCCATCTTGATAGAATATTTTGTGATTAATTCATGTTTTCTCCCATTAAATCATCAGCCAAGGGACAATACATACTTTTATATGGGATAAAAATGATCTAAGGATATAGTGAGTTCTATTTCAGCAGGTAATACATGATTTCATGTATTGTTCTTCATCACTAAAGTACATCATCCTTTCTTCTCACATTTGGAGGGGTTTTTCTTCACTTTAATTGTCTGTGAAGGTTATTGCAATTTACAGAGTCAGATAGCTTAATTTTGAAAGCTTTCAGGCCTCCTGGGTCTTCTATGTGAGCTTTCTGCAGAAGGAACCACACCCTTCTCTCACTATTTGGAAATCTTCACTGTTACAAAATACAATAAGGAGTTTGGATGGAGCCTTTTTCCTCTAGAAACATATGACAGAATAAATGTTCACTAAACAAAACTGTTTTCTCCAGAAGCTGTTTATTCCCAAAACAAAGCACATCCCTTCAGAAGATGTATTTCTTCAGAATAAGAAGAAATTTTCCTTTCCTTTCCTTTCCTTTCCTTTCCTTTCCTTTCCTTTCCTTTCCTTTCCTTTCCTTTCCTTTCCTTTCCTTTCCTTTCCTTTCCTTTCCTTTCCTTTCCTTTCCTTTCCTTTCCTTTCCTTTCCCTTTCCTTTCCTTTCCTTTCCTTTCCTTTCCTTTCCTTTCCTTTCCTTTCCTTTCCTTTCCTTTCCTTTTTCCTTTCCTTTCCTTTTTCCTTTCCTTTCCTTTCCTTTCCTTTCCTTTCCTTTCCTTTCCTTTCCTTTCCTTTCCTTTCCTTTCCTTTCCTTTCCTTTCCTTTCCTTTCCTTTCCTTTCCTTTCCTTTCCTTTCCTTTCCTTTCCTTTCCTTTCCTTTCCTTTCCTTTCCTGTATTGTTTATTAACTTAACTTCTCTAAGACTGTTTAGTCCCCAAAATCTCCTTTTTTTCACCCAAGAGCCCCTGCAACACAGATCCCTCACCCATCTGGTTACTCAGAGGTTTGTGATACTCATTTCTCTCCATTTCCTTGCTGCTCAGTCTTTCACTTACCCAAGTCCATCCCTTCTCTTTTATATAAAGGTTAATTTTAAGACCCTATTTTCCACCACAATGTGACTTTGTTCCTCACCTGCCAACACATCATTGTACCAAATTCCAAAGAGACAAACAGCACAGAGATCTTTTAGGGCTGCTGCAGCTGCTGGGACCACTCCCCAAAAAAGCTGCAGGGCACAGAAATCCATTTTCCTGAGAAAAGGAGTAACAGCTGGGCGGGAGAAAAGGGAAAATACTCATGAAGAGCCAGAGCAGCGCTCAGGCCAGGAAGCTCTAAGGGCTGCAATTCCCACCTAATGCCATCGGGGTGGCAGCAGTGATGGGGAGGATGGGAAGATAATCATGATGGATCATTTCACCCAGAAAGGTCAGCAAAATGCTGAGAGGAAACTCTGGCAGTGAAAAGTATCCATTTGGTCCTTCTTAGGTTATTGTAAGACCTGAACCACGGCTGGTTTGATGGTATTGATTGGTATTTTTCAACCTCAATGATTCCGATTTCCCACAGAATTTTCCAAATAGGGAAAAAAATGTGCAATAAAATGTGGTTAATGTAAAGACAATTGCAAATATATTGTCCATAATTGTAAACTCTCATAGTCTCACATTTAACCAAGGTCTAAAAGTAAAAATAAAACAAAAGCAACCAAAAAAAAAAGCTAAAGACCAGGTGGGAAAATATATCAATAAACTAAATAAAAGAAAAGATTTAGAGAAGCCCATATAATTCAGAAAGAAATTGATAATGCAAAACTACACACAGGTTTAAACAGCTATTTTTGAAAACCATGTGAAGGTTTTCAATTAGAAATCAGTCTTGATTATATTTGTAACAGCTTGATCTGCCTATTTAAAATAAATATACTCCAATTACTTTCTCAAATGTTCTTCTCCTACTCTTAAATGATACAAGCTCATTTAACAACTGGTAGTCAAACATGTTCCAAACTGCAGAGGATTATTGTGAAGAAAAAATAATTCTGCCATTCTATAAAAAGTGGCTGGCAATTAGTGATTTCAGTTGGCCTTTTCTCCACAGTGTTTAGCAGAATGTTATATTTAAGCCTTATTAAAATGTACAGAGATTCTAAAATCTTAAATATAGATTTCCTTGTTAATTCTCTGTAAAAGTCAAATAGATAAAACATTAATGTGGAATCAATCTTAGACAATAGAGATGGAATGGCCATATTGGGTAAAAAATAAATCATTGTATTAATATACCAATATGGTCTGTAAAACAATTTGATTTTTCCAGAACAGTACCCTGTTGAACACTAAGCTCAAACTCTATTTTTACCTAAGAGTAGCTTGAAACCTAACAGGGTCAAGGGTAAATGAAAATGAACACTTTTAGAGTATATTTATATCTACTAAAATTAAACTGTTGGTTTTTTCCTTATCCGAATTTGAACTATCAGCTCCTCGTGTATCTTTTTCACACACTAGAAAAATCCCTGCTTTCTTTGTCAGAAATATTCTACCCATAATTGATGGCTTGGAGAACACATAGAGGATCAAAACTATTACTGAGATTCTTTACATTATATTCTCCTCTCATTTCGCCATCAATCTCATCATTTATTTGTATAAAACTAGGACAATAAAGTTTAATTGTTTTGCTTTTTCATCAAACTGAAAAGGATCATTAGATCCTGATTTTGTTATTCAATATTAACAAGATATCAGTGTATCACAGAATGCCATATGTTTTTTACTAGTTTTAATAAAAATAAAGGTGAGCTGGACTATTGCTTTAGCCATGTCCAGCACAAATTCTCTTCAAAGTTTTCCCTTCGGCAAGAGGAATCAGTGATGGCACAAAACCTCAGAGGAACTTTGTGACCATCTTTCTGTGTGTTTCCAGGAGAAGAATGTTTACATGGGTGAAAAAATCTAAAAGAAACCCCAAACTCCCAGCAATGACCTACAGCCAGATTTCTTGGGGCCATGCAGGGGCAGTAAAAGTGAGGTTCACATTCTGGCCTGCGTCTTGCTTGCCCTTGCTACCCACAAAAAGAGGATTTAAATAGAATCATAAAATCATTTAGGTGGAAAAACCCTTCAGGATCATGGAGTTAACCCAGCACAGCCAAGGCCACCCCTGAGCCATGTCCCCATGTGCCACATCTACACATAAGAGCCCTTTCCATGTTGAAGTTCCTTTAGATTCTACAACCTCTACAGCCAGTGTGGAATAACTAAGCAAAGACTGGATCAAATTAAAGACGCACACTGTATTTTAATTTCTAGACAGCTGAAAGAACAAGAAATATGTAGGTATCTTGCGCCACTTTTTGCTGTTCTATATTTTAAGATCTATGTTATTTTTCAGCTCTGTTTCTGCAGGCTGCTGAAGTCAGTCTCTTCCTTACCCCTCCTGCACCAATGGTTGAGGCTCCCATTCCCATCCCCCTTTACTGCCTCTCCCACCACCATGTCCAGCTTTAATATTGGAAATGCACAGCAAGCCCCTTGGCAGGGAAGAACGATGCATCTGTCTCCACATTCTCAGAAGGCTAATTTATTACTTTATAATACTCTATTATATTAAAGAATACTATACTATACTAAAGAATACAGAAAGGATACTTACAGAAGGCTAAAAAGATAATAATGAAAACTCCTGACTCTTTCCAGAGTCCCAACACAGCTTAGCCCTGATTGGCCAAAGAGTGAAAACAACTCCCAGCAGAATCCAATGGAACAATCACCTGTGGGTGAACAATCTCCAAACACATTCCACATGAGCACAACACAGGGGAAGCAAATGAGATAAGAATTGTTTTCCTTTTCTCTGAGGCCTCTCTTGCTGCCTTTCAGCTTTCCCTGGGTGAAGAAATCCTGTTCAGAGAATGTGAATGCCACATTGTAACATAAATATTAAAACAGAGAAAAAAACAGAGCAGAGAGAGAGGCTGTGTCCCTCAGCAGTGAAGCACAGATTGCATTGTGGAATGGGTCATTTCCATGGCACACCAAAACAAGGATGCAACGCAATCTCTGGCAAAGACAAAAAGAAGTATTTTGTGAAAGTTGCCATTTCCTCCCTTGACTTTGCCAAAGCTGAACAATTGCAATAGCTACAGGGTCTCTCACTGACTATATGGCAAACACAGAAAATTAGAAGCACTCCAACTGTAAAGAGTGGAATAATAATATTAAAAATTAATGCAATTAAACTGTGTACTCCTGACTATCAAACACAGGCACAATCATTTGCCTTCTGTACATGCTGAGCTTAAAGGTTGGGAAAATGCTCTTTTTGGGAAGAATTTCATCAAGAAAAGACAATCTTTGTCTCTTAAAAAAGAAGACAGGCTACATGCACTAAAAAATTAATGCAGGAGGCAAGCCTGCAAGTCAGTGTGGTGAAAGCATTTGCAGAATAATGATAATATTTACTGTCTTTCCAAATTTTTATGCTGTGCATAAAACTTTCCAACTATTACAAAGAATAACTCAGAGACAGGTTACAGAACAAAGCTGCTGGTATGTCTGTGTTTCCTTTTGAGAATGTGTTCATATTAATAAATATCAGTGAGATTAAATCAAAATAACAGGTATGGGGAATTGAGCATGAATTTTCTGAATCACTGGAGATTGCTACCATAGTTATGTATAGGAGCACTAAACAAATCTGCAATTATATTGAAATATAGGTGAAGCCTACATTAAAGCAGAGGAGGTGTAATGAAGATTAAAGAGAAAATACACTATTCTTACAACAAACAGATAAAGACAAAAATTACCATTTCCCACTGAACAGGGAAAAATCTTTTATAATTCATTAAGAACAATTAAGTGAAAAGCAGGTGTACACATTAGAAATTATTCACAGCTTTAAAGATGTCAACAGCAGAATGTGCATTTAGATCACATTTTGTGATGTTCAAGCCTAAAAAAATAGGCATGAAATTCCACTCTGTGTTTTGAACAAAGATTATAATCTCTCATACAGGAAATTAAGAGACAAATATTTATGTGTATGTTTGTTTCTACTTATTTACACATTATTCAGACAAATTTACTTCAGAAACAACCAACAAATGTATCTAAAGAAATGAATATTTTTTGTCCAATCCTGTCCTGCAGAAAATGGAAAAACACAACTTATTTTCAGTTATCTTGTCCCTGTGTTTGCAACCCACAAATGTCCTTGGAAGAGCTGTGGCTGACGCTTCCCAAAGCAGGTGAGAGCCCAGATTTCCCCCCATGCCCCGTGGAAAATGGGGCTATAACAGATCCAGTCTGCTCTGATTTAACTCACCTTTCTCTAATAAAGGAGCCACAGCTGCTGTTTTAAAAAAGTTCTCCAGGTAAGAAAACTTCAGGGAGACATTACCTGCAACAAGGACTAATTAAACTGAATTGATTTCCTCCCAAATGTTTCTCACTACTTATGGTTTAAGAACATGGCTGCACAGAAGACAAGGAAAACCCAAAAAAATGTATATTTAAATGGCAATTATTTTCTATTCCCCAGCTGGTTCTGGCAGTTATTTTAAAATGCCAGAGAATTCACTGCACTTTGATGAAGGCACTTGTTATTTTTTAGTTGTGAACGAGACAATTCCAGGGCACAAAGTTCAAAAGACAGCATTCACAGAAGGCAATAATTAGACTCAACTACACTAAGATGTTGTTGAAATTGAACAGCTCTGTCTGGTTGTTGTAGGGTCAGAAATTTAATGTTGCACCATTTGGTGTAATGGCTCTGGTAACTGCTTGCTTATTTTCACACCTACAGTGGAAAGTAATTAAAGTCAAATCCTTTTACATGTAATTAGATGGCAAGACTCATTTAAATTGAATGCAAGAAAAAGAAGAAACGTAAAGGATCAGATAAATGAAGGAAGCATCAGATTTTATAATTAGCAGGTCAGTACCTTCCCTAGCCTGAATTTATTCAGAAAAGAAAATGATTTAGTGAATGCCTGAGATTTACATCCTTTTAGATTTTATTTTTCCTTCAAAACATCAAAAATACAAAAGAAAGAAATGAATGTGATTTGCGAATTTTTAATAGAGCTTTTATATTCTACTCTTAGGAAGTAATTGTATTAAAATGAAAGTATAAAAATGTACATCATCTTATTTGGTACCACTTAGTATTTGGAGAAGAGAAGGCTTTGGGGTGACTCAATTGGTGCCTCCCAGTACCTGAGGGGAGCAAGCAAGGAAGGAGAGAGACGATTTACAAGGGATGGAGGGACAGGACACAGGGAATGGCTCCCACTGCCAGAGGGCAGGGATGGGTGGGATATTGGGAAGGAATTGTTCCCTGTGAGGGTGGGCAGGCCCTGGCACAGGGTGCCCAGAGCAGCTGGGGCTGCCCCTGGATCCCTGGAAGTGTCTAAGGCCGGGTTGGAGCCACCTAGGACAGTGAAAGGTATAAAATAAAATAATTACAATTAAAAAAAAAAAAAGAATTACAATAAAAAATACAACAATTGCAATGCTGATGGTTTCCAACTATAAGGGGAAGGAATGTGATGGTCTTTAAGATCCCTTCCAACCCAAACCAGTCTGTGATTCCATAATTCTTCTCCATTCCCTTGGGATAATGGTAAATCCTGCAGCACAAACAGGCTGCGGAGCACAGACCCTTTTCTGCATTTGCAGGAATTTTCCTTTAACTACTGAATTTAATTTCACAACCTTCCTGGACCTCTGAAGAGGTGAAAGCTCACTCTGAGATTAGAAAGGGAATCAGCATGATTTGACAAGCCATTTGATGTATTTGCCTGTAATAACTCTGGCTTTGCAACCTTCAGGGGGACGGAAAGCTGACAGCCAGAGAAAGGACACAAAGAACAGAGTTCTGTCACTGCAAGGCAGTTTTTAATAAAAGGCACCAAGGATTTTTATGAGGGGAAAAATATACACATTTCTAAGCTTTTTTTAAACCTTTCTCATCTGGAAAACAGAACTTCTGATTGTGAGATATACCTAGTGATCAATATAAAAACTTGTAATAGTTTGAGCATAAAGTAGTTAAAAAGTCCTGCACATGAAGATAATTGGAGTATCTGATGCACAAATCAATATTATTTATCTATTGGAAGTGGTTTGACTTCAAAATCACATAAAATTGGAGAAAGAGTCTTAGAGAACTAAGACTTTGCAGTCTTTGCAGAAAGAGTCTTTGATTTGTTTTATCCTGCAAATGCCACTCCACCATGAAAACTTTCAAATCTATTTCTTTTTTTTCCTTTTTATCCTTAATTTAAGTCATGAGTCTTACAGCTTCTTTGAGATTCTTGGCTTGATCATCTCAAGTAATTTCACTTTTTTGCCCTTAGAAGTCATCTCAGAAAGGCCTCAGCCTTCCCATTGTGCAAACACTGAAGATGCCAGTGCAGAAATGCAGAAATCTCTCTAAAACTCCACAAATCCCACTGTCTAACACTAAAGTATTTTGTCCGGGAACAATTGGGAAAACTAATTAAGCAGTGAGGTATATAAAGAAAAGTGAGCAACACAAACCAATACAGCCATTACAAAAATCTGCATATTTCTGAATGCAATATATTTACACATTTCCCACTCGATTAATTTCAAATGAAAATGTACTTATCAAGTCACTGAAAATCTTCCTCCTTAAATATGCAAATATATCTTCTGGCATTTCCCAATATTGAGTCACACAAGCTGTACATAAACAATAAACTCCAACTTGTTAAACAGCAAGCTTTTCCTCAATGCACTATAGAAATGAAAATTTATCAGTTACATGTTCTCAACTATTTTCCATCTATTGAGACTTAAAATTCTATATATAAGCTTGGCTGAAAACTGATGTTAATGCTGGGGAGAAATTCCTGAGTTAGCAGAGGAAACATTAGGTATTCTTACGAATATAAACTTTGATCAATGTGGCAGCTGCTTAACTAGAAAGGTTTCTATATATTTAAGGGAAGGTCATTTATTTCATTTAAATGGCTTTTAACAATGCTAGAATTTTAGTAGCATCTTCATATACCTGGGATAAAAAGCATAATAATCTGGGGAAAAAAATAAAAGAATTGCAATGTTGATGGTTTTCAACTATAAGTAGTGTTGATTTAACTTTTGACAGTATCCAAGATGCACAAGGTAAATGTTTTTATACAAAAGCCCAAGTCCCTGTCTTGAAAAGTCTCCCATAGAAAGTCACAGGCTTCTTTAAACCTGCTCATAGAACTCTGCTACTTCTGGGGCTATTCATCAGGATTAATACTGCAAAACCAGATAATCAATCTTAGGAATCTTAAATGGATAAAATTAGTTAGAAACAACAGTCAAAGCATAATGTGAGGTAAGAGAAACAATTTCAAGAACTATTAATCACTGTGAAATAAATATTTAAGGATTATTAAATAGTTAATCTTATATTTTTAAAAACACAGTCCCCTCTCTCAGATGTAGGCATGGCTATGTTACTGAGAATTGAGGAAATTATTAGTAAATTATTATCTAAACAAAAACGGCAATGGACAATCCTATAAAAGACTGAGTCAAGCAGAATGGCAGTAAAAGACCACATATAACACACCAGGGTTAACCCAGTGTCACAAAGAAATAACAATTTCTACCTAGCTTGCAGTAGAAAGTTCACAGAGAAACGCATTTAGAAAGAAACATTTGGAGAGATACTGGAGAAATCCCAAATTTATCATACATAGACCAGGAAAACCTGGAGTTGTCGGTCCTGCTCTGAGCAGAGGGCTTGAACTACAGGATGTCCAAGGGCCCTTCCAATCCCAACAATTCTGTGACAGCAGTGAAGAATGAAGAATTAATCCAACTCATGCTAGAAAGGCAGCTTTGATGTTTTGGAGATATTTTTCCTGAGTTGATGTGAGAAACACTGAGGTCCAAATTGAGCTCTTTGGAAATGAGAACACTGACAATCACATCCAGAATCCAAAATTGTTCAAAACTGGGTTTCAGGAGATATCCTTCATTTTTATGCTGTTGAGATCCACTTAAGCATTCATGGTAGACTCCTTTCCAATGCATTAAAAGGAACCACCAGCACTGGATTTTCTGGAGTTCTTGGTTTGCAAAGCCAGGATCTCACCTGGTTTCACAGCCCTGTGTTCTCCCTCTGCTCTCAGGTTTGCCTAGAGACACAATTCAGAGTAGAACAATAGATTTAGAAGCAATCTTTTGTTCTCTCATGACATGACTGTCACAGAAATGCTCACATCAGTGTTTATCCTTGCACTGACAAAATCCTGAAGGAAATTTAAAAAAATGTTAGATGAGTTTAAGCTGTGGTTATCTATTTTGCTAAGTTTAGTCAATCAATGCAAAGCCACCTAAACAAAACCGCAGGAATGTCTATATTTTAGTAGTTCACAGAGGAAGCACAACATTATTTGTAAGTACTATTCCTCCTTAGTGAGTGGTTTCAGTAAAACTCAACATTCATTAAAATTTATTCATCTCCCTTGGCCTTTATTCGCTGCTTCATGTTTCTAATGAACCTAATGTAGCAAGTGATGTAATCAGACCAAAGCATGTAAGAGCTCTTTCTGCCACTATAGGCACAATCATATTTAATTAAGAATTTATCATTAGCTGAAGGTATTAGTTAACTGTTACAGGCCCACTATATTGTCTAGCTCAGAGAAGCAGCTTCCTCATTAACAAACAAGTGCTTGGATCTAATTGTTGCCTCTTTAATCAGCTTGGTGCATTAGTGCCTCATTAACAGGGCCTCACAGAACAAAATTATTGCTTTGATACCACTGGAAAGGATTTTTAAAAAACCATAATAAATTCTTGGAGGCTCCATCCAGCATCCCCTCACAAAGGAGCAGGTGTAAATACCCTTTAATGACTACCTGGAAAGAGTGAGTGGAATTACATTGCAAGGAGTGAAGCCTGGATAGAAGTCTCAATGTGGATCCATTTTCCTTAGTGAATTGCACACTTCCCTTGCAGACAGCTATTGAAACAGCTCAGGGATGGAAGGATAATGTCCAGCACCTACTAATTTTGTTTTCTATTCCTACAGACATTCTACATCCGTATTTCATTTTGATCCTATATATCTAAGCTGACAGCACTCCTTTATTTTCTAGGCATTACACTATTGAATAAAATAAATGTAATAACCACTAATTCTGTGTTTGCTTCGCATTTTTTCCTGGGCAGCTTTTTTTTTTTCTTTAATTTTGCAAGAAATCAATGCACATTCTGGACCCCTTGGCTTTGTTTCCTTCATTTCATGAATATTCCTTCCATAACTTCATAGATCAGCATAGGATTACCATGGATTCGGGAGATCTGTTGGGAATCATGTCTGTTAGTCTGTTTGTTTAGCAGAAGGTCCCTAAAATGTTCATTCTTTCATGCCTAGAAGAAAAAATGCTGCCTAATTAATATTAACAAGCAATGTAAGACATTCAGAAGATTTTCCTTTGTTTTCATCATATTAATCTGAATATCATCAGGAAAAAATCCAGCTACCTGCACTCAATCCTTCAATCGATTTTGACTTGGAGATTCAGTGAGTCAGAGTTTCCATCTTTATGTACAGAAATTTCTTAGGTCCTACAGCTTGGCAGGACAGAACAAGAGATGTAAAGCAATCTCATACTGCTTTCAGGAGAATTTTCAATAAATAAATTGTGCAAGATAATGCTGTGGGAACAAAAAAATCAAGCTGAAGGAATGTCTTCTATAAAAGCGATTTTGTCTGAATAACAATACTTTAAAAATAGGTCTTTTTTTCAGAGACAAACTGATTTTTCACTGGAGAATAGGTCAGAAATACAAGTGCAATAAAATATTATTTCAGCTTTTTCTAACACTCTGCAATGAGCAATTTGATCCATTATTGCCATTTTGAAAAAGGGAGTAGTTCATATTTAAAAGAAATGATTTTAAGTATTTTCTTTTTAGACAATAAAATAGAGACAGGCTTGTTTTCCTTCCACCTCCAAGAGACAATCATCCCAATGTGAAGGAAAACTACTTTGTATTTTTAAGAAATTCTGCTAAAAATGCAGAAATTTTAGATTTCCTTGCAAAAACAATCTTTAGTTTCCAGTTTATGCTCATGTACTCACTGTCAAAAAGATGGAACTCAAGTTATTTGTAAGACAAAAGAAACAAGACAGCCCGCAGCGAATGTGAAATTTAAGAAAATATCCAGCAGTAATACAGAATGTCAAAGGTCTGTCACTGGGGATCACAGGAGCATTTATTGGAGTGCCTGCAAGAAATGCACATTGTCAGTGCAACGTGAGCACTGCTGCCCTGGAGGGTGCAATGGGCTGAAAATCCACCAGGATAACAGGGTTGTGTGTACTGGGAATCAGGGAATCCCAGACTGCTTTGGGATGGGAGGCACCTAATGATGTGTCTTGGGCTGGAAATGTAAGATGTGGGTGGGTTTGTGTATTTTGTTATCATCTGTCAGAGGTGGGGCAGTTATCTTCTGTTCATTGGGCAGCTTTCTTTATCTCTTCCACAGCCAATCCTCCCTCCAGGAGATCTCTGCTGTTCATGGACCATTAATTATTAATTATCTTCTGTCCATGGCCAGTGAGTGTCCCTGCATGGCTGATCCAATCCCACCATCCCATGGGGAGATGCTCCGCCCAGGGGAGGAGCCAAGCATTCCTACCTGGATCCAATCTGAGCTTTGGGACACCCCAGCAGCCTTTGCCCCCTGCATTGCCAGAGGAGCAGCTTTCTGCTGCCCTGCATGGCCAGAGGGAGCCCAGGCCCATCTGCAGCAGCCCTGGAGCTGCAGAGGAAAACTCCCCCCTTGTGCAGGATCCCTGCTGCAGCAGAGCCACACCCCAGCTTTTTTATTAATATTCACAAAGTCACTTGTTTTTTTCAGAATGCAGCAGGAGTTAAAACACAAGAAAATACAAAACAATTTTTGGGACAGTCAAGCTGAATTCAAAAATCTCTCTGAACAAAAAAATCAAATTTTTATAGGACAAGAAAACAAAGTTTCTCAAATATAAATCCCCCAGCATTTGAAAATTAGACCTAACCTTCCTGGTTACCAATTTTGGAGATTTAGAAGTTTAGTGTCCAGGTCAATTTTTCTGCTGAAATTGATAAGAACAACTTTCCCTTGTTCTTGAATTCAACAGTTTAAGATTGAAAAAAAAGCCATTCTGTCCAACTTTTCATACATTTCAAAGATAAACACAACAAGCATTTTTAATTAAAGCTTTAAAATTAAACCACAGGTGTTCTTCGTTAAAATATGGCAGTTTGTGTCTCCTAATAAAATAAAAATAAGACTTTAAAGTAAGTGCTGAATTATTGTTGTGATGTGGAGCAATGGTTTTCTTCTTTCTCCAATGCAACACAAAGCTTTGAATTCGCCTTTTCACCTGACACACTCTCTTTTTTTTTTTCTTCCCCAAATCCTCTTTAATCTCCACTCCTTTGCTGTTTAAGCAGTGCTTTTCCACACACGGATTTTTATTTTGTTATTTAATAACTATGGAAGCATTAACTTGTGTCTATCTTAATACCATTGATCTCTGCCTGTCTGAATATTGGCATTTAAAGTCATGATGCTGCTGTTTATTGATTTGCAGCATTCAGTGGATTCTGTCACTAAGTACAAACAATCTACATGGCCCATCATACTTTTAAAAATAAATACAGTGAAACTAATATTTTCTATCTTGTTTTCCAAAATGTGCTGTTTACATGTTTACTTGGGTTTATGGTGTTATTTGTAAAGTGTTCTCCCTGAAAAATACATGCAAATCAGCATAAAATAAAACAAATAATTTTCCATACTAGTAAATGACAAGCCACTCCCCCTCTAAATCTTTCTGTTGTTGTCTCCTAAACAAGACATATCAGCTGCAGCATCTACTGACAAGCTAAACTTAAGGAATCTAAAAAGTTCAGAAAATAGCCCAAAAATGTCTATACAATGTTTTGAAGACAGAAAAAGATTAAGGCAGTGAGGAGCTGGGAAAAACAAGGAAAATAAGCACTGAATCCCCTGCCCACTTTATGCTTAAGAGTTGCTCTTTCCATCTCTAATATCAGCCTAATTTTTCAGTAAGTGCTGCTGATTACACTGACATAAAAAAGAAGTGTGAAGAAACAGGACTTCTATTTAATTTGTTTTTCACACAAACATGCAAATGTTTGATTATTCATTTCTTTTATCTTTGCCTAGCAGTGGGAAATCCTTATCAGTAGAGAACAGCACCCAAATTACAGCATGTGTTTGCCTTTTCCACAGTTCCATTCTATGGCAGTGAACTCCAGATCTTCCCATTAATGACTGCAGAAGGCCAAGATTTCATCTGCAAGCTCAACTGTAATAAAGAACTGCAGGCTAAGATGGTCAGCAACACAGGTCATTTTTCATAGGTACATGAAAAAAATAAATAAATTCCACATAAATCTATCCACCCTCCTGTCAGTGAGTTGCAGAGAGCACCAAGATCCCCCCTGAGTCTCTTTTTCTCCAGGCTGAGCCCCTCAGCTGCTCCTTATCAGACTCGTGTTCCAGACACCTTAAAATCATAATTAAATTGATAGAAGAAAGGCAAAAATGCAAAAATGAAAAAAAAAAAATGCTTTAAATAGAAGAGACTTTAAGCATTGCTGCTTGACTGGTCAGGTAAAGTGGTCAAAGATATTGGGATGAGAATGATGTTGGAAACAAACTGATGTTTTAGTTTTTGCACTGAGTGATGGATGTTCCAGCTCCTCACACTGCCCTGCCAGAGCTGGCTGGGGGCACAAGGGGACAAGAGGGGACCCAGGCAGGACAGGCTGACCCCAAGCATCCAAAGGGAAATTCCAGACCCCAGGGCATCACTGAGCAGGAAAACCAGGGGAAGTCAACCAGGGCACTGTGACTGCTGCTCAGGGACTGGCTGGGCATTGATCAGTGCTGTGAAACACCCCACTGAGCATCACTGCTTTTGTAAATTCTTTATCATCATTATCATTATTATCACTATTATTATCCCTTCCATTTCTGTCCTGTTAAACTAACTTTATCTTAACTCATAATTTTTCTTTTTTTTCCCATTCTGTCCCTCATCCTACTAGAGAGAAGTGGGGTGTTATAAACTTTGGGATGTTATAAACCACAACAACATCCTGTCCCTCCTGGGTTCTGTAATTCCCTTTGGAGAACAGAAGAAAGGCAGGAGGCTCCTGTAGCTTGTGGTACAAACACCTCACCATCACCTTGTACAGCAGAAGAGGACCAGAAAGACAGAAAATGGCTCAGAGATCCCTTTTATCATTCTCTTGCTCTGCCAAATCACTGATTAGCTACTTTCAGACAATACCAGAAGATTTTGTTGCCAAGGTGACCTCATTTCTGAGAGCCCAGATCTCTTCCCGGGTGATTACATTTCCATGCTAGAGCCCTGAAGGAAAAAAAAATCCTCAGTGCTTGTATTTATTTTAATCTCTGCACTCATCTCTAATTTTTAAAGAAGAAATTACTTACCCATTAAAAAAATTGAGTTAGTGGCTCCTTAAAGACAGGCAGAATCTAAATGTCCCACTAAATTTATAATGGGCAGGCAGATATTTCCAAATTTGTGTGGCATAAAGACAAGACTGTGAGCAAGAGATCAGTCATGTCCTGAATGTCACCCTCTGAGTCTTCCCCTCGGTGAAGGCAGGGAACAAAGGAACAATTCCCCTGACTTCCCATCATTTCAATTTATCTATTGAATAACAGCATCATTATGGCTTCAACACTCACCTGAAGTGCTCACAAGACTGGATAACAATTAGTGTCTTAACACAGAGTGAGAAGCATGAGACACTGAGATCCACGCAAGAAAACTTGGTTTTCCACAAATCCCAAGGAAAAAAAGAAGCAAACAGAGATTTGGAGATTTCTCTTATCTCACTGAATATGGATTTAAAATGTTCTCCCAGAATCTAGAGCATAATATTCATTTTATCTCTATGAGTATTTAAAACTCTGTGGAACACTCATTTTTTTTAATAACAATTAAGAACTCAACACATAGAGAAAAAATAGAAGACTAAAATATTTTAACAAATAAGCAGATTGAACTGGAAACTACCCCCAAACACACACACAAATTTTACTGGATTAAATTGGTCTCAACACACCAGTGAAAGGTACTTTCAAACCCCCTAAAACAGCTGGGTTCCTGGTTAGCAGATGGACTGCACACAGGGAGGGTGGGATTCAGATCCTCTCTGACTTTTCCCCCTCCTGACCACACATTTCAGGGGTGAGAGGCAGAGGGGAATGAAATCCCAATTCTTCTGATCAGCCACACCCTCACCCTCTTAAAAAAGAAAAGTGAGTGGAACAGTGAAGCATAGGAGCCTCTGCTTAAGGCCTGGAGGGGCAAAAAAATTATTTTGGGAATGAAAACAGACTTTATGAACACAGAAAATTCTTACTCCTAAGCATTATTTGAAAAGCAAATGTTCTACAAACATGGTTCCAGTTGAATGTTATCAGAGTGGCTTGTCACACAGGACAAAAGCACATAACTGCATTATTTCCATTATACATCTCTGCACGTATTTTAAAATGTTTAAAATTCAAAATTCTTCTTACCCTTGCATGGAACAAGAGACATCTCAGAATCTTCAATAGAGGATCAACTGCTAAAGAAGGTTTCAAGATTTTTTTTGTTCCTAAATGAAACTTCACAATACTAATATTTAAATTATTAACTACTAAGAGTGTTTCCTTTATTAATTAAATGCACACTATTAATAAAGAAGTCTATAAATGCTAACACCACAATACAAAGTTATATTACTGTGGTTTTCTCTATGAAAATAAAAATGGTGACAGTCTAATGACATGCATGACTGAATAGTAAAGTATCATGAAATTAGCTTCAGCAAAATATTTTAAATACTCAAATGTGAATTGGTTTCTTCACCAAAATGACACTCTTGCCAATGCCACCTAAGTATCACAGCCAGATACCCAGACTAGATGAGGCTCTTTAAAAGCCACTAATTTTAAACTGGAATCCTATTAAAAAACATTTATTTTTTTTAAAGGCTTATATCACAAAAATGAATAGGTAAAGAAAAGCCTTGTAAATCATATTTTCATGGTTTGTACACAGTTTATGTGACACAAAATGTGTTTTAATTTGATTAACTGAAAACACAGCTCACAAGTGCTGATGCTGTGCCAGAATTCCAAGAACATTCAAGAAAAACAAGCAACAGAAACCTGAAGGTGAGTCCTTGACTCATAAATCAGCACAACCACAAATTCAAATCACTGTTTTACATATTTGCTCAACAAATACCAGCACTGAGAAATCTGCAGCATTCACTGGGAGTCTCCATTTATTCTCTAAACCAGAGGCCCCTCATTAGTCTTTTACTTCATGAAAGATTTGCAGAACATCATTTCAGGCAGAATATGCATAAATCAACCTCACTATTGGAAATGAGAAGTGGCAAAGGATTTATATAAAGGCAAGCATCCTGAAGTTATAATGACACAGGCAACAGAAGTTAATAACATGCTACTTTCTTGGCTTTGAGCCATCAAGCTTCAATTTTAGCTAATTTATTTGCAAACTGCAATCCTGTGTTTGGGCAGGAACACAGATCTATTGATAACTTAGAAGTAATTACAAATTGACATAGTGAAGTGTGCTTGAGATTAATTTACACATATTTTATTTCTTAACATGCAAACCCAATTTTTTTTTTAAAAGAAGTTACAGAAGAAATGTAACTTAGGTTGAAAAAGCTCCAAAAATCTAAAATATAAAATCTAATTAAAAAATTCTTTAAAAGCCTAATAAGCACATTAAAAATTATTTATTATTGCATATTTTGACCATATTTGTTCTTTTCCTTTGTAAATTATTTAAAATAGAAAAATAAATTCCCAGGTAGGTGATCAATACAAGTGGAGGTGAATGTAAGACCATTAAGCTCCAATACATAACTTCTAGTTATGCTATCTTTGAGTTAACACATTATAAATATTAATTACCAATTTTTAACACTACATTTTAATTATTGGTATGCTACAGAAAGATTCAAATAAATTTTTGAGGAGCACAGAATACAATGACAAGCTACCACATCTAGTTCTGCCTGGAAATTCCTGGTTGGCTTCAGCAATTGAAATCTCTCTGATAAAACACATACAGTCATAATATGGAAAAAGAGAGAGTAATTTAATTTGGTGAAGAAAAACAAGATTTTCAAGTGAAAACCACAGAAAGAGGATATTTTATTGATTTTTTTATTAATCTTATGCATATTATCCTGATATACACTTTACTTGCAAAATTTAGGGCTCTCCCAAAGAACCAATGCACGTTTCTTTACTGAATTTACTTCAAAAAGTTCTAGAACAGAGTTAACAGCCAGTGTAGTAAAGACCATTTTAAATCTTCCTAATTCCAGAAAAAAACCAAGATACTGACACTGTGCCACTTCTCCATTATATTAAGCAGCTAAAAATTTCAAACTTTTAGCTTAAGAATTTCCACAGGCATATGGGGGTTGATTGGGAGTTATGCATCCCTTCACCCTATCCTTCTACAAGAAATCGTTATCTATTTTTAACTAATATTCTGGTTTTCTGCTTCTCCACTACCTGGCAGGAGTATCAGTTCCATCCCACTCTGCAAAATGCCAGGAATACAAACTTCTGTCAGCTGGAAATGGACAGTTGCTCAGGATGTCCGACAGGCTGTCACTGTGCCCGAACTCTCTTAAAAATCATAGAATCATAAAATAACTCAGTGTGCAAGGGACTTCAGAGGTCACCAAGCCAAAGCACCTGCTCCAAGCTGGGAGGCCAAAACAGAGCTCAAAGCTTTATCCAGGAAGGTCTTGAAAACTCCCCAGATGGAGACTGAACCTGTTCCAATGCCTGACTCTGCTCTTGGAGGAGAACTGAAAACCTTGCTGAACGCTCAATCCCTTCACTGCAGCAAAGTTTCCAATATTTCCTTAGACTTCCCTGCTAGGAGTTCCCTGGAAGTTACAAGTGTAAGTTCGGAGCTCAGGAAGGAAACCGCCAACTGAAGATGGACCCTTCCCACAGATGTAAAGATTTCCTTGGGGGCTGTCCTGAATCCTCCTCCTCCATTTCATGAGTGAAATCAAAGCCACTTTAGCTACAACAGCCCCTTTTGTCAGGACAGCAAAGCAAACAATGTTTACGGGCAAATAAACTCACAGCTGTCCTTCAGACAACAAAAATAACAAGGAAAATCAGATCCTGAGTTCCACTCTCTCTCCCTCCACAGTAAAGCATTTTAAAAGAACTCACTGAAAATCACAGAATTCCAGAATTTGGGTTTGAAGGAACCTTAAGGATGACCCAGTCCCACCCGTGCCATGGGCAGGGACACCTTCCACCAGCCAGGGTGCTCCAAGCCCTGTCCAACCTGGTCTTGGACACTTCCAGGGATCCAGGGGCAGCCACAGCTTCTGTCTCTGCCAGGGCCTCACCACTGTCACAGGAAATAATTTCTCCTCTCTCCAGCCTTCCTGTACGCCCCCTCTAGGTACTGCAATTTCTTTTAAGTTTAAAAAAGGACAGGAAGAACCCATGTTTTCCCAATAGGCATGACCCACTTCTGCACCTTTATTTATTTAACAAAATAAATATACCATGATAGGAAGAAATACTAGTTCTAGAAGCTAAAGAGAACTGAAAATATTTAGAAGTCCTCAAAACCCAAAATAATTAGGATACAAGGAAAATAACAAAAATTGAGACCATCATACAGCAAAACCAGATCAGGTTTATAACTTTTTTCAACAATGTTTTTTACCATCCCTCTCAGAGAAATGGGATCACAGGTGCCAGACACACTTTAATATCATAAAGTGACAGGTGAAGGTTGCATTTCATATCCCAGTGTCAGGATCCTTCTGCTCCCTTCCAGCTGAGGTCCTCAGGCATTATGATCCAGGTAAATCTTGACAGTTATGTGTCAGGAAATTTGGAAAGGAGATAGGAAAATGAAAATTACTCCAGTAAGGGTAATACAGACATCAAGATCGAAATGAAAATGGTAAGAATTGTTCTGAATTCTTAATAACTTCTTTGAAAAGGTTATTTAGCAGCTCTGGCTTTAGGTCCTTCTTCCACAAAGAAGAAATGAATGAAGTAAAATGGGTAAATTTTAGTACTTTACTTTCCCAAAACATACTCAAAATACCATGAGAAATATCCTGTCTTGCCTCTCTTTTGATAAAGGTTTGCAGCTCCCAGAAAGTTGGAAAAAAATGCTGAGAACCTGAAGCAAAGAACTGAGCACATAACCACTCATATATCTGGTGTGATAGTCCAATCTTTTAGTAAACCCAGAGTAAATAAGTATTCCTTCTGCATTAGGCTATGATAGAACTTTTCCCCTTTGGATTCACAACAGCCAGTTATAACAATCCTTAGCAAAATGCCATGAATCCAATGAGCCATAATTAATACCTTTGCAAAAGCCTTTGGTATCAGCAAAATGATGAAAGCAAAATTTGCAACTCAAGTGAGGATTTGGATGTCCAGATTTAAATAATGAACTACTTTCACCTGGTATTCAGAAAAAAGGTCAGTAAGGAAGCCAAGGGTCTCTCCTCCCCACGTTGACCACAAAAGAGATGGCTTTTGGTCAAGGGTAAATACTTTTTCAAAGAAAAGCAATGAGGAACCTGAGGAAAGACAGCCATTATTATTTAAAAAAACAATTAAACAAGACAAGAAATGTCTCCAGCTCTCAGATTGGTGATGTTTCAGTGATTGAAATTAACATAATTAATTTCCTATCCAATGTAATTCTAAAATGTGAAAAATTTCCAAGTCTTGAAAAATCCAGGTAAACTGTGTCTGTGTCCAGATTTATATTTTCCAAACAAAGGGTTGTTTTGTGTTTTGGGGATTCTCTTTTGATGTCTTTCACCACAAATGTGAAGCTATTTCATAAACTTCGTTAAGTATTTTGCAGAATACAAATTTCACAATGGAGACGTACTTATTTAGAGAACATCTTGTTGTGAATCCAGGAGAGATCTGGTTATCTGGTTGTTAGCCGATATACAAGAAGCATTGCCACAACAAATACCTACTTTTTATTTATAGCTCCTTGTAATAGAACATTAGAAAACTAGAAAACAGGTTTGTATTCTATTCTTGGTGGACATCACTGCTTTATTACTGAAGATAGATTTAATTTCATTTCCATCAGCTGGTGTTGCACTTCAGTTATTATGGCTCCAATGGGTGTAATGAAATGTCACTGCTCTGCAAGGCGAGAGTCAGGAACAACATTATAAAATCAATACCATGGTCAGGCTATTTTGGTATTCATAAGACTTATGGGTTACTTTATACAACTCGTGTGCTAACTGTGTTAAGGTCTCTTTCCTTACATCCTCTAGTTTTCAATTTTCTATGATATTGAAAATCGTCAAGCGCTCAACACAAATTCTCCACATTTGGCTCTATCCAGCGCTAGCTCCTTACAGAAAGTTTTACAGCTACTGCCTTTTATAATAGGCAAGACCAAAGATGCAGAAAACAGCAAGTTTAACTTGATTTAAGCCCTCTGCTCTGTATTGCTGAAAGCTCCCTCCCTTCCTTTCATTAGGTTCTTCTTTGGGTTCAATATTTCCAGTCAAACAGGGACTCAAGCAGTGCTTGAATGGTCCTGAAAATGGTCCAGCCTGCACAAGGCTCCATCTGAAACCAAGCCATAATGTCTCCTTCAGCAAGCTCCCCATGCTCAAAGCTGGAAATCTGGAATAGTTGAGCTCTGCTGATGATCAAGCAGTACAGTCAGGGACACAGTCAAAGCTTGGAAGAGAGGATGCCCAGCTCAAGCATTGCAGCTGGGCAGCAAAAACGTTCCCATTTACACACAGACAGTGGAAATGTTTTGCTTCTTAAGCTCCAAGATGTGTAAACTGGCAGGTTCTTCCCTGCCAAGGCAAAAATTATTCAAGATATGCCTGAAAAAATAGCAGCCTTAGGTCAGTAACTATTATTAGTAACTATGATATGCATAATTGAAGTCACATACTCATTATCCAATGAGCTCAAGAATACTGCTTGAAGTACATGTACTTGCTACCTCTATTAATGCAGATGTTAGAGCAATGTATTTCACTGAACCAGAACTGCTTCTTCTCTTCCAGAACTATAAGTTAACAAAGAAAACAGCCATGGTGAACGGACCTCAGGCTGGAAGGAAGCAAACTAACATGGTTGTACAGCCTGGAGAAGAGAAGGCTCCAGGGAGAACCATCCAGCACCTTCCAGTGCCTAAAGGGGCTCCAAGAGAGCTGGAGAGGAACTTGGGACATGGACCTGGAAGGACAGGACAAGAGGAAATGGCTTTAAAATGAAAGAGTGCAAGTTTAGATTTTAGGAAGAAATTCTTGCCTGCAAGCACGGTGAGGCCCTGGCACAGGGTGCCCAGAGAAGCTGTGGCTGCCCCCGGATCCCTGGAATGTCCAAGGCCAGGTTGGAGGGGGCTTGGAGCAACATGGGACAATGGAAGGTGTCCCTGCCCATGGCAGGGGGAGGAATGAGATGGCATTTAAGGTCCTTCCATCCCAAACCATTTGGATTGAATGTGAGTCTGACTCTGTGCTGCTGCCAGGGAGAGGGAACTGCAGGGACATGGCACCAGGCATTACTGGAATGCACACACAGACAAATCCAAGCCAAAGAGCTCCTGCCAGCAGAGCTCAACCAGTCCCAGCTTATTACTCTCCTTGTTTCTCCCTATCAATATTAATATCATGTCTGCTACATTTTAATAATGTCATAGAAAAAAAGATTGGTGTGCCTCACTGTCAATTTGGGAGAAAAGGCAGAGGCCATGTTTTGACATAAAAGACATGAACAGCAGAGAAACCTCTTAATTGCTGTGCTTTCTTCCTCCTTGTTTTCTAAGATCCACCCTGTGACGAACATACAATTATAATCAAAGCCCATTAAAGAAGTATTGCTCCTTTTCTTTCATCAACAAAATAAAAAAATTACACCAGGCAGTGAGAAGTTATTGCAATGACTGGAATGCCGAGGGTCTTCTAAATCTATTTTAGGATGTTTTGAAAAGATACTTATTTTTTAAGCACAGTCAGGCTGTAAAGCTGCACCTCACAGCATCACTCTGCTGTGCCTCAGCTCTGGGCAAGCATCTCAGTACCCAGACACCTGTACTATCAGCTAAATGTTAATGTATTCTGTCAAAACCAGATTACCTTCCCCACTAAATTATTCAATGTCATTATCTGACTCGGCCATCTGCAATCCTAATGCCTTGTGTTCAGAAACTCAGAGCTCCTGCTGTATTATTTTTGTTTTACATTCCTACATAAATCTGTGCAACTCAATATGTTACAGCGAATCCACAAAATCAAATGCAATCTGCTGGGCTGTAAAACACCAGTTACTGAAAATCGAAGGGTTTATTACAGTAACAATTCAAGGAGTCACTGAGCAGTCTGGGTGGGCTGAAGGTCGAACCACATGCTAAGGAATGAGTTAGATAACCCATGCTGCACAAGGTATGTGTTTGCTAAACATAGCATGGCCTTGAACCCATTCGTGTATTTCATATCTAATAAAAATCCGAACAGTTGGTCTGATTGGATTTTAAGTGATGCAAATTTGGAAATCAAATAGGCAGACTCCCTTTAGACTTGGTCTATTTAAACCATAATTGTAAAGAACTGCAAATTACATTTACGACGCCGTGGAATTCTCAAGGGATTCGGTAAGAATTTTACTGTAGGAGAAGAATTCATCATTTTAAATTTGTTACTAACAAATCCAAATGTACACAGCGTGCGATGCTCTCTCGTTTTGTTATTTCCACTTTGCTTACATGGCAGTACAAGTGTAACCACTCTTCAGTGAATGGAATGCTCTTTAGTTTTCATAGCCATTTAATTATATGCTTTGACAAAACCCAGTTATATTATTGTCATTCTGTTAGTCTGGCAACACTAAGCAAAGAGATAAAATACCACTTACATTTCCCAGACTGCAGATTAAGGTGCGATTTGGAGACCAGATTCCCATTCTCAATTATAAATCAGAAGTTTCATCGTCACAAATAAATTTTAAAAGCAATGATGGACTTGAATAACTTTCTTCCTGCCACCTAATACTCAGGGAGAGACCTCATTTGCCTTTGGTTAATAGAGACAGAAGCTGAAAATGTGACATGCACACCCTCTAGCCAACACATTGCTAAATGGGAACGCACAGAAACAGGATAAAAGAGAAAAAACTTCTTTTTCCCCATTATTAGTGTATCCACCAGAATATCACCCATGTCCTAATTCTCCAGGCAGGAGATTTATGAGCATGGGCAAATCACAACAGTGTTAACATTTCTGTGCACTTTCACGTCCAAAATTCATTTACTCTGCTCATGATCTGACACTGTTTTTATTCCTCCTCTCTGGAGGGAGTGTATTTTAGCACTCATTCTGACCCGTCTTAGAGATAAACTCTTTCACTGAAGTAAAGCTTTACTGCACATTTTATAATATTTTGTGAGAAAGAAAAGTGCATTGGCAGCATCTTCATTTCTACCACACAGCGCAGCCACCCTGAAGGTGCTGCACAAGGTGTGGGGCTTTTGTTATCAGGTTTGTTTAAAAAGCACACAGGGAGAGTACAGGATTCCAGACCATCCCTGCTCCAGATCTTCACAGCTAATTTGAGGCAGATTTTCCCCAGTAGGAATTCCCTCAGCTTTGGAAGCTACTGGTGCTAATGAGAGGCAAATATGGCAGGAAAATTGTAGCAGGTGGAAAATAAAGTGATCATATCTCAATGTATTAGGCTTGATACATTTAAAAATGATGCAGCACATTCTCTTTTGGTTCAGTATTTGAGAAGTAAATGCAGGTTAAAGTGCATCATGTCTACAAAATTTGGTTCAAAAAGGTTTTACCAAAGTACAGAAGTTTTCACAATTCTCCTTTAATAACCGACTCCATTTCTCCCCTTCCCAACTCCTCCTGGACTAAGCATCTTGCCAAACTCAGGAGAGGAAAGCAAGAGTTAAAAATAAAAGGACGACTGGGTCAAAATGATGCAAAAATAGCTATTCCAGAGGCTTGTGTAAATCTCTTAAAATCTTAATGCTCTACAGGCTGTTTAAGTAAGGATCTGGATTATTCGCTTTTAAACAGTAAATATCACCTTTGGTTCAGGAACTCCCTGAACCATAAATTGCTGGAGGCTAAGATAATAAATTTTGCAAAGAGGAATCACAATCACAGCATGTTTGCCAGGTTCTTATATTCTTCTTGAGTCATCCCCCGTGACTATTACCAGAGATAAGATACTAGGCCAGATAAAGCTTTATTCTGAGCCCTTTTATGTGCTTATTCCCCCAAATATAACCGCCTTCTTTGAAGATAAGACCAATTCTCAGTGCTAAGAACCTATACACAATTATCTAACACCACTGAGACAAACTCCCAGAAGATATGAGCAAATCACCATGTGAAGTTGTTTAATTCACAGTAACAGACAATCTGCTACATCCACACCTCTGAAATGTGGGACTGCTGAAAGGACCGTGGCCGTTCATTGGCACAATGTGCTTGAAACACTTTCAAAACCATCTTGATGATATTGCCCTTCACAAGCTGCCCTCCTTTAAAATTCTGTTCTCTTTTGGGTTGCTGTCTGCATAGGTTTTTATGTCATTTCCAAGCTTCTTTTGAGTATGATCTAGTCATGGTAAGAGAAAAGCATTCCAAGAAAATAATCCAGGGCACTTAAAATTCAAGGGTAGCAATTTTGAGGGTAGCAATCTTGGAGGTATCCACAAGGACCTGGTTCCTCACTTACATGCCTGAGTGATATGAATCCAGTCTCAAATGAGCAACCACATCTCACCCTAAGCACATGAAGCATCCTAAATTCATAAACACAAGCAAAAAGTTGATAGAAAAATTATATTAGAAAGAAAATAATAGAATCACAAAGTCTTTTGGGTTGGAGAAGACCTTAAAGCCCATCCAATTCCACCCCCTGCCATGGGCAGGGACACCTTGCACTAGCCCAGGTTGCTCCAAGCCCTGTCCAGTCTGGCCTTGGACACTTCCAGAAATGGGATAAATCATTCCTGTACTATCACCTGTGCAAAATCATTGTAGTTTTACTACAATGTGTATTGTAGTAAAATACACATTCCTGTGTATTTTTATACATGCTCAGAGATGAGGCAATAAGAATGAGTTTAATTATCTACTGAAATAAAATCAAATAATAGGCAAAGACTGTCACAATAACTTTCTACCCACAAGAGCTTCTAGGGAGGATGAAATCCAACAGATACACTACAAAATAGGAAAAACATTAGAAATTGATATGAAACTCTAAGAAACTGTCCCTCTAGCTCCTGTCTGTAAGACACAAAGTAAAAGCCCAGAAAAGCAAAGCTATTTACCTAAAAGTCTAAATCACCCTAATGCAGTTAGACTACTGTGGGCTTGGCCATCTGGCTTAGAGGCTCATTAGTAAAGAAATGACCCCTTCACATAAAACACAGCTGGGTCATTCCAAGCTAATGAGCCTTCAAGTTTTATTGTTTTGTACAAACAAGTGGATGTAAATCTGCTTGGGAAGTCTGGCCTTACACATCAGGCACACCTTTAATTGATTCTCTCACTTCTTTATTTAGTTACAGTGAAAGGACAGGAAAGAAAATAGAAAGAAATTTTTTTTTTAAGCCTTTGTGTTTCTGATCCAACATGTATGTTAGTAGTTAAATCCTGATATTAAAATAGTTGAGATTTTTTTGTTGTTGTTGTTTCCTTTTTAAATCGGATTTCATAATTTCAATAAGAATTCACCCTGACAAAATAATTGAACATTTGGAATAATTAAAAATTGAGCATTTGGAAGGATGATGGAGAGTGACAACTCCCCAGGCAGAACACACCAGGAGGGATCAGAGCCCATAAAATCCAGGACCTGACTCTCACAACAAATACATTGAAGTTTTAAGTCTTGTGAGTTAACCTTACTGCCTTTCCTGGGGGTATTGAGGTACTGAAATCAGGCACCCTACATTCCCAAGTGAATCCCTTACAAATACATGTAAGAATGAACAACAGTCCCTGACATCCATGGGATTTGGCTCATCCTATAAGCAGAAATCAAAAATACTGCATGAAGCACAAGATTTCATGCTCACCTACCCAGTCAGAAGAATAAGACATAATTTTCTACTGAATGAGTGGATTTATGACAGACATCAACAACAAAAAATTCCTCCTCTCACTTCCTTTCTTTATTTTTTCCTTTTTTTTTAATTTATATAGGAATTTTTTTAAAAAGTAAAGGTTGGTGTTTACTCTTATGGACTAATATGGTGTGCTAGCCATGACACTGACCTGTGTTCCATCTTAGATAACAAATTATTCACATTAAAGTTTGCCTTGCAAGGCCTTTAGTCATTAGACTATTGCTCAGCTTCAAGCAACAAAGAAAAATGTGTTAAAAATAATATAATGGAATAACAAATGAGTTCAAGTGCTTGAATTTTATAACTGTTAAAGAATTCTAATAATCTGATTGCATCCCTGTGGAGGACAAAAAGAAGTTACAAGAAAAAAAATGTCATTCATCCAATAAAAATAAAAATTCCACAGCAAAATCATTATAAGGTATTTCACAGAGAAAAGAAATACACAAGCAAATGCTTTGGCCATTTGACATCACAGCAGCTTCTGTTCTGCTCTGTCAGAAACAAACCACCCAGAACTCAACAATCTTAGGAAATTCCCTGGGTGAATGGTCTCACAGCTTGGGAAAACTCAGCTTTGGGCATTTTGTCTCCTTTCCCTCCTAAATGCCATAATAAAAGCCAAGCCATGTGATTTTCTGCAGCATCCTGGGTGCAAGGGGCTCCAGGTGTGGGGTTCTGCCATGGTGTGATGATGACCCATTCTGTCTCTTCCCAGCGAGAGCTCAGCCAGGGCTTGGTGCAACAGCTCAAGAGCACCAAAGGTTTCATGGCATTACCAGTCTCTGGGTAATTCTACCTTATCTACTTGCTCAGCTTAGCCTTAAAACCCAATTAAAGTGTAATTCATCTGATCCCAGGATTGAGGGCATCCCTGGCAATGCCTCACAGCAGCCACATCATTCTGTTGGAAAAGAAATGAAATTTAGCAAAATATTTAATTATAGTGAGTTGTGTGTGAACTGGTTTGTTAAGAAGTAGTTTTGTAGCCGTTGAAAAGTGTGTTGAGTTTTGTGTGTGTAACCTAGCAGGTAGTCTTAGGGATTTAATAAATAATTAAACTAGTGCAGGAAAGTAAGAATGCTAACCTGTCTAGAGGCAGCATACAATGCTCTTAGAATAAGATAAGCAGAGGATTAATGATCTTGTTTGTGAACGAAGGAATGTATCACAAGGGGTCTGTGACCAGGCAAGGGGAACGGGGAACTGTTTCTTAGAGACTTTGTTGTGAATTGCATGTATAAGAGTGAAGCACCTGTAGACTTTCAATGTTTCTCTTTCTTTGCTGATTTATGTTCGGCCGGCGATAGCTCAGGGATGCCACTTGCTCGGTTTCTCGGCTGTTTAGGCTTGTAAGGTTTTCTGCTGCTGTTTTAGGTGGCCTGGAAAGGCCCAGGGATGGCCTTGAAGAGCCCGGCGCTTCAAAGGACGAGGAGAGACTTCTGATCTTGTCTCGGTCTTGGTGTTTATTAATTGTTTATCTAAAAAATTTTCTTTCGGCCCGACAGAGGTCTGCACAGCAAGTCAGCCATGGGCACACTCTGCAAGCCCCTGGGCGGTCACTTATCTTTATACTTGAAGTTACGTGTACAATATTTATAATTTTTCTCCAATACTTTCTACTCTTATTAACCGGTGCACTTCTAGTAATAACCAATCCCAAAGTGCCACCATCACCACAGAAGATGGAGGCCAAGAAGAAGAAGAAGAAGGACAGGACACGCCCCAATTCCTCCATCTTACTTCTTTAGACCCCCCTGTACCAAAATCCTAAACCTTGTGTTTTACACTCTAATTAACTTATCCCTTCACCATTCACCCAGTGAAACCTTCCCAGTCCTCATACAGGCGTCGTCTCCTGTGTAGGATCAAAGTCCAGCCACCAGACACTTCTGGCAACATTCCAGGACTCCCGAGCCCCCCAAGGGTGGTCTCGGCCTCTCTGCACCTCCATCCTGAGGTGCTGAGATCCCACAGCACCCATACGTGAATTTGGGGGCTCGGACTTTGGGACGTGAGTCCCCCAGTTCCCCGGGCCCTTAATAAAGCACCCACAAAACTTATCCGAGTTTTGTGTCATTTATCAATCGGGCAACAATTCCACACCACGTACTTCAGAGCACATCCCAAAGAGCTCAGCCACGGGCCACTTACAGCCACACAACTGCATCTTAGGGATCTCAGTAAACAGAAATATAAAAATTTCATTGCAATTTTAATGTATAATTACAGTCATGTTGCATCTGTCTGTGGTGTCATTCTCTTTGGGTTGTTCTTTTTAAATAGATGCTAGAATTGGACAAGGCAGCAAAGATCTAACAAATATATAAAATATAAGGGTGTGTATATATATATATATATATATATAAAATATAGGTATCATGAAAATATGAGGTCAGTATGTTACCCAAAACTTAAACACTATTTACTTTCTAAAGCAGATAAGCTTAAAGCTTTGGTACAGAACCACAGAATAGTTTGGGCTGGATGGATTAATAATGATCATAGAGTTTCAACTCCTTCATGTGGACAGGGAGACAAATTAATTGACAAATTATAGACAAATTAGTTTCATAAAATGTTTCTTTTCATTCTGTTTTACCCAAAATATTGTAAACAGCTGCAATACCTGTTAAAAGAAAAAGTTCTGAAAAAGTTTCCAAATACTATGAAGATTGAATCAATACTTCAAATTCAAAAAATAATCCAATCCAAAAAGAAAATTGCTTATTCCTTCAGCTCAGTCATCTTAAAAAAAAAAAAAAAAAAAAGCATCAATCCACCTACTCTTACTAAGCAAGTTTTCAGGGAACTGATTACTGCAGAGACCTTTTTTGTCTTTCATTCCTCAAGTGAAAATATAAAAACCAACTTCATGTGCTCCCAACATCTGGCTAATACACAACTCTGGAAAAAGCAACAAGTTACTGTGTCACAAAACACGATGCCCTTGCATTTCTTATGCACTTTGGAAGTGTAAAATCATTTCCCAGATCAAATATCAGACCCCACCAAACACTGATATATGTGGTTTCATATTATCATGAATTTCATTGCTGTAGAACTTGGAAATGATTCTGTATAAGAATCCACATGTTCTCAAGTGTTCATGGTGTTCATGTACCCATAGCTGAAATAATTTACCAAAGAATGCAAGTAGAACCTCATTTCTTAACACCTGATTTCTATCTGACAGCTCATCCACTTAATACTCATTCTATTAAAATACTTTTTTTTCTCCAAACAACCTGTTGAATCTATTTGTTTCTGAAGAGCCCATAGCTACTTGAAAGGAAACATCTTTTCTTTGTGTACTGTTACATTTTCTTGGATTACAGCTGTACCACATCAGCATGCAGATCTTTAGTGATGCACAAAACATTTCTGACGTGCAAGCATGCCCTCTTCTGGATATCCAGCGCCATCATTTCAGCTGAAAATTCCCTAAATTACAGCAAATTCCTCCAACACTGCCTTGCAGAGCGTTCCTCGCATTTGTAAAAGCATTTCTGGTATAAACAAATAAAAATAATCCCAACAAGGGCAGGATAAACTGCAGGTTTACACAGAACTGACATATTTTCTGTACTTTGGATTGCTAATGGCACTGTAAATACTGCAGTGACATTTCTGATAGGAGAAGAGCTTTGACCTTTCCTGAGGTGAAGTGAATCCTATCAAAATGCTGATCTAATCATGTGTCATTTTTATCTGAGTTTTCAGTGCAACAGACAAACCAAAGCCATTCAGAATTTGCCCAGTTATAGTAAAAATTCAGTCCAACTGCTGAGAAGATTAAGGTAGTTTTTAAAGAAAATAAATCAAAAAGAGAGAAATCCCATGTCTTTGAAAATACATTTTGCACCCCTTTCAACAGCCAAACACTTAATTTATACAATCACTGAAGGATTTTTAATGTGCAACAGAAGATGTTTTGTAGCCTCCAAGGAAACACAGATTTTTGATGTGTTTTTCTGAAAGCTCACTAACTGCAGTAGGCCCATGCTTCTTTTATTTTGATTCATTCCCAGTAGCTCCATAAATGCATTGGGAATATTTTTTTTGCATCCAAAAGAATATAACACCCAACAATGTTAATCTGGATTGTGTAAATACTGAAAGTAAGATTTGGATACCAAAAACCAGATACACAGAGCTAATAATCATATTACAGGTATAGTATAAAATGCATTATAAACTTCTCCCATATTTATATTGACTTGCAGACATGGAAAAACAACAAATTAATAGCCCATAAATGCTAACTTCAGAAGAAATAAAATTAGAGAGGTTATGAATCACACTATATAGACAAGATTGATAGAGGACTTTTTTCAGGGGGACAAACAGCTTTAACAAGATCATTTTCAGAAAGACTGCATCTGAAATTGAGGCAATGCTTTCCAGCTTATCAAAAGCACTGGTGCAGAAGTCATCACTTCTGTAAGAACACACTTTAGAAAAAACAAAACAACCAACTAAATAATGCAACATTAAATTAGTTGAACATGAAAATACAATTTTGGAGCATTGGTGTGCTTTGACTTTGATTGGGTTTTTTGTTTTTTTTTTAAGAAACATTTTCATCTTCTCTGAATACACTAAGTTTAAAATTATCAAATACTCTCAAAAGGTACCAACAGTACAGTCAGACCTTCTGTATGCATACATACATATATGAGATAAAACAATGAGGAAACACAAAAAAAATTCTCAAGAAAAGCAAGTTCCCTGACTATTGATAAAATTTGTGTCCACTTACTGAAGAATTTATTCCCTATAGCACTATAGCATAGTTGCCCTATAGCAACCATAGCACATCAGAAATTAATACAATATTTTATAGGAAGGCAGTTTGGGTTGTTGGTCAAAAAAAATGAAAAATCATCAAAATTATATCCCACACCATTTTGACTTTTGTGCCATTCATTCTGCCATGTGTTTTCTCCCAGCTTCCAGTTAAACAGGCAAACACTACAATTATACAATTAATGCAGAATTTTAATGTGGAAATGGCAAGGCACTCAAACTTTAATGAATTGAGACTGATATGACCTCAATTTGAATGTTGAGTAGGAGAGGCCCAGGCAGACTAAGCCCTACAGGAACTGAGAAAATCAGGTTTGATTTTACTGTCAGTCTAGAAAAATTCCATGCTAATTTGGAGGGAAGTATCTTGTTAGAAACATCACTCAACCTAATACAGCAATTCAGCCTTACACTCCATAAACCTCCTCTGCTTTATTTACATTTTAACATGACATACAACACTTGTATAATGACATATCATGGTCTGCCTTTAAACACAAGGAGCAAAAAGGAGGCAAAACATTCTCTGGTTGATAGCACCAAGGAGCATCCAGCACTGTGGTCTAAAACCACAATTTCCTCCCACAAATATAAGAATCACAGAGTCAGAGAAGCAGTGAGACAGCTGGTGATGGATGAGATAAAGAAAGAGGGGAGCCCTGTGAGGCTGGAACTGTCTCCTTGTCCTTATCTGAGACCTTAACTTCGATAACTCCCCTGCCCAGGAGGTCCTGGGACATTCACATATAGTGTTCACTCTGCTGAGGGGCCATGATGGGCCATGATGGGCAGCTGTATGGAATTAGAAGGCATCAAAGACTCCTGAACTGTCCCCTGATCCACAGCATTCAATCATCCAGGTGTCCCTGATCCACAGCATTCCATCACCAAGGTGTCCCCTGATTCAAACCATTCCATCCTCCAGGTGTCCCTGATCCACAACATTCCATCACCAAGGTGTCCCCTTATTCAAACCATTCCATCCTCCAGGTGTCCCCTTATTCAAACCATTCCATCCTCCAGGTGTCCCTGATTCAAACCATTCCATCCTCCAGGTGTCCCTGATCCACAACACAACATCACCCAGCTCAAGTTCCCCACCCCAGGGGAACTTCACCTGGGTACCTGGGTGTTCCTACCTGAATCTGTGTGAATAGAAACCAAATAAATGTGGTGGTTTGGAGGTTTCTTCCATCATTTGATGGGTCTGTTTTGACCAACTACCGTCAAAATTGCACTGAACAAGTCTCGTTGTGAAGCCTTTGGGTGATGAGATAGTTTTATTCTTGTCCTTTCTTTCTCGTGCATGTTCTTAGGTGGTATTTGTGCTCTTATATTACTAAAGCTAACAGCCAAAATGCCTGCATATCTATTTTCCTTTGCAAGCAAATTATTCTACAATGAACCCTACATGTGTATATTTACAAAAAGCACTCATTCAGGGTCATTTCACTCTAATCCACCCCAAAAGATTTATTAACAAGAACCTGAGCTACTTTCCCCTTTTAGACTAGATTGTAACAGGTAGTTGTAAAGAGCATATTACTTCAATAAATCTAAAAATCTACTCATCCCAACAGGGATATGTAAATCCGCAATCAGCAGAACCTGAATTCATGACAATTTTTAAGGAAATTTGTCATTTCCAAGCAATGAAGTTTCATTTTCTCAGAGCTTTTTTATTTATTTCTGATTGTAAACACCAATGTGGTTCTCTGAATCTGATAAGAAAAACACAACAAACTCTGAATATGGAATTACAAAACCAGGAAATTCAGGAATGAATAAATAAATCAAAACTAGCTTGTGGAATTGTAAATAATGCAGCATTTCTATAAATCTACTGAAAAATAATGGACATGCCTTATGATGAGGGCCTGACATCATCAAAATAGAAGAGACAGAAGGTTCCTGGAAAGGTGTCTCAAGTCACACTGCAGGTTGCATACTTAGACAGTGATTTATGCACAATTGTGAGCAGTCAAGGCACTCAGGAGGGATCCATAAGTGCAAAAATCTTAAACTGACCAAGAAGCAATGCAGAGAACATTTGGGAACCTATCCTGTTCCTCCAATAGCAACTACTATGTTTCTGCTTTTTCTTTCAAGTACACAAACACAAAACTGCTCTAAAAGAGCCAAGTGAACAGTAAAATAGCTCATCTCCACCTTGAAATACAGGGGAAAGCTCCAAACAAGCTGCTGTCCTCTAAAAATTATTTGGCCAGCCATGAATTTGAGAATGGTACGGATGGAAAAAGTGCCCTGCTGTGCCAGTCACGGCTGAATCAGTCGATGCTGCTGCTCCAGCAGTCAATCTCTTGTCACTCATCCCTGATTCCTCATCTCAGGACAGCTGTGGACATTCCTCTGTCTCGTAACTGTAATTTACTGCTCACTGTCACCCAGATTAACCTCCAGAGCTGAAATGTACACACCAATTATTTCTGATCTTAAATATGAATTGAGATGAAGCTGTTAAATGTGACAGCTGGCAGTATCTTGAGAGTTTATAGATTTTTCAGTTGCTATCATGTTTTTCATTCTCCAATCAAGCACAATAACCAGCTGTCTGCTAAGGACATTTCATCTCCATGTACTGCAGCACTCTGTTTTTCCTTTGAGCCATTCCAATTTTTTACTGGTATATTTGTGAAGAGAAGCTGCCAGCAGCTTTGTGCTTTCTCATTTGTTTTTCTGCTATTTCCTCTTTTGAAGAAATAACATTTTCTTCTTTATAAGAAACACGAATTAGAACCTATAGCAACTTAGGAGTAAGCAGGTATCAAGGACAGGTAGTAACTTTAGAGAGTAAGATTTCAAAGAGCAAACATTACCCCCATGGTAAAGTAGGGTTTTCCTAGAGCACATTACATAGGATTGCGTCCAGATTATTCTGGAATATTTCCAGTGAGGGACATTCCACAGCCTCTCTGGGAAATCTAGTTCTCACATGTGATCTTCACATCTAAACATTAACTCATCAGTAGTAATACAAGACTCCATTAAGAATTGATCATACCACTCAGACACAGAAATATCTGTCCCAAAAAAACAATTATAATAAAAAAAAGAAAAGCTCCTCTGGAATGTCAGCAAGGACTGGGAGCAGGAACACTGGATAAGAGGCAAAGCAAGGTAGGAGAATGCAAGTTGGCTTAATAAAGAGCCCAAAGGCTTTAGAGGAGAAAATCATATTTGAACCAGCTGGGAAATGCCTTTTCAAATGCAGATTTGAATTAATGCCAAGCCAGTACTGGAGTGATTACAGAGGTCTTTAACACTCATGGCTTACTCACTTGTCAACTGCTTTCCAAATTTATCATTGATACACCCCAGCAACACAACATTCAGTCTGTCTCTGGCACTGGTTCTCATGATGTCAGAGGGAATTCAAAGCATTCTTTTTTAAGCATATTTTTCTAAAGATATAATTTCCTCCCTTTCTTATGTTAATCAGACATCAACCCAGCAGCACCCAGAGTGTTGCTGGAAAGGGTGCCCAGCACTGGGTTGAGTTTGGCAGTGCATTTCTGAGCCAGGAGTTTAAGAGCTGGGACTCCCAGGTTCCTGGTATTTTTGCTCCCTGACAGCCTGCAATATAAATCATGAAGGATCCAGGAGAGAAAAGCAGCAGGAAACTAGACCCCAATCAGAGCTAACCATCCGTTAAATAAGGCTTTCATTTAGGCAAATGGAAAACAATTGCATTAAGAGCTTCTGCGGAGCTGCATTTAGGTCTTCTCTGTAGGACACAAGTCTGGAAATGTAATTTTATTTTGAAATAAATTATGGGATTTATCACACATACATAAGAAGCTGAAAAATACTCTATCAATTTTCTCTGAGATACTGGCAAAAAAAAGTCATATGACACAGCAAACTGAGAAATCTCTTGTCTTTGCTTCCCAAAAGTAACAGATTCTAAAGTTCAGTTGAGTTCATGAGAGAAATAATAGATATCAAGCTGGGAAAAGATTTTGTCAAAGTTACAGATAAGGCAAATGAAGAATATGCATATTTCTGGATATACAAAGAATAATGAAGCAGTTTATAGCTCATCTCCACAGCAATTCTTGCAGAGAACTCCCAGGGATCTCCCTTCCACAGGGTTTAGGTACTGTGAGGCTCTGGTCAATGCAGTAGCTATACAAATATATAATTATTCATAGAACTCATAAAGAGCCTAGGGACTAATTAAAACCATTAATTGACAGGTAGGAAATGGAGCAAATCAACATTTATCTGAGAAGAAGGAAGCAGAAACCATAACACATCTTTTATAACACTAAATAATACAGCTGCAGAAGCAGCACCATTTTCCCTTACCTAAGTAAAATTATCCCCTCTCCTTCCTTCTACCAACCTTTTAATTTCAGATATTTCTTTGGATGCCAAAATTTTGAAAGCATCTACTTTTTCTTCAACTCATAGAAAGAGCTCTTGAAGGTTTGTAGGAAGCATTCCTCTGAACCCAAATCATAGAAGTAGATGAATGAAAAGGAACTATTTTAAGCTGGAGAAGGACTGAACTAACATTGACTGAACAGCACATTTCCAACACCCTGCCCTTCATCTGCATCCTTTAAATATCACCAAAGTATTTACTTTGCTGTATGCTCATTTGATCAACACTCATCCCAAAAAAAGTCATCATTTTTCAGCTATCATCTAACAGAAGAAACCCCAGAACATGAATGACTGATTAATTTCACAATCTCTAAAGCAAGAGCAGGATTGCAGTAGTTTAAATCCACACAGGCAGAAGATGTTAAATATGTGCATCTCTGCAAAATCAACCTTGATCTGACTTAGGACTGTGCCATGTTTGCTGTGTCCCATTCACTTTTACCCTTTTGAAACTCATGAAAGCTTTAAAACCCTTTCCAAGTGAGATCTCTTGTTATACTGAACATACTTTTGAGAACCCAAGAAAAACAATCCACAGGTTTCCAGGAAATAAGTTTTGTACCAAAGCAAATTCTGCCATGGCAGAATGGATGAAATTCAACCCTTAGAAAACAGGAGCTGCCTACAAGCTCAGGATCTGACTTTCTGTCCTGGCTATGGGATTTAATTAATTTATCACAGAAGTCTAGAGATATTTAATTTACCCCTGCCCATATTAGATTATAACAGTTGTCATCTCAGTGGCTCTTCAGGCTCTGTTGGCTCTATTGATCTCATCTCCAGTATTGATCTGGTCTCTGACAAGTATAACTGGAGCTTAAGCAACAGAGGCTCAAATGATTCAATGAAGGAAGGACTCTGGCAATCTGTCCATTCCTAGAGCATACATGGCAGGGAAGTTGGCTGGCAGCTACAAACTGACCCATGGAGGATTCAAATTCCTTGGAGGGGCAGATTGAGGAGTCAATGCTCAAAGAAGCATTGGAATTTTTTAACCTGGTATCTTAAAATGGCATCCACCCTTAAAGAACTGAATTGACACCCCCTACTTTACCTGTCCCTATGTACAAAAAAATTAAATTTAGGCATAGCAATATCTAATCTTAATCCCATCCCTTATAACTGCTAACATCAGTTTGAAAGTTATCATTGTAAAATTCTACCACATCAGATCTAGTTAAATCAGAAGTTCTGCATTTTATATAAATTAAGTATATATTCAGTTTTTATAATGTTTACTCAATAGATATAAAAAAAATCTTACTTAAGTTGACTACATTTCAGTATACATTGACTACATTCAGTATAAGGTGGAAAAATAAATAAATTACAGGGGTTGTGCAACTCAGACTAAGAAGGACACAAAAAGGGGGAAAAAAACTAAATAAAAACCATACTGTGGAAACCATAAAAACAGCTGCTCACACCATTATGTGTTTAAGTAAAAATGATGAAATTATATTAGCAACCTTCAGAGTGGTCATAAATGCCTGCAGGAATTTAAAGGTTTCCTCCCTCTGTAAAGGCAGTCAGAAATAAAGTAAGAATGTATCTGGTCCAAGGGCAAATTGCATCATTACCAAAACTCTGTGTACTGAAAAAGAGGCACCACAATAAAATGAGAAGCCACCACTCATCAATTCTTAAAGTTTTTTCAGAAGACCTTTAAGGATTAGACCAGTATTGCTTCTACAAAGCAAGATTTTCTAGGAAGAAACTCAGCAAGTTCTTTTCCACCACAGCCTCAACATCTGATATTTAATGTTCTCTTTTATAACTTCTAACCCCTAACACAGCAGCAAAACTTCACATTCATTCATGCTTTCACAAGAACCTGTCAACCATCATTTCAAAAATCTAAGAGGCAAATAATGCTTTTCAATTCAATCAAACAGCTATTCCTTGAGGCGACTCCATTACATGGAACAGTATCTTTGAAAAGCAACATTTAAGCCTGAACTGTAAAATGAAGTGAATAAAGGTCTGAAGTTTGCACTACTGATACAGAATTCCATCACTCTCACAACTGTTACAGAACCAATGAAAATAACAACGTTAAAGGTCTATCCTTGAACACCCTCTTCAGGATTACTTTGATGATGATTCCAGCAAAATGGGATCAAAATGTGTCATCTGATACTCTGAGAGCAACCAAAGAAACAGCAAAGTAGAGGATGCTCAGTTTGACACATCTTGGCAAATACTGTAATTTTAAAACAGGTTTTTGATGTTGCTTTGGTCTTTTTCCCACATCCTCAAAAGGACATGGCAATAGAACATCTGAGATTTAACACTAGGTGGAGAGCATTTCCTGGGACAAGTTCTGTTTGTGCAGAACAAAGGTTATGCACTAACCTTTGTGAACTGCCAGTTCACATCACGTTGAACAATCCAACACCTCTGGAAACCCTACCCAGAGAGTTGATTTTAAGATTGTGTGAACAGCACTAGTGCTGAACTCATGGCAACTGAGTATTTCATTGCTCCACCAGAAAGTGAAACCTCCAGTGGTTTAATCCACACACCAAAAACTCAATCTCTTGTAAATATCTATGGGTAACATCCTAAAAATCAAACACAATGACCATCCCAAAGGGGCAAGCATGCTGAAAATTACCCATATTCCTGTTCAATAAGAAAATCATTCTTGGGCCATTTCACATTTATATTACTCAGCATTGTTTTTGTTTTAAAAAGTATTCTACTTCCAAAAGAACTGCTAGTTATCACATAAGAAGAAGCTTTAATGCCAAATTCGTGGGGAGCACCGAGATCACATTTAGATTACTCACTATTGTTTTCATTTTAAAAAGTATTCTACTTCCAAAGGCTAGTTATCACATGAGAAGAAACTTTAATGCCAAATTCATGGGGAGCACTGAGTTCCTTGGCAGGTACAACACGACCTCCCATGAGCTTCTGATCATACCCAACTCTTGTCAAACGTTGGCAACGCATTCAAAACTTCAACAACTCAACCAGCTCGGCACAAAGCCACCTTACAGCATGTGAGATACATTAAAGCAGCTGCAGCCTCAGGGGGGCTGAGGTGCCCTTTGTCACTTACGTTGTTCATGTACTCGGAGAGCAGGTCCTGCAGGGCCTGGCGCACGGCGTTGCACTCGGCCACGATGCGCTCGCGGCGGTCGTCGCGCGTGCACGAGGAGTCGGCCATGAGCGCCGCCCCGCTGATGATGCTCTCCAGCCGCTCCTCCAGCGACGGCCGGAACCGCGCCTCGCTGAACGTCATCGGGTCCAGGATGATCTTGTTCTGGAAGGAAAAAGGAAAATGGGAAAATGGGAAAATGGTGAGCGGTCGCGTGTTTTTGGCATTTTCAGTGCCTTTGGAGAGGTTTTTCTAGTCTTTTCTAGAAAAATTTATCATAGAATACCAGGTTGGACGAGGTCACAAGGATTATGAAAACTTTCTTGGAGCAATTACCTACCACATTCCTGAAAAAGCTAATATTAGGGAAATATGTGTGTGTGTGTATATATATTCACAACCCTGGTACCCAGAGAAGCTGTGGCTGCCCCTGGATCCCTGGAAGAGTCCAAGGCCAGGCTGGACAGGGTTTGAAGCAACCTGCGATAGTGGAAGAGTTTTTAGTCTTTCCTATAAATAATTTATCACAGAATCCCAGGTTGGAAGGGATCGCAAGGATTATCAAAACTTTCTTGGAGCAATTATTTACCAAATTCCTGAAAAAGTAAATATTAGAGAAATATACATACACATTAAAAAAAGTAAAATAAAATAAATCAGTATGTTTTATTTTAATATATATATATGTATGTATGCATGTATATAAATATATATTTACATATATTTATAGAAAAATTCATAACCATTGTCCCCAGAGAAGCTGTGGCTGCCCCTGGATCCCTGGAAGTCTCCAAAGACAGGCTGGACAGGGCTTGGAGCAACCTGAGATAGTGGAAGGTGTCCCTGGCCATTTCAGAGTCTTGGAACAAGATGATCTTTAAGGTCCCTTCCAACCCAAACCATTCCATGCTAAAGCAGTTATTATTTCTCCACAAATATTCTGAATGTTTCTTGGCTCTTCAGGACATTTATATGCAAGGTATAATTTTTTTTATTCCTGAAGATAGAGTGGGATGTTCTCTGTAAATAATTTCATTTTGATTATTTTAATAAGCAGCCTACACTGCTGAAATGTTACTATATTCCCTCAATATTACACGAATTTAAAAAATTGAGGAAGTTACAACTGTAAGGAAATCATTACTAGACAATGACACACAAAACTACTAAATCTCTGACTTCCATTCTGTAGAGCATCTTTTAACAGGTTTTTTTGGTTTTTCACCAGGAAAAAAGTGCTGGATTAGTTAACTAAAAAGGGAGCACTATATGAAGACAGTCTGGAAACACCTTCAGTTTGTCAAATAGTCATCCGGTTAGCAAAATATCATTATTCTACTAGAAAAAGAACTGATTTTCAAAGACTCTTTTCTAATAAAGAAAGGTTAATTCCAAATTACAATCACTACTAAATACTTGTGTACTGTATCAATCAAACTTATTACTAAATATCAAATAGGTTTAAACCACATTGATTCTACTCTTCTCACAGTAAAACTTCATGTGAAGTTATGAGTTTTGAGTCACTTCTGGATTATATTTTGACCTGCTTTTCTCTTTTTGCAGTTCAAGGTAAGAAATACAAAAGCAATAATCACCTGCTCTTGCTCTCAGGCACATTTACAACACCGTGTAATTCAGGAACCTTTTGTTGGAATCATGCAAAGAAGTCTCCTAATTGCATATGGACTAAAAATGCCCTTTAAGCTGTGCACTTGTTATTTGAGCTTTAAAAAAGAAAATAATCATGAAATAGGAATGAAAAATGTAAAAGCATTCTGATTTCTAATAATCACACCTATTTTAAAGCACATATGATTTGTTAATGAGCCATTTTAATTTTCACAATGTTCTGATAACTTTATGATTAGTCTATTTCTTTAATATCCAAGAGCAATCAGCAAGTGCAAGCCAAACAATGCAAGTAATTTGAAAAATAAAAAAAAAAAAACTAACAAAACCAGCACAGTGTATCAAAAATGTACATTAAAATTTAGGAACGTGAACACATGATCAACATGTGCCTTTAGCACTGAAAATTGTTTCTGTTTATTATTAATCAGAAAATGCTCAAATGGATTTATTCAAACCTAAAGACAAACTCCACTTGAATACTTTCTTAATTTTAGCAGTACAAGGCTCTTAGAAAAGATCTTATTTCTCAATAGCACTTCTAGTTCACACACAGACCCCATAACTCTCACTATTATACCGAGAAAGGAACCTCTGAGAAATCTCTAACTTCACTGAATCCTCAGCAGTTAAATAGTAATAAACACAAGGAATTTATGAAAATCCACTATTTAATAAAAGGAAAAATAGAAGAATTTTAACCAGATAACATATTGTTCCAGCTCCAGAAACTGCTGACTTGGCAGAAAAAATGCTACATTAGCCAGAATGTGAAATAATGTCTCACATGTATCTTCTGGGGTCTGTGTTTCACAGCAGTAAGCAGAGCAGTTTTACAAGCACCTAAATTAGAAATGACTTCTCCAAGAGTTAGGCCTGTGCATATTTATGTAATGGAGCTTTTGAGCCAAAGGGTAATGCTTGGGATTTAAGAAATCAGCTGTATAAATTCATTTTCACAACCTCATATTTCACGTGGCAGTAGCAGGACTATGACTGCACCAAATGAACTATATAAGCCACTTATGAATTAGCAAGAAAAAACTATTGAAAAGAATAGCTGCTTGTTTCAGATCCCTAACCAGTCCTCCCAGAAATGCCTCCCTTTCCCTCCTCTTCCTCACAGCCATAGGTGTAAGGTTCTCTACCTACACAGAAACTTTCAGACAGATCTTACACCTCTCAGCAAGTCATGAATCACATTTAGCTCCTTATATTTGAAGACCCTGCACTCAAGTTCTTCTGTGAGATCCAAAACCAACCTGGCATGGAAACATGCATGGGCAGATCTATTTGCATATGCAAATGCCATGGACCTGCACAGGCATGGGGGACCTGGGGGTGGCCTGATGGAGCAGCTCTGGGAGAAGGACCTGGATGCCTCCATGGACAACAAGCTGTCCCTGAGCCAGCAGTGCATCCTGGTAGCCAAGAACACCAATGGCATCCTGAGGTGCTTTAGGTAGAGCATTTCCAGCAGTGCAGGGAGGGGATCCTGCCCCTCTGCTCAACTTTGTGAGGTCACATTTGGAGAACCCTGTCCAGTTCTGGGCTCCTTAGAACAGGAAAGACCTGGAGCTTCTGGAGCAGAGTAAGTGGAATCTGCAAAGGTGATGAAGGGACTGAAGCATCTCCTGGCCCAGAGAAGGCTGAGGGAGCTGGGGCTGTTCAGCCTGGAAAGGAGCCCCAGCTGAGAGGGGCACTAAGCCCTGGCTGTCCCTGGGTGTCCCTGGGTGTCCCTGTCTGTCCCTGGGTGTCCCTGGGTGTCCCTGTCTGTCCCTGGCTGTCCCTGGGTGTCCCTGGGTGTCCCTGTCTGTCCCTGGCTGTCCCTGGGTGTCCCTGGCTGTCCCTGGCTGTCCCTGGGTGTCCCTGGGTGTCCCTGGCTGTCCCTGGCTGTCCCTGGGTGTTCCTGAGTGTCCCTGGCTGTCCCTGGGTGCAGGGAAGGGCAGGAAAGGGCCCAGGCTCTGCTCCAGGGCCCAGCAATGGCACCAGAGGAAGGGGCAGGGACTGAGCCCGGGGAGTTCCACCTGAACCTGAGGAAGAACTTTACTGAGAGCACCGAACAGATTGTCCAGAGAGACTGTGGAGTCTCCTCAGTGGGGATATTCCAGAGATATCTGGACACAACCCTGTGCCCTGTGCTGTGGATGGCCCTGCCTGAGCAGGGAGCTGGGACCAGGTGACCTCTGTGGTCCCTTCCAGCCTGACCCATCTGGGACTCTGTGCATTCTTCCATACTTTTCGAGCCTTGAAGATGAACAACCTACAGATCAAATATCTCCAGTATGTCTAAATCCTGAAACCCAACTCAACATTTTCACAAGCAGATATGTTGTACTCCATTAATAAATTCAAGAATTTCTTTACAGACTACATACAAATAGTATTTAGATTTTAAATAATAAATTGTGCAGCACAGAGGATGCATAATTAACTCAAGCCAGCTTTCCTCACTTTGAACTGTAAAACAGGAATATACTTCTGTGGTATTTGTAAATAAGGAGAAATATTTATGATGATCAAAATTTGGCTCATTAAAAATAAAAGTCACTCAGTTGTACTCAATATTTTTTTATCCATATCCCATAAAACTTTTTATTTATAATTCATTTTTAGGCTTAAATATTATTAAATATTTGTTTGGGATATCCGTTCATGACAATTCAGAATTACAGAGTAATTTAGGTTGGAATGAACTCCTGGAAGTTATACTTCAAACATTTCTTTAAAACACAGACAACTTTAACATCAAGCCAGGTTGCTCAAGGGTTCATCCAGTCAAGATCAGAATTCCATTTTGGAGATTTTCCAAACCTCTCTGTCTACTGTTTGAATGCCTGATCAACTTCAAGGGTGATCACCCATGGGTGACTTTTATCCTTCCCAATATCCAGAATTTTCTCAGAATCACCTTGTGCCAGTTGCACCTCATCCCAACACTATGAACCTCAGTTTTGCTTAAAATATAAAAAATAATGATGTAGTTACTTTCTGATGGGTGGTTATAAATAAAAGACGGTCTAGATGTTTATTTTAAACTCTTTCTCAAATATGTCACAAGGAAAACAGGTTTTGGAATTTTGGGAAAAAGGAGACAGGATGAGAACCAGCTCCATGACAGCTCCTGATCTTCAGTAACCAAAGAAATGCAATTTCTTGCTTACAAAAGCTATTATTCTTCTTCAAAGAGAACCTGGTGCCAAAATTCAACTTCAGACTATGGTATTGACACCTATAAAACTATTACATATATATTAACAAGGAAATAATGTACTTTGGAAAAGCAGAAAAAATAGTTGGCAGGCTAAATAGATTTCTTTAAAAGTTGCAATTTCCCATCACTTCTTAAAAGCCACTTAATGAAAGATAATGTAAATGAACTGGAACACTTTACATTTCTAATTAGTTAACTAAGATTAGAGCCATAAATCAAGGACTGATACCATAATTCACTCCTTATAATTAAGTGTTTCAAACCTCTTTATAAATGTTCAGATGACTGTAAACATACATCATTTTTGGCTGCAGTTGCTGAAACAAAATCCAAGAAAATTAATTTTAACATGATTGAAGATTTGTTTGAAAACTGGCAGAACTTGTGATATAATCTTCTTATAGTTAACTATTTTCTCTTCAACTCTTCTTTTTTCCTTAAATTATACCAAGGTGTGTTTACAGAGAAGTTGCCATGTTGTAATAAATATTAGAGACTTTTGAAAATAAACCTCTTCATACTAAGTACTGCTCTAAACCAACTTTCTCTTGTTCAGAAGGCAATAAACTATCTCATACACTAATAAACTAGAGGACACCACTTCAGAAATGTAAAATAATGGAAAAATTTTTCATACTTCAACTAAAAAAATTGAAAATAGCCATATACCCTCCATAAATGTATTGTATAATCAGAGAGCACATCATTATTGAAACTTTGTGACATCAATCTGCATTAGAATCTCATTTTCAACCATGCCAAAAAACCTCTCACAGTCTATATTAGAAATATAATGGAAAGCAAAAGCAAAATGTTACATTAATAATTTAAAACAATTTTACAACTCCAAAAACCCTAGAATTACTGTATCATTGCCTGCATTTTCCAATTAAATGACTTCATTATTATGTGAAATTGCCTTATTGCTCATGAAAAATCTGCTCATCCTCTGGTTTCTGCGCATAGAAAGTCTTCAGGAAATTTCAGCAACCTCTGCCTCATTTATTCGTTAAACACATTAATTCATCTGCTTGGAATGTGAAACCTTCAGGGCAGAGACCATTTGCTAACATGGTTCTTGAAGATTTAGAATCACAGAATCACAGAATGGTCAAGGTTGGGAATGACCTCTAAGACCATCAACCATAAAGCCACCACCACCATGTTCACCAAGAGCTACATTGTCCTGGTTTAGGGCAAATTTGGGAGGAAGCCTCCAAAGGGGACCCTCTAGAAAGCAAATTCAAGCAGCTTCTCTCCTCATGGGTTCAAGGACATAAATCTGCTTTAAGAAAAGTGGAAAAAACTGTTTATTTAACAAGCAAAGTGTCCACAAACATGGAAAAATGAACAGCATTAAACAATGGAATCTCTCATTGTTCTGAAGAGGTGGCAAATTCAGAGAGAGTCCTTGTTGTGGGGTGTAGCTCGCCTCATTCAGTCTCTTATTATTTCCTCCTGTGCTGGAAAATGTCATGCCCTGGGCCTCAGTGGGCCACAGCTTTGAACTTTTGGTGGTTTTTTGGGTTTTCAGTTCAGGACAAGGCTGACCAGTTTCAAGAAAAAGAAAAGCTACAGTCTGGGGAACTTTTTGCTTCATCTAGTTAAAAAAAACTAACTAAAAGCAAAGGAAAGCTATGTCCTGCTGTCTGTGCTGCAGACAATGGAGCTCATGAGAAGGAATGCAGGGGAACCTGGTGCAGTTTCTGCAAACAAACTGCACACTTCAAGGTGCAGAACTTAATAGCCAGCATAAACGGAACAATGGGGGATACACAAAATTCACAGTATTCACAGAATGACCAGGTTGGAAGAGACCTTCAAGATCATCGAGTCCAACCCAGCCCCAGCACCTCAACTAAACCCTGGCACCCAGTGCCACATCCAGGCTTTGTTAAACACACCCAGGGATGGGGACTGCACCACCTCCCTGGGCAGCCATTCCAGAACTTCACCACTCCTTATGTAAAAAACTTTTCCCTGCTATCCAGCCTGTATTTCCTTTGACACAGCTCGAGGCTGTGTGCTCTGGGTGTGTCAGTGCTGCTGCAGACAGAACCCAGCCCCAGCTGAGCACAGGCACCTTTCAGCAGCTGTGCAGAGTGATGGGGGCACCCCTGAGCCTCCTTTTCTCCAGGCTGAGCACCCCCAGCTCCCCCATTGTTCCTCACAGGGTTTGTGTTCCCAGCCCCTCTCCAGCCTCGCTGCCTCCTCTGGATGGGCTCAAACATCTCAAAGTCCTCCCCAAACTGAGGGGCCAGAACTGGGCACAGCACTCAGGGTGTGACCTCACCAATGCCAAGTACAGGGGAAAAATGACCTCCCTGCTCCTGCTGGCCACATACAAGTATCATAAAGTCACCCCAGGATGTACATCCACAGGGTTTTTATTGCTTCCTGAGACAGTGAATACACAACTGCCCTTAGCACAAGGAAAATGCAACTTTCAAGGAAAATTCCACTGCAAAATGTGATAGATGTTTTAGATAAACAATGCCACAACCACAAGGCAGCAGGAAAAACTGCCTTTGAGTAGAAGGAAGCATATGATATACTGAGGAACCTAGTTTTTCTGAGTAACTTGGAGACAAGACCATATAAATAAGAGTGTTTGATGAATTTCTTTGTCAGAAGCACCAGCGCTACTGCAAAAATAAATGCTGTGTGCTCACAGGTTGGATTTCTGCACTTTTGTCCAGTCTCCTGCAATGCTAATAAGGCTGCTGATCTCCTTTTTAGCAATAAATCAAATGTTCCTACCTGCCACAATGCTGTGTTACACAGACACACCATACAGCTGGAAGAGTGTGACAGTGCAATGCTAAACTGCAGCTTTCAATGAGCTGCTCTGGAGTGATGAAACAACACAGAAATAATTCACAGGGGCTTCAGGAGAGCTGGAGAGGGATTTGGACAAGGGCATGGAGTTACAGGACGGGGGAATGGCTGGGTTAGATGGGGTATTGGGAAGAAATTCTTTACTGTGAGGGTGTTGGTGGCTTCCCTGTCCCTGGAAGAGTCTAAGGCCAGGTTGGACAGGGCTTGGAGTAACCTGGGATACTGAAAGGTGTCCCTGCCATGGCAGAGGGTGGAACAAGATGGTCTTTCAGTTCCTTTCCAAGCCAAACCAGCTGTGATTCTCTGACCTTCCCCTCTGGCACACCAGGCTGGATGCACCCGCAGCAGCTTCACGAGCACCCCTCAGGCAGGAGGGCACAAGCACCAGCAGAAGCAGCAGCCCCACCTTCCCAGCCCCCTCTCCTGACTGCTCTCCAAATGTAACTGGAGATGCTGCTTCTCTGAAATAGTGCAGGTGTTCACTTCTCACATACCTCAGCTACAGAAGCATCTCAGAGGTGCTAAATAAACACAGGCAAAATAGTAGCAAGTGCAGTCTAATTAGAACATTTCACTAAGTGCTCTTTTTGAGCTATTATAAGTAACCTGAAAGAAACTTTATTATGTTTTTGATTTAGCACTTCAGATATTCATACTTACATTAACAAGAAATTAAGAAACATGCAAAAATTTGAATAATAATGCAATAACTGTTGTGACCGTGTTCACAGGGATCTCAGGATGAGGGAAGAGACAAGGACCTGACTCCATGTTTCAGAAGGCTTGATTTATTATTTTATTATATATATTATAATAAAACTCTACTAAAAGAATAGAAGAAAGGATTTCATCAGAAGGCTGGCTAAGAATAGAAAAAGAAGGAATGATAACAAAAGCTTGTTCTCTGACAGAGAGTTGGAGCCAGCTGACTGTGATTGGCCATTAATTAGAAACAACCACATGAGACCAATCACAGATGCACCTGTTGCATTCCACAGCAGAAGATAACCAGTGTTTACTTTTTTTTCCTGAGGCCTCTCAGCTTCTCAGGAGCAAAAATCCTAAAGAAAAGGATTTTTCAGGAAATATCATGGCTACAAACTGTACTGCTACAAAAACACATTTCCTTAAAGAAATGACAATTAGGTGTTTAAAGTGTGTTTCTTTTCTGTGTTTTTAGTATGTCTAACAAATTTGTGCTTGAGGGTTGATTACAAAAATTCCTTTGCAAATAAAGTGGCCTGCTGCAAACAGGTTACATGTATTTTGATAGGGAAGCACAGGCAGCAGTTGGTGTGTTGGCAAAAGGCTCTTTCGACCACCAAAAGTGGTAGCAAAATTCTGTTATAAACTCCAAACAGGTAGGTTTGACTGTTTGATTGCTAAATCTTTCCACAATACTATTTACTATCCAAGAGCATTTCAGAGGGAAAAAAAATTATAGACATGGAAAAGATAAACCATAAACCCACTAGATGGTGCTCCTATACAGCAAATAGTGCTCAGCAGCACCATTCCTACTGCTAAAGGGGAATGAGAGCAATGAGATCCTAATCCAGTTACCCAGGGTGCTTCCCTTCACAGAGATCACATTTTTGCCATGCTTTTGCTTCCAAAATCCTGACATTTCCAGTGCCATCCTTTGTATTCTGGAGCTGACCCTTTCTTCAGTAATATATAAACAAGCCCATACATACACAGAAGGGCTTGTAATGGGACATGCAGCAATAACTGAAAGGAAAAGTTTGTTTGGCCCCTCAGCATCATCAGGACCCCAAAATTTACTCTGATTGTTCCTCATTTGAGACATCAGTTCAGCGTCCTCAGACACAGCTCTGCAAACAGGTGAAGCTTTTGGGTTTAGTGTAAATGCAACATTTTGCTGTTGGTTATTGTTTTCTTAATATCCAAAGCATGGCCAGTGTGATGTTTCCCCACTCAGAGGAGACCTGAGGAGTGCAGAAAGTGCCAAAGTATCTCACAATTGCGTAGAAGTTTTAGAAACATTGAGGTACAGCCTGGCTGCCTTCACACAGGAAATGGTTGGCTTGAGACTTTTGCAGTGTAAAAGCCACTTCAGCTGCACTAGGGACAAAAAAAAAAAAAAAAAAAAAAAAAAAAAAATCCAATGGTATTTTGGGGCTCCTGACACAAGAAATTTGTGGATTTGGGAGAGTGAGTCTAGATGAGACCCACAAAGTTGATGAGAGGGCTGGAGCCCCTCTGTTCTGGAGCCAGGCTGGGAGAGCTGGGGGTGCTCACCTGGAGAAGGCTCCAGGGAGAGCTCAGAGCCCCTTGCAGGGCCTAAAGGGGCTCCAGGAGAGCTGGAGAGGGACTGGGGACAAGGGATGGAGGGACAGGACACAGGGAATGGCTCCCACTGCCACAGGGCAGGGATGGATGGGATATTGGGAAGGAATTGTTCCTTCCCAATATAGAAAGGGTGATGGAGGGATGGGACAAGGGAGAATGTCAGGTTGGACAGGGCTTGGAGAAACCTGTGACAGTGGAAAGTGTTCCTGCTCATGGCAGGGGGTTTATCTTTAATGTCCATTCCTACCCAAACCATTCTGAGATTCTTCCATATTTCATCCAAATCCATACCTGAGTTTATCTGAATTTGCAGCACACTTTCCCCAGTGTATTCCTAGTTAAATTCAATACAGAGCTGCTATTATACAGAAATTGACATTTGCCTGGGCAAGAGCTACTCAAGCTCAACAAGTCTGGTTTCAAATTGCTGTCATATGTGCAGGAATATTTTTGCAATTGTTTCTTATGAATTTGAGTGGCAAAACAAACACATTTCAATTCTCCTTTCAAAGCTGACATTTTGTCCTGTTCTCTGCAGCATCACAAATCACTTCTCTGAAGAACACATTTACAAACAAATTGCAATTCCATAAATGTTCTGCAAAAATCCATTCTCAGATCATCTAGCAGTTATTTGTCCAAAAAGGAACATTTTAAAGGTAGTCACTTAATGACACAGCATTTTTTCTGTCTGCTACATTCCTGCCACATTTTGACAGCTCCTGATTTTATTACCAAAAAAAAAAGCAGTCTTTGCCATTGCTATACCCAGATACTTTGTCTTTTCAGTCTCTCTGTAATGTTTTCCCCTCATTACACACTTATTAGATCTTTCACTCCATTTAAGGTGCACTGCATTCTCTAGCCATGCAAAATATTCCTTAAGGAGCATTAATGTATTCACAAAATATGATAGCCCATTTATTAATTATGAGCTGCATTTAACAGCCTGGAGGACAGTGACCAGTGTCACCAGAGACTTTCTCATCTCATGTAGTCATCTCCAAGATAGTTGACTTGCTCTGTTCAACAATTCATTAAAGATTGAGTTACTCTGCCTGTAATTTCTCAGTTCAAATGCTGTTCATGACAAAAAAAAAGTACTATTTCAGTACCCTGGGACCTATCCCAAATACATAAGTACCTCAAGTACTAAAAATCATTTTAACCACCTCTTTTAATTCTGAATCATATTAAATCATAGAACCATGCCTGAGTTGGAAGGGACCCACATGGATCAACCAGTCCAAGTCCAGGCCCTTCCCAGGACAACACCAGGAGTCTCACCCTGTGCCTGAGAGCATTGTCCAAATGCTACCTGAACTCTGTGACCACTTCCCTTCCTTTTCCTTTAAATTCCTTTATAAACCAAATTATTTTCATACTCAGAAGTCAGAGAGTAAAGGAGTGACACACAGGCTCAGCAGCTGAAGATGTAACAAGGACCAACACTGCAACTTTAAAGACAAAATTTAGAGAAACAATAAATCCAACATTAAAAAAGATAAAAAATTGTAAAACATCAGATAAAACAACATCAGCACAGGGCTTGCCTGTTTGGATTAACATATATGAAAACTAAGCACTGTATATTTCTTTTAACAAACAAAATATCATTTTATTCCATTGCTAGAGGCAGAACTTGCACACACAAACACAAAAGACAGAGAAAAGTCAGCTAAGCCGTCTCATCAGTTCTTTCTGGAGCAATACAGAAAACAACAGATATCTGCTTTCGGCGTCAGTGGAGGAAAGGGGTTTTGGTCCTTTTTTCCTTTAGATATCTTCTCCTCCCCTCTCCAAATCAGATGATTTATAAATTCTATTTAATTTTATTGCAAATAATTCAAGCCCTGCTTCAAACACAGGAATAATCCCTTTATGGAGTTATGGTGCATGCATAGTAAACAGCTTTATATTTACAACACCATTACACCCACCCTCCCAGCACTGTACAAGAATGATTGCCCTCATTTTTCATATCCAAATCTAAAGGAAATTATTTAGAATTGCTTAAAATGTAAACCACTGTAGGTCTGAACCCCCTAGAATCTGAATTTCCACTGTGATTAGCACTTCCGAGGTGTTGTCAGCACATCCCACTGACACAGCTCCACTCCTCAGGAATTGTAATTCCAGTCCATATTCTGAGAGCAGGCACCCTCCTACTCACCAGAGATCCCAAATGCCCAGTAAATCCTATTTTTGCCTGTCACTGCCCCCTCTCTATTCCATGATGGAGAACACATTCCCCAACAACCTGTGTGCAGCCCCTGCTGTGCTACAGACTATCATGGAATGGCAGAATTGTTTGGATTGGAAAAGCTCTCTTGGGTCATCCAGTCCAACTCCAGCCCTGCCAAGGCCACCAACAACCCCTGTCCCCAAGTGCCACATCCCCACGGCTTTTAAATTCCCCCAGGCTTGGGGAATCCAACACTGCCCTGGGCAGCTGTGCCAGGGCTGGACAAGCCTCTGGGTGAAGGAAACATCTCTGATATCCAATCTAAACTTCCCTGGCACAGCTGAGGCTGTTTCCCCTGTTCCCTGGAGCACAGCCCGACCCCCCCGGCTGTCCCCTCCTGTCAGGAGCTGTGCAGAGCCACAAGGTCCCCCCAAGCCTCCTTTGCTCCAGGCTGAGCCCCTTCCCAGCTCCCTCAGCCTCTCCTGGTGCTCCAGACCCTTCCCCAACTTCAGTCCCTTCCCTGAACAAAATTATTCCTTTTTTTATTTCTAGATATAAATATATATTTTTACATCTACAAATATTTTTACCCCTTTGCAGTTACCAAACACACACCAGTATCGATGTCATCTATCTTCATCTCAGTTTTATTCCAGCACAGTTTCCTGGTCTTTCTCATTGCATTTCTTCTCACTCAATAGTTTCATTCTCTTTTTATCTACCTCCCCACCACACTCCAGTTTGATGTGGAGGTCCTGTCTCTGCTGCACACCATGAGGGCTGTGGGGAGGACACCAGATAAATCCATCCCACAGTTTAACACGTGCCAGCAAAGCACTCCCTCCATAACCAGAGGAGATGAGAGCTTACCAGATCAAAACTGCCATTTCTTGAGTGAAAACAGAGCCTTTTCAGAGTTCAAAGTAAGTTCTTCAAATATTTATCTATGCGATTTGCATAAATTTGGCTAAATATCATGAGGGGGAAATAAACTGTGCACCCCCATTTTCATTAAGGACTCAGAGATACTTCATGAGCATAAAATATATGACAAATTTTAATAATAAATTACTAGTAAGACCAGGAACACCTATTTTTAAATTATCTAAGAGTAAAGCAGAAACATGGAAGTGAAAGGACAAAGCAACAAGGCATTAAACACATTCTTTTGTCATCAATCAACTTCAAATAGGACTTTAAAGGAAAAATCTACTAAGGAACAGATTTGTGAGCTCTCCTTATTTCTACATAAATTATCTCTGGGAAGCAATAAATGACAACTATCTTCAAAACTTTGCTGCTAGTAACTCACAGGTGACTCTACACAACCCCCCAGTGAATAGAGGCATACAATTATCAAAAAGACCTAGTTAAACACAATGGCTGTGCTTCAAATAGGTAGAATAATTATTTCTATTCCATGTGATGATATTTTGACTGAGAAAATGTTCAAATTATTCACACTGCAGTTATTTGAAGCTCTAAGCCACAGAACACTGATTCCAAAATCTGAAATAATGAGGGCTGAGAAGTGTTAAAATAATGGAAAAAAATGTAAACTTATTTTTAATACAGAGTCATCATCTTGGCAGATAATGCATGGTTTAGTAAGCACTTCCCACCAAATACAAAATTATTATTATGACTGAGACTGTAAAATAAATATTCTGTAAAATTATTTTCATTAGAATATACAAAGTTCCTTTCCCTTGCAGAAGTAATACAGTGCCACCATAAAAAGCAATGTTTTTTTTCTCCACCACCTTTTAACTCATGACATGGTTTCACTAGTCTGCTAATATTGCTTGTAAAACATAAAGGTAAATTCACAATCATCCCACCATCACCAGCTATAAATTTTGACTTTCTCTAGAGGTTAGGGAATATCATCTTTTTCCCTGAAGGCTAGGGAATATCATCTTTAATGCACCATTAGGTGTGAATAAATCTCCTTCAACAGCTAAGCAGTGACTTAGAAAATGAGTAATACAATTGTTTCAGGCTCTGTGTCCTCATAAGTCAAAGTTTTCATTTAGTTTCCTAAAATAAGAAAGAGAGAATTCCCCAAAAAGGCTGTTTTTCCACACATAATTACGAACAGAACACGCTACTATGGCTACACATCTCCCACACACATGCACGGCTCCTGCACCATCACTGAAAGTGGAAAAGACTTTACCTGAGGAGAAAAAGGATGAATATTCTTATACAGGCAGGGGACAATATCTGATGTCTTGCACAGTCTTCACTACATTTATTTTCACTAAGCACAACAACTCTCTTTGCATTGAACAACAGCCTTTTTTCCAGAAGGCAGCAGCAGCATCATCAGTTTGGGACTGAGAAGTCACATGTTTTCTGTCCCTGTTTGTCAAACCTTTGCTGTCCATAACGTGCAAAGTCCCACACAAAACCTGGAGCACAGTCAGACCACACAGGATATTATTGCCAGGATCTTACCAACCAGGGACCTGAAAACCCTGAGGAATTCCTTAAATCTTAATGCACAGTAACTGTGCAGGAAAAGTCACAGATGTAAGAATAGATGGAGGAGACAAGCCCAGTGCAACATGCTGTGAGATGAACCACCTGCACTGCACCTCCACTTCCAGCCCTAAATGCAGCAGGACTGAGCAGCTCCTGATGTGACAGATGCTGGGATTGCAACCTTGTGTCTTAATCAAAGTGAAAAGGACACCATTCCCCAGTAATAACTTCAACAAGTCTTTGCCTTAAGTCAAAATGAAAGATGAAATTATTGTCAGAGACTGTCTGCAATAACCTTTTTGTTCACTGCCTGAAGTACAATTCTCACATGTGAGATAGGGAGAAAGCATCAGACAGGACTGCTAATGAAATTAACAGCTAAACAATTAGCTGACAGGAAAGTTGCTTAAGTGAAACTGTATCTACTGCTGGAGGCTGCAGGACTTTGCCCACAGCTGAACTGACTGCTATCAACTCTGTTTGAAAGATGCTTTTTCCATGCCTTTGACCAACATAATTCAAGATTCAAGTTGAATGTTAATGTTTCCAGGACACTGAGCTCCATCACCATTTTCATTTTTTTGTCTTGTCTTCCTGACTTGCTAGGCAAACATGATTTTACCACTCAAGCAACCTCAGATCTTGGTCACATAACTGAACCGCCAGATTAATCAGACTTTGCATTTTCTGTAGCCATGTAGTGAGATTTGTCAAGGATCCTAAGGATTTCAAGAAGTTATTTTTCTCACTATCCCAACCACTGCATATGAGCATGAATAACCCCTTGTAATTCCAGTTCATTAGCAGCAAACAATTATTCCTGACCAAAACCAACACAAATCAATGTCTGCCTTTTGCCTCTGTGTGGGATTCACATTATCTGAACCTGAGAGAAGCAGAGGAAAGAACTATCAAAACAATTCTTGTCTAATTCACTGCTCCTGTGTTGTACCAAAGTGGAATGCAATATGGAGACTGTTTACCCAAAGAAATGGTGTTTTGTTTCCTTGGCATATCAGGGCCAAGCACGTGTCCAAACTGTCATTCAGCAGACAGTCAAAGATTCTGGGCAGTTAAGTGCTTGTGCAGATTCAGTTTAAATGTAGTGTAATATAGTATAAAATAATATAGTAATAAGTATAATAAAGTATAATTAGCCTTCTTATATCCATAAAGTCAGATGTGCCATTCCTCCCTGCATCCGTGGCGTGATTTTACTCTGCCTCTGCAGTCTGAGGAAATGGATGTGAATGAAAAGGGGAACTTGAGTCCTGTGTAAGAACAACTTAGTTAAAAGTTCTATAGATTGTGTGGAGAAACACCTCATTCTCCACACCCTGTTGCAGTGTGATGTCACAGTGAGATGTCATGGTTTGCCTCATACCCCGGGTTTCTCCCTGAAGATTCCTTCCCCAGGCATGTCAATCACTCTCCTGTCCACATCCTGACCCCTGCCCAGCACTGTCTGTCAATCCTGGCATTCCAGAAGGGCATTGAGTGATTGGCAGAATTCAAAAGATGCCTCCACCCTTGGGGGACGTTGGGCCATCCAGGTGTCCTTTGTCCTCTGAGACCTCCCATTCTGTACCTTGTGGGTGATCCCCATAATTTTTCCCTCCCCCTCTTCCCTGGGTAAAAGGGCAAGCAAATCATGTGGTTCAGAAAGTTCTGTTGAAGCTGCTGCTAGATTCAGAGGCCTGTGGGCCAGAATAAAGCTCTGGATCGAAACCGTCCAGCAGAACCAACTCCTTTCCTTCACCATCGCCTTAAAGCTTCTCCAACAGAGGGAAACCTGATCTCCTGCATGCCTGTACTTGCCTCCAAGTGCTCAGCTGTAACACCCAGCCAGCCAAAAGTGTCTCTGGGGTAAAACACCAGATCTGTCACTTTTTGGCTCAGCACCAAGGGCCAGACAAGCTCAGGCACGTCCCACCCAGCTATCTTGGTAATTATTCCAATAACACCCAGCTGATACTCACATCAAACTCATTCAAAGCAGCAGCAAGCTCTCCTATGCCAGTGTGGCCCTTGTTTTCATCGGTGGGTGAGGTGGCCTGGGCAGCGTTGGAGATGCCAGCAATGGCCTCCTGCACCTGCTTGAAGACGTAGTCCCTGTTGGCCCTCGTGGCCGCCACGTCGGGGTGGCGCAGGAAGGCCTGCGAGGCCGTGTACAACATGGTGGCGTTCTTCTTCAGAGCCCCGCGCGCCGCGGCCATCTCGTCCCTGCAGTGAGGATCCTTCAGCTCCTGCATGAGAGCACACAGCTTTTAGAGTTGGAAATTAAAGGTTGGAATTGTGTTAGAATGCATTGCCTTGAGCATCCGGACATGGACACCTTGCAGCGGTTTGGCAGAGATGGAATCCATGGCAGAACTGAGCATAAATCACTGAAAGAATTCTCCTCCTGCCCAAGGAAGTCCTCCTGTGTCACTACAGCTGTTACATTCTGCTCTCAATATCTTACCTAAGAGTCACTTCTCTTTTGCAAAAACCCATTAGAAATGTACATAAAACATTCAAAATTACTCTTCCCAAACTGGATTCTTTCTGCTGATTCCATAATGGCAGCACTCCTGTTGCAGCAAGTGCCTTGTTTTTCTAATTACTACACCCATGTCCTTTATAAAATTATCATAAGGTAGACCTTTAAAAAAAATCAAATTAGAAGTATTACATAAATGAACACCACAGAATCATAGGAATTAACAGGTAAATCGCAAGAAATGGAAAAGAGCTTCAAGATCATCCAGTCTCACCTATGACCTAATACCATATGGTTTTATTTCTTAAAAACCTACTAAATATGCCTCTCAATATTTCTATTTTGGTTCCCTTCATATTTTGCTCTATTGCTCATAAAATTTAGAATTTTTTTTTATTTAGAATATGACAGATACTTTCTTTTGTTGCCTCTGATAACAAGAATCAGATACCGCACAATATGTTATCATTATTATTATTCCCTGATTTTTTTCAGTTATAGTGTATATCATGTTGTTCTTGAAAGCCTCACAAACATTAAGACAGTCCTCCTAATTCATTAGAAACAAAAAAAAATATTATTACTTCTACTTTAAAACTATGAACAAACCAGTCTGGAGAGCTGAATAGTTTATTTATCTCCACACATGGAATCCATTGCCAACACTGAAAAAGGACCCAGATATTCTGGATTTAAAGGTTCTACCCACTGATTAATTTCAACCACATGCAGCTGACAGGTAACAGTCTTCAGAGAGAATTGTTGGCATATTCTTGGGTCTTCAATGAGAACTTAAGCGACACAGACATCCATTAACTTTCACATTTTCCTCTTTTTCCCATATTTGCAGCTCTATTTCCACAGGGGAAGTGTCTGAATGTACTGAAGAGCATTCTCCACATTTTCATTTATTTGCTTAGTCAGATGGTTTGCTTTCTGCAGTTCTGCAAGGAGCAGGGAGATGAGCTTGATGATCCTTACAGGTCTCTGCTAACTTGAGATATTCAATGATTCAATTTCAGTATAACTCTAAAAAGACTATTTTTCATAAAAAAGCCCCACAATCATGATTCAGAAGAAAATTGTCATTACTGCAATTCAGAAAATAAGGTAAATAGGTGGATGAATATGGAAAGCCAGCTTTCCAAATCCAGCGTTCAATGCAGTACAAAGATGGCACATTCTTGAATTACTGGTGGTATTCAAATATAATTGAAGTTGGAAAGACCTTATACAACTCTACAGAGTCTTGAAAAGAGCAGGGTTCAGGGGAAAGCTATCTTTATTGCAAAGTTGTACAATAACCAGCCTTGAATAAATGTTATCATGACTTTCTGGTCTCTTTTTCAGCTGCCTTAGCAATGAATAAATGGATAAATGAATAATTTTTTAAAAAATCTGGAAATTATTAATAATGGTTTTAAGCACAAAGTAGATTTCTGTTCCTCCTGAACTTGAATTATACTGAACTAGCAAAGAGCTTGTGCTTTACCAGCTGTAAGAGTGACCTGAAATCTGCATAGGTTAGAATTAAATGGGAATAATCATCAAATTAAAACTATCCTAAACCTCCTGAATCACTTCCCTTTTCACCCTTCAATCTGTTATTAATTGAGGCCTCTTGGAAGGTACTTTTAAAGAAATGGCACTTCTAAAAAACATCATCACATTCAAAACTAATCAGTATAATTAAATTATAGGCCATGACATAGCAATTAGTGGTTCACTGTACATTTTAAACCAGACTTGGACATAAACCAGGAGAACTTCAGAGCGAAGATGGACTTTTCCAGCCACTCCTGTACTCACCTGTTGTCGCCTTGCAGCGACATAGTTCAGTTTAACCATTTCCTTCCCAAATTCCTTAAAGCGATTGGCTAAATCTTGCTCATTGGTTGCATTTTTCACAGCTTCTAGTGCCTCCTCTACCTACAACACAATAAATCAGCTCTGTCAGCATTTGAATCCACTCTTTGACAAAGTCTGTGACTGTTCCACCCAATACTCTGTCTTACATGCACCAATTTAGGTTTCACATCCATCACTGTACAGAAGCTTTATGAGAGTCCCATGAACTTTAATTAGGTTTTTAATAGAGCAGCTGTCACTCTGCATTACTGTCCATTTACTGTGCTTTGGGATCATGTAAAGATAATGCCAAAGATATCACTGTTTGATTTTCTCACCCACACTTATCTGATCAAATATTTAATATCTGTGGGGTTCAAAACAAATACATGAGTATGTTCTTAATGTGCATTGTGGGAAAACAAAGAAAGTTATCACTTCTGGACAAGAAATATTTAAAACGGAAATTCAAACATACCATTAAGGTTTGAATTTACCCTGATAAATCCAAAACACTATCTTTGTGAATCAAATGATAGCTTCAACCCAGAATATTTGCATTATTTCTTTTTTCCTCAGCTGTGAGCTTGCTTTCTTTAGTTATTTAACACTGAGAAAAGAATCTACCCAAAAACCCACACCTGCACTCATGCAGTCATGCTGTAGCTAACAGGCAAAATTATAAAACCCTAGTTACACCAACAAGTTGATCCACCAAATGTATTGTGAACCTTTATCTTATGCAAAGCAAGAAAAATATCTGAAGGGATAAAATGCTCTTTTCATGCAATAAGTAAAGGAAGCATTACTGTGACTAGATGGAAATTCAAAGTTGTACTTCTCTTCCTTGCAAGATAAAAATGCAATTCCAAGCAAAAACATTGAGAACTGAAAAGATGTTACTGATGCTTTTTGCTAAAAGCTTTTGTTCAGCTAAAAGCTGCAGTTCATAAGACCATGCATAACAAGTTTTCCCCTCAAAAGGCAAGGGCTTATTGGCATGGGGAAATAGAGGGGTTTGAAGCCCTCCAGACACTGCTGGGAATTGATAAATTCAGCAGTAGCTGGTGTCTAACAGCTTAGAAAGACACAATTATGTGCAGAACCTGTCTTTTTATTGCTTGAGTTGCTCTGTGTTTTCCTACCACTGAGAGAGTATATTTTCATTTTGAGCTTTTATCTACTTACTGCAGATTTACAAGTTACAGGGCAGCAGAGTAGCAAACTCATACATTTCTATTGGAAAATGCATCATTCAGGAACATAAATTCATAGCTATTATGCTGGAAATTATAAACCAAGTTCTGCCAATTTACAAGCTACAATATTATTTGGAATCCAAGTTCTCTCTTCTTTTACTCGTAAGGAGAACAGTTTTAAAAAAATGAACTGACTGCCTTACCATTAACACAAATTGCAAAAGCATCAATGTATTAAATAACTTGCTCTTGCAGAACTTCTTGCAAAATATACCCATTTTCCATTTTTATCAGGAAACATTTACATTAAAATACCTGAAAGTTTCATCTTTATTATGTTTGTAATGCCAAGCACAGGCATGACAAAGTGAAATACATTTTTCTAAGTCCTGATCCATATTAAATAGAAATCCTGAACATTTTGTCTGAGATTCTACTCTGATAATCAGATCTCAAAGGATGCTGATTGTACTCCATCATATCAGTCAGACCACAGATTCCAAAATGAAAAAATCAGTTATGAGAAATACTAGAAAGGACAGGAGCACAAGATCCTTTTAATGATATTTTTATTATTTCAATTTCTTTTTTACAAATTCATACTGGAGCAAATTCTCCATCCTTGAGACAACACTCAACTTCAACTGATCTGTTCCTCTGATTAACTAGCCTGGAGTTAATTACAATAGATCTATAATCCTCTGTGTGCATGACCACATACTATAATGGTACATGGTTTTTTAATGTGTTACAAAAGCTTCTGCAATAACCACTATTTCTAATTTTAGCAGTATAAAAGATATGCAATGGCCAAGAGTCCTTCCAGAAAGCACCTGCATATATTCCCTCTAAAAAACTAATTAAAATGCACCTTTCCTGGGAAGCCTTTGACATGCTTTCAGAAAAAACTGATTACAGCACAATTCAGCATAAATCAGGCTTCATTACTCTGACATGCAGAATTATTTTAGTTCATTAATTTTATGGGTAACTTACACAAGTCTTTGAAGGTTACCTCTGAGTCAATAGAATAGCTTTTCTCCATCAATTTTGTATAGGATAACCATTTTTTCCTCTAGTAATTCATTTGTCTAAAAGCAGTTAGCACTTTAAAGTGGTAAAATAGGGATATTTACATGTTCAATCCTCAGAAATAAATTATCCTTTTTAACATGAAAATAAAAGTGACAATTAAGGTTGAATGTTGAATTTTGTGAAAAGAACCAGAGATGATTCTACAAAAACTGAATTTGTAATACTATTAGATAAATGCAGAGATTACAAATCACACTGACAGAAAAAGGCCTTGTAAATCTGGGGTGCAAACTGTGCAAGTAAATACAGCCACTTACAAACCAGCACTGGGCATTTGTATTTTACACAACAGAGTACTCTGCTGCAAAAGAAATCTCAGATGGGAGAACAGAATTTCTAATTGCCCATGAAAGAGCTTGAATACAAATTTTCATCATAATGTTCAGAAAAAACCTGTTGTTTATGATATTCAAGTGTTGGTCTTGCTAGGAAAGGACAATTTGAATTACAGTTACATGGAGCAGTATAGAGAGGAAAAATTTAAAGCATACTGGAGAGAGACACTGCTTACATTGCACATAAGCAGAGCCATGTGCTCACAATTCTGAGAGCAGCATTTTATCCACTAAAGCAGAGCTCACTAGAACTTGTGCTGAAAAATCGGCCTCTTTCCTTATGAAAACTGTTTTCCAGCTATTCAGGTTATCTGCACACTTTGCAAGTTGAAGGGTTCTGTTTTTCCAGAACATGAGATTGTTGAACAGTTAAACTGTCAAAAAGACAAATTAAAAAAAAAAAGGAAAAAAACAACTTTTTGAACAATTGCTAAAAAGAAGCAACCCTCCATCTCCTCTGTTAAACTCACACATGGACTCTGCAGGCTTTAAATATTCTGTATATGATTTTCTGAACAATTTTATTTTGTTTCAGAGGTTTTTGATGATTTGTTTCTGCAATAAAAATGTAACAGTGCAACAGCTAGGGACGGTGGAAAAATGCATTTCCTACTTTCAACTGAAAACCTTTTTAATACTCCTGTATAAAAATGTGAATGGTAGCAGCCAAAAGAGAATATAAATCTGGTAATCATTAATTCCTCTTTAATCCTTAATTACACAGTTGTACTATTGTCTCTCTCCAAATTAAACATTCAATCTGTAGATATATTCAGAAGTTACAAAGAGAAAAAAAGAAGAGTAGATAACTATAGTACCCAAACTGTGCCAGAAAGTCAAAATAGTGGGAAAGTATGTGGGATAAGATGTGAGAGGAGCAAATGCTTCAGTACAGGTCAGAGAGCTGTTTAACAGCAGAATAAGTCCAGTCACTGAAAACAGCTCACAAATTTTGCTTTAAGTGTTCAAATATTAATGAATGAGACTAATGCAGAAATGTGTTAACTCCTACCTCTGATCAGCACTTCAAGAGAACCAAGCAGAGAGTAAGGAATATGGACAATCACCTTCCTAAGTGATTTATCCCGTTTTTCCATGCCCAAAGCACACAAACCCAAGAGAGAAGGTGAAAAACACCTACGATTTTGAGGTGCGAGAGGAGCCTCATGACATCGGCCATGTCAGCCAGGATGAGCAGGCGGGTGACGGCCGAGAGCAGGGCGCGGGCGGCGCGCACCATGGTGCCCCTCTTCACCGAGGAGCAGGGGTCGTCCGCGAACTCCGACGAGGCGATGCGCATCGTCTCTCCTGGGAGAGGAACGCAGACAGTGCCCGGGTTAGTGTTCAGCCTCGTGGGTTTTATTTTTCTACAAAGTAGATAAACTAAGTGCTGCTGGGAAAAAAAAAATCAGAGAACCACAAAACCGTTGGATTGGAAGGGGACTTAAAGCCCATTCAGATCCACTCCAGGGAGACCTTCCGCTGTCCCAGGGCAATCCAAGCCCCTCTAACTTATCCTTGGACTTTTCCAGGAATCCAGGGGCAGCCACAGCTTCCCTGAGCAACCTTTCCAGGGCCTCCCTGTTGCCATTATAGTGCAAGAGTTCTATTGTCATGACATTGCAAGGGTTCCATATTGCACCTCCTTGATGTTTCTTGCAGGCAGCTCCTCCAGGCACTGACTCCTCCTCATCCTCACAGCAGCCACTGACTCCAGTTCCCCTCAGCCACCCAATGCACCCTATTATAGCCAATCCACTCTTCTGATTGGCTACAGCTGTGGCCTGTTCAAATCAGGCCTGTTCCCAGTCTCTAACAATTGACTCAGCTGCAACTCCTTAATAGGGTAAGATTACTTTCTATACTACCTTTGATTTCTTATATTGTATCCCCCTACACCTCCCCACCCTCACAGGCAAGAATTCCTTCTCAATATCCCATCTAACCCTGCACCTGGCAGTTGAAGCCATTCCCTCTTGTCCTGCCACTCCATGCTGTGTCTCAAGTCCCTCTCCAGATCTCCTGGAGTCCCTTTAGGCACTGGAAGGTCTCTCTCAAGCCTCCTCTTTTCCAGACTCTTTTCCCCACCTCTCCCAGCCTGGCTATGATTCACAGATTTTATATTAACCCAATATTTGCTGTAGTTAAAAAAAAAAAATCCAGTTTGTCTCTAGTGCAGAATCTCAAAAAGAAAGTACTCCTAATGTCCTAATGTGAAATCAAAGCATATTTACATTGCTTTTAAGACTATTACAACAAAATTAAAAAAAAATCCCATAAGGCAAAACTTCCCATAAGACAATGCAAATAGTGGGGGAGAGATTTGAGACAGCCACAGTGATTAATTCCCATCAGCACAATTTTCCTTATTATATTTACCACTAGGACTGTGTTTTCAAATTATAATTTTCAAGCAGAGTATCTTGGATGATAAGCTGATAATATAAAATTTTAAAATACAATTCAAGTAGTTTATTTCTAAAGCTATATATTCCTCTTAGCTTTCCATAGGGTTGGCAAAACTCTCTACAAACTTCTTAAGAGTCAATTAACAAATAATCATTGCTAGATAAAAGGAGAACAAACTAAATTTCTAAACATACTTAAATGCTATATTGCTCAGCATCACAGAGCTGAAATTCAAGGTAAAAAAGAAAAAGTATCCGAAGGAGGACCACAGTTTGCTGTTCCTACTTTCCCATGCATTTTTCCTGTGTGCCAAAAATCACTGAAACAAGGAGCAAGGAACTCTGATGCCACAAAGATTTTTTTCTAACACATACTTTAATTCAAACAGTTGTTTGAAAATTTATTCACAACTTTTGGCTGAGAGTGTGCTAAAAATTGGGAATAAAACTTCACTGTTATTGTTATTATTATGAGTGAGTGACTCAAATATTTCATATAAGAAGAGATATTGAGAGTGACCACAGAACAGTTGAGAGCCCAGAATGTGAGCAAGGCTTGGATGTGAATTTCCTAACTGGGAATTTGATCCCAGTGCAGGACTGGCTTCATCTAACCCAAGTAACATTGTAAGGCACCATCTTCTCTCCAATTATTTATGGAGGGAAACCAACAATCCCAGAGTAAATCAAGAGTTTGCTCCAAAATGCACTCTTGGAGCATACTGAGCTGATTGAACCCAAGGGGACACAACCACAGGAAATCCCAGCAAGGTTTTTCCCTTATTTAAGTTCTAAGTAGGATTCAGATGAGATGGAAGTGATTCCAAGCATCCAGCAACAAAACCCCTCTAAGTGAAATTTTAGAGAAATCCAAGCTGAAGTGGCAGCCAAAGCAAGCTTTTGATTTTTGAATCAGAAGCCTGAAAATTGTTTAACTTCCATTTTGGTACTGAAGAGATTTTATCGTTTTCTGCCAAATTAGAAGTGTGCAGCTTCCGATAAATATTTATATTGGACTATGACAGAAAGAAGTAATATTTGATAATTGGCCAGTGGCACCAGGAAAGCAAGAAGAAAATTTTTCTTCTTAGATTTGAATATCTAAGGAGATATCCCTTGCAAAAAGATTTAAAAATCAACACTCAATGGCAGAGGGAAAATGCACAGAAGGTCAAATGGAAATAGAAACAAACAAAACCAAAAAACCTTAGAAGAACATGGATTAGATGGTCTTAGCTCACATTAGGTGAAATAAAACTCCAAAATAATGAAGTAAAAATTGTTAAATAGACATAATCAAATAAGCAAACCAAAAAAGTACAAAAGTTCACAGCAGGTTGTTTAAAACTTAACAAAATCTCATAGTTCATAATTTAGAAACTAATAACTAAAGAAACTAGCAGTTATGGGGAGGAAGGCTCATCTCTCTCAGTGCCAATTAACATATTTTAATCCTTTTACAGCACTGGTATCAAACTACTCTTAGGCTAAAGGTATCAGTGGAGCTTCAGCTAGGCCAATTATTCTTTAGAGAAACATTTTTATCTGGAAAAAGTCAACCCTCCATTTAGTTATCCATTTCTTTCCAAATGCATTTCAAGTTGTTCTGTAATCTATATTAAATTACTTTTAGTGAAAATTGGGTCGACACAAGAAACACAGACATCTGAAGCCATCAGGTCTGCTTCCTTGCCACTGCAGTCAGTCAAGTGATAATATAATTAATAATAATCTTAATATGATAATAGCTACACTCATAAATTTATCAAGCTTCCATCTTAGAAACAGCTCAGACACTCAACCCCAATTAATCCCATATGAAGAAACTCACTCCAAAATGAACTCCAGGATCTGACAGGTTCCTTTCATTAGAGACACTTTAATGCCACACTGCCTGTATTTGTAGATAATGTAAATCCATTTCTTCTCATGACCCATGTGTCCTTCAGTTTCACTGTGTTCTTCTTCCACTCTTGTCCCTACTGTCCCTTTTTGGCTTTGTCATTTTTGTGAGGAGTCCTGACAGACTAAAGGCAGTACTTCAGTTCCGTCTAATTGCACACAGTATCATTTCTATCATCATTACAGCAGCCCCATGAAACAATTCTGCTTTTGGAGTACAGATGATAAGAATTGCAGATTTTTAGGACCTCTTGCAGCTATGAGAAATACTCATGGAATCCCAGAATATCCTGGGATGGAATTATAGGGATCACTGAGTGCAGCTCCTGGCCCTACACAGGACACCCCAACAATCCCACCATGTCCCCAGAGCTTAACAACTGCAAACATCTATCAACAGATGATTGCAAAGGCCACCAAAAAAAGCTACTGGAATTTCATGAGCAGACTTAAGGCAAAACATCTACCTGAGAGAAAAGCATTAAACAAGGATTTCAATGGTTAATAGACAGAGGAAATATTTTTTTGCAAAGCCTTGAAGTGTATTAAGAGACAGAAGATGGGCACTGAGTAGCAATGCAGAGAATAGCTGTGATCAGTAGGGGATGCTGACAATACACCAAACACCTGGAAATAATTACCAGAACAATGACAAATTGATTGGATGCACCACTCCTGAGCAGTTCCCAAATGGAAGAAGTTAATAAAGCTACAGCCTAATTAATCCATTTCTTTCATATTTCTCCTTTTGTTCTACATGTCCATGATTCAAAAGACAGAACAACTGATCCATGACATAATGGAAGTATTTTAGAGTGCTCTCCTTGTAATTAGAGCAAATGCATTGTTATGAAGCTATTATAAATTATAATAATATATAGATTGAAACTGAGTAGCAAATTCCACACAAAAGAGTGAGAATTATACTAAATGATAATATGATAAATTTGAACAACCTATAATTGTTAATAAGGTGTATTTAAATCATGTAAGCAGGTTTTAATCCTTTCAAAATGGATGTTGTCTTAAGAAACAAAAGCAAACCCTTCAGGATGCAAAGATCTGCAATTTTATCCCCCTTGGATGTGTCTAGAAATTCACCAAATAGAGTAGGATCACTCACTTTCCATGCTAGTATATAGATGAACAGTCAAATTTTAGGAATGATGACCTTAATCTGGTCCTGGATGGTGGGTTACTCACTGTCTATATTCCTCCTACCTTATTAATCACATTTATTATTTACCACATCTCTTAAAACATGGTATTTTGTTTACAGTATTTTAAAAACCATTCTCCATAATCGAAAATGTTAATTTCAGTATTAACCTCTGATAACCTTCGATATTATCAGAATGTGGGTGGGAAATGTTTTGGAGACCACAGTAATCCTGCATACTTATTAAATACAAACATGCATTAAAAAGTCTATTCAGAATTCTAAAAGCCTTACACAAATGGCTGTTTAGTCTTCCTTAAAACCTTTTTCCTAAATCTTTACAACTGTGTCCCCTAAACTCATGTCCTCTTCCACTTGCAGCTGGGACTTTGTTCTCCATCTGTGAGAGGATGACCACTGTTCTCATCGTTTTAACAGATTTCAAGGCCAGAACAGGCAATGTCTGATCAAGCCCAAACTTTTCCTGTCACATTTCAGCTCCTGGAGCTGTCTCCCTCTGGAACTGATTGTACAGACAATCCAGTTCACTTGCATTTGACTCGCTCTACATTTGATATTTAGACAGAGCGATGGAAGATGAATCACTCTGAATTTTAAAGCACAATGGATGGATATCCTTAAATCTAGTAGGTATTTTAGATTCAATGTTCTCTCTTAGATCCAAGAACACACCACATCATTCACTTCATGGACCATTAAGATATGTAATTTTAATTAACCCAACTACATCTTTCCTGAGGGACTGAAAATAGCAAGAATACAGAACTTTGAGGTATTTAGCCAATATCTATGACAATGCAAGACAATTTATCCATTAATGTTATGTTTTAGAAAGAACTTTTCTAATTAATAGTCAGATTAATAGTGCATTTGGAGCATCACTGATACACTTAAATACAATAAAAACCCAATTAAATTTCAATTCAAAACTAAATTATTTGGGATGTGAGGATACATTAGCATCTCTAATCCCTCTTTGTCTGCAACTCAGTAACTCCAAGGATTAACATCCTTCAGGGACACACAAAACTGATCTGCCTTCACTGAACTGAAGAGCTCAGGGAACATCGACATGAACATTTGAGATGCTCAGCACTGTGTCTGGGAACACAAAAGCACATTGGACATTTATTGAGATATCAATAAATACAGAGGCAAATTTCAAAACTCAAGCTCAACTGAACTAAAATGTTGTTTTATTTGTATACTGGTAAAAATTACACTGCTGAACTACAATGTTTGACAAAACATGGAATCACAGAGTGTTGTGGTCTCAGACATCAACAGAGAAACTGACAACGGGCTGAACAGACTGTTCAAAGGCTGGGGACTCTCGGGCTGGCTGGGATCTATTCTGAAAACTGTTTTTTAGTGCTGTTTATTTTTCTATAGTTTTGTAGTTGTTAGCATTGTTTTTGGACTAAACAAACGCATGGTTCTCAAATTAATTTCAAGCTCATCTCCCCCTCCTGAGGTCTACCATTTGGAAGCCCTCAGTGCTCCAATGGATGACCTAGAAGCCTCAGTGGAAAAGACTGACCCTCCTGTAGAGAAAAAAAATGATTTACCAACCATGGTTTGACAATCATTCCGCACCACAAACACAGTCCTCTTCTTTTTAAACAAAACTAGGGGGAGATGTTGTGGTGTGCTGTAATGTCCCATTTTGGCCTTCCAGGTCACTTCCCCAGGTGTGCCTATGTCTCTCTCCCTTCCCCCTTGCCCCCATGCTGAGTGAGTCCTGTCAATCAGGCTTTACATTCCAGCAAGGCGTCGTGTGGTTGGTCAAGTTCAAAGGATGCCCCTATGCCCAAAGGTCATTGGCCTGTCTGGGTGTCATCTTCCCCTGAGACCCTGCCCCTCTCACCTGGTTGGTGGCTCACCTGTACCTCGCCCCCCCCCCCCCCCCCCCCCCCCCGTGCCTGAGCTTAAAAGGTGATCAGACCATGCGGCCGAGATTCTGTTGGAGCAGTTGCTCATGTTCAGACCTCTGAAACCATGGAATAAACCTCTGGACATTAAACCCTCCAGCAGAATCCTCTCCTTTTTCTCTTCACCATCGCCTGAAGCTATTCCTCCTGAGGTAAACGGGGTTCCAACAAGCCTGGACTTGTTCAGTGCCCGGCTGCGACCACCAGCAGGCCAAGGTATCTCTGGGGTGATACACCGCAGTTGCTGCCTTTGGCCCAGCAGCAAGGGTCAGACTGGCCCAGGCACAATCTAACTGGTAATATTGGGAGCCTTTTTTCCAATAACAGAGAGGTTTGGGATGGAAGGGACCATAAAGCCCATCTTGTTCCATCCCCTGCCATGGGCAGGGACACCTTCCCCTATCCCAGGGTGCTCCAGGCCCCATCTTAACTTCTCCTTGGGCACTTCCAGGGATCCAGGGGCAGCCACAGCTTCTCTGGGCAACCTGTGCAGGGCCTCCTCACCATGAGAGAGAACAATTTCTCCCAATATCCCATATTTCAACTCTTAAGTTGAAATATCTTCTCCCTTGTCCTATCAGCAAGTAGTTCAGCTACCAATTTTCCCACAACTTCTATGTTCATACTAAAAATTTGAAATCTCTAATTTAAAATAAGTATCTTCTTCTTTATCCAAATGCTGCAAGGTTGCATCAAGAAGCACATTCAAAATAAGGAGAATAGTTCATCACCTAAACAAGAAACTGCAGTGGAAAATGTTAGGAAAAGTTGCTGTCTTTCTGGTGAACTGTGCATGGTACATTTATTAAAATCATTATTGTAAAAAAGGACTAAAATGAATGGAACTGACAAAGAAAAATCTTTAAGTCCTAGTGATTAACATCTTGAGTTTAATAATTTAATGGGTTTCTGCAAAACAATGTATTAATTTAAATAGAATTGTCATTAATAAATTTAACATATCAGGTATAGAAGAGAACAACACTTGAAAAGCACTCAAAATTCATGGAAAAGGAGGCACATCAAGAAAACAACATTCAGCATTAGGCACACAGATTCAACCATTCTGGATATTATTTTCATTCTGGGCCCTGAAGAGGCTCACAAATACTGTAGAGGAAAGCAAGTTCAAGGGCAAATTCTATCTGTGCCCAAGGCACCGTGAACCAAGTTCAAAATCATAATTAGAATCAGTTCCATCACTCTCTATCATCACATGAAAAGAAAATACCCAATAAAGAGTTTATTTGAAATTGATATTTTTTGAGATAAGCTTCAGTTCAAAGGGTTGATATTTTCCAGCAAGATGTGTTTTCATACCAAAATTTATCAAAAAATCCCAGTGATCTGCGAAAAAGAGGGAGCAGCAAGTTGATAATGTCAGCACATGGGAAGCACCGTGAGGAGGGGGAAGGAGTGATGATGAGACTGATCAGTCTGGTGGATTATCAGCTCCCTGTTAGCTTTGATGGTCATTTTTGTGTTTCTGCTAATTCATGCTTTTCCTTACACTAGATCCCACCTGAATGTCTTGAAGCAGTAAGAGAAAGAGGGAACAGTGCTTAATCTAGGGAACAAACATGGCTAAAAGTAAAAAAACCTTCCCACAACCCCAGCTGGAATTAGGAGGACAGGCATGTTAATGCTGGACAGCTGAGGGGTTTGCAGCCAAGAAAGAAAAATAACAGGAAAAATTTAAATACAAAAATTTAGAAAGATACTCCTGTAGGAGAGAGGATGAGAAATGAGAAAAGCAGACATGGGAGAGTCATCAGCACAGGGAAAATCTACAGTATAGACTTACAGTAAGAAAAAGATGATAAAAAAAGACAACATAAAATACAGAGAGCATCTGCAGGTTTACACAGAGAAACAGACTGAAAGTACAAAAACATTTTAAAAAATTATTTCAGTTCTTCTATTAGTTCACATAATCTGCACACACTGTTTATAATAACCTATATTTGAGATTTGATGCAGTTATTTTTCTTGCCATAAAACCAAAGATTCTAAAATCATGCTCAAAGCCTCAGCTTACATAAAGATTACTTTCCAAAATTGAGAACTATGTTTAAAAATTAATTTTTGATGACTAAAAAAACCAATTTTGACTTGGCAACATTTTAGTAAGCTAAGAATTTACTGCCAGTTCAATGGGAATTCACATACATGCAGTGACACCTATGTGTTAATACAAGAGCTCCTTTATATAACTATACTCATTGCCTGAATGTTTAAAAACTGCAAGAGCTTCTGTGCAGAGATAATGAGATAACTGAGCCTCATGGTGTGAATTTACATTCCAGGGCAGAGATCAAAACACAAAACTAATCTTTAGCCCTCCATCAACACCCAGAAAGGCAGATTGCTGTTGTGCACAGGAAAATGCACATAAACAAGACATGATTATCATTAGGTTTGTAATGAGAACAGAAAGAAAGGATCACCAGCCTGAGCCTGTATAGGTAATAGAAAAAAAAAAGATGGTTGAGTGTTAGGACTGTCCTTTATAAATACCCGGGCATGGCAGAAGGGAGGCTGAGGGGATTCAAGGCTGGAGAGGGCTCTGAGCAATCTGGGCTAGTGGACAGTGTCCCTGCCACGGCAGAGAGTTGGAACTAAATGAGCTTTAAGGTCCCTTTCATCCCAAACCATTCCATGATTCCATGATGTCCATCCATTACTGGATGCAGAGCAAAACTCAGTCACAAAGGATGAGGAAAATGCTGAGGTACTGAATTCCTTCTTTGCCTCAGTCTCCCACAGTAAGAGGAGCTGTCCTTCAGGTACCCAGCACTCTGAGCTGAAGGGCAGAGATGGGAACAGAATGAAAGAATGAAGCCTCCAAAAGTGGTTCTACCCCTGTTGTTAATGAGTTTGTAGAATCCTTCTTTATTGGTTTTCAATGGCAGCAGCCAGGTTTCAGTTCTAGCTGGGCTTTGGTCATTGCCATATTCTCCCTGAATGACCTCCAAATGTCCCTGTAGCTTTCCTGAGCTGCCCATCCCTTGTCCCTTTTCACAAAAGTCACTGACACTCCTTTTTTGCCCAAGTCCCACCCAAATTCTCTGTTCAGACAGGTAAGTGTTGAATAAATAAAATAAGGAGAGATTTAAAACCATAAAGTCCACCACAAACAGGTGAAAGGAAATAGAGGTGACATTTTCTGAAGAAAAAACATATTTCATCACATACTGTAGAAATCACATAGTATGAACAGAGCTTAACAAGTGACTTATCTACAACTAAAACACCAAAAAAAAGAGCACAGATCTCAAAGTAAATTGAAACAATTATAGCTGAATGAAATTTGCAAACATCCAAAATCAAAATCAGTGGAGAGCCTACAATTTTATTTTTAGTAGATATGAAAATAATTCTAAATTCCATCAGCTATACAGAACAGGCTCCTTTTCCCATGTTCATATATAAACAGCAGCTGAAATATCTCAAAGATCTAAAGAGAATTTGTCTCTGATAAAGGGATTAAAACAGAAAGAACAAGATAGCTGGAGATCAGAATGCTATAATTTGACACTTCTCAGAGGAAATCAGAGCCTGTTATTTGATTATAACATTTTATATTCCCTCACTCTGTAAAGTATTACTGGCCTTTGTAGTACGTGAAAAATGTACTTCAGAAAAAGACGTGTTCAAAATGGTAAATGGAAAGGCAATAAATTAAAGCCTTTTATATACTGACTAAGCATCTTTTAGGACTCAGATATTAGAAAGTATATTTCAAATTTTCAAGCTGTCATTTTTAATACTTCTCTTATTGAATACTGCTTTCTGAAACCATATCCAAAATTAAAGCCTAATCTGTATGGGAGAAAGAAGCTTTTATACAACTTTTGAAGTTGGATGACTGCCATGGAAAATGCAGTCAAAAAATAAAGAACACAGAACAAAATGTACTGTAGGCAAATAGGAGGATTGAGCAGGGGGGAAAGGAAGACCCTTAGTGCCCCAAGGACTGCTCGTATCTTTCTCATTAAATGCCACTGGGTAAACACAGAATCATGGAATAATTTGGGTTGGAAGAGACCTTACAGCTCATCTTTCCATCCCCTGCCATGGACAGGGGCACCTTCCACTAGACCAGGTTGCTCCAAGCTCCATCCAGCTTGGCCTTGAACGCTTCCAGAGATAGGGCAGTGTCTTGGTTTAAGACCATTTATAAAGTTGGACGCTCCAAAAGAAGCCACCTCCGCTTAATTCCAACTAATCCCTTGCCACCAGTAAGGAAAGATTATGAGTAAATATAAGTGAAAAAATAACTGTGTACTGACAAATGGAGCAGCAACAGACAAAAAACAACTGTAAATAACTAGTAAATAACTGCTAGATACAAAACTACCCAATCTCACAAACCTCAGAGACACAAAGAGAGACCCAAAATGTTGGAATGGGCCTTCCCAAAACGGCGCCTGCCTGAGGCGGCCGTGTGCCTGAGGGACAAAGGGAAAATGGCGCCACACCCGTCCCTTCCAAAAGGGTGACTGCGGGCCCCAGGAACAAAGAGACAAGATGGCAGCAACCTATACCAAAAAGGCAGGAGCCCAAGAGTAATTTTAGAGGCAGATAAAAATTTTCCAGCTCACGGGGGGTCTGTTTTTCTCTCGCTGCTGGTTCCCGCCATTTTTACCGGCTCTGCCATGGCCGCTGTGGCGTGAGGGGATGAGAGGAGTTCTCTGTCTGTACAGGCACATGGCAGCCTCCCCTCAGGACTACAGTAAATACAGTGCAACCCCAGCGAGGGGGAGAGAAATTATGAGGAGGACTCCATCTTATCAGAAGGCTAATTAATTACTTCATTATACTATATTTTTCTATATTATATTACACTATATTACATTAAATCTAAACTGAATCTGCTAAGCACTTAACTGCACTCCAGTGGACAGAATCTCCTGACTATCAGTCGACAGTCCTGACACACACACACTTGACCCTCATAGGCCAAGGAAACAAAACACCATCACTCTGGGTAAACAATCTCCATATTGCATTCTATTTTGGCACAACACAGGCACACCAAATGAGATAAGAATCGTTTTGATCATTCTGTTCTCTGCTTCTTTCAGGTCCAGAGGTC